>NC_035437.2:15693954-16293954 GCF_002127325.2 Helianthus annuus | reverse complement strand
GGACATATAGGGGTATTCTAAATATATTAGGGGTGTCAGAAATATTTTTGGAGGGTTGATATATCTTGGTATAACTCCTGGATTATTTAATAAAATATATAATGCACTCACATTAAGCATAGTAACCCGATTCCACTTTATCCCTACGTCACGAGACAGAACCCCAACGAATTTAGGCAGAGCCTTGACATACGTTACGGGGTCCTACGTCAGTCGAACAGGGTATCAGTGATCAAGGGTTAAAATACTTAAAACGGGGTAGGGCTTTATTATTATTATGGGGTGAAAAATAAACTGTAGAATTCTTGAGAGAGAGAGAGAGAGAGAGAGAGAGAGAGAGAGAGAGCGAAAGAGTAGAAAAGGAAATGAGATACCTTCTGCCTTTTATAGTTGAAGCAAACTTACTCCTCATGATTTTTTATTCTTTTGATTTTAAACAAGAGACACATATAGGGGGCACGTACACTACTTACAATCATTCACAATTCATGCATACATTTAGCATTTAATTCATAAGAAAAGAATTATTTTATTATATTATTCATCCACGTAAACTTTTACATCTTAAGTTTTGATGTGTGTAAAATGCAACATATAAATTACATCAAATGAGGCATAAAACTAACCCTTTTTAAGTACTAATGTTGGAAAAAGAGTGTTTTTGTCTTCCTTTTGTATTTTCAGGATTAAATGAGCTCAAATTCACAAAAGAAGCAAAAAGACAGCTAAATCTAACATAAATACAAGAAAAGGAACATAAGTTGATTGCCCGACCCCTCAACAGCATCCTCCCAAGCAAAATAGAGAAGGCAGAAGACTGAACACGCCCCGTGCTCAGCCAGCACGGGGCAGTGCCCAAGAAGCAGCAGAAAAGACAAACCTATAGAAGCTTCTATTGCCCACCACGGGGCCGTGCCCAGTGAACACGGGGGCATGGCGAAAGTACAGCAGGCGCATTAATTGTAATTGCGAATTACAATTAATGAAGAGAGAGAGTGTCAGACAGGCACGGGGCTGTGTCCAGCGGACACGGGGCCGTGCTCAGCCTTCTGTTCAGCCTATAAATAGGAGTGCTTGGTTTCATTGCAACTCATCCCTTGGCACACCACCTCTCTCACACTTCATCCACTACCCACCACCATCACAACACCATCATCCACCACCATCATCCATTGTCCATCATAGAGTGTGTGAGTCATCTCGGGATCCAAGATTGATCGTAAAAGTTCTTGACAATCAAGGCCATGTTTGCCTAAGCCTCTTACATCACTTGGTGAAGACAAGTGTTTAGTATAATACTTTTTATTTTCAATCTCTTGCACTTTTTATTTGGTTTTGTATTAATGACTTTAATAACTAGTTGCTTATGTTGAAGGTGATCTTTCCTTATCGTTTGTCCGTGTTGTCTTGGCATTATTTTACTGTATATATAAAATAAAAGATTTTCACCATTCATATCTCCACGGTCTATATGGAGGTATGTTGGCTACCTTCTCGGGGGTTAAGGGAACGGTTTGGTAAGGGTCTTGCCCTTGTTCAGCGTATAGAGGTCCTGCAAGGGACCTGGGTGAAATTTAGTAGGATCTCCTTCAATGCCCATAGGTATTGGATGGCGGGGATCCAAACTCTTTGACCCCCTCATAAGTTAACCACTATTAATACTATAACCCGGCTATTTAGGACTGTATCCCTGCTGACTCAGACTACTTAGTCGAGGGTAACGTCACCTCCAAAAGAGGGGCCTACCATAATTTGCATTAATAACTTAATTCATCATCTTTCAATAATCCAACCCTTTAGGATTGTATCCTTGCTGACTCAAACTACTGGGTTGAGGGTAACGTCGCCTTTAAAAGAGGGGCCTACTACAATAACTAAGATAATCTCTTAAACAAGTGCAAAAGTGCGAAAATAATCAAAGGTTATACTAATACACGAGTCGGATCCAAGTGATTCATCTTGTCTATCTGTTTTTATTTTTATTTTTCAGCATTTAGTTAGTTTTTATTTTCTTAGTTTAAAAATCTTTTCTAACATTTTGATTTGATTAGACGTTGAGGATAAACCGGTACTAAAAGCTCTTATGTCCTTGGACGACCTCGGTATCTTACCAACAGTATACTACGTCCACGATGGGTGCACTTGCCCATATGTGTGTTTAGTGTTAGTAAATATCGTGTTTTATAAATTTAAAACTTGGCTAAAAGTGTAAAAAGGGCTTAAAGTATACATCTAAATTATATACACACTTGCACGCATCAAGTTTTTTGGCGCCGTTGCCGGGGACACAAGGATTTTAAGAAAGTTAGGAATCAACGGCCTAATCATATTTTTATTTTTCTTTTTAATTTTTTAGTATTTTCTTAGTTTTTCAGCTTCTGCAGAGCTCAGCACGGGCCGTGCCCGCTGAACACGCCCCCGTGCTCAATAATTGGAACTGACAATCATGTTTTAAGTCAGACAGTAAGCTGAACGCGGGGCCGTGCTCACTCAACACGCCCCCGTGCCTAAGATTCACTTACTGAAAACAGAACCGTTAGATCCCGGGGGTTGGTAATTTCTGACATGAACATGAGTGATAGTAATTCTTTTTACTTTCGGCACTCTTATGGTACGTGGTGTCAATTATGTGGAGGCGAACATAAAGAATTAGAATTTTACTTTCTAAATTATAGGCCCCACTACATAGACCCACCGATTCCTTATAAACTTAAGAGGGGCGAAAGTAAAAATAATCACTATCTCTCCCTCGAATGCGCCCAGCCAGATATTCTAGGAGAAATGCTCCTTGATGAGTTATTTCAACTAGAAGAGCTAATTTTAAATTGGTTAAAAGAGCTTAGGAAGGATTTTATTGATCCACCCCAAGACGATGACCATGAAGAAATGTTGGGATCGCATTCCGACAACCTCGTTGCTCCCAAAAATACCGTCATACCTAGCGAAGACTTGGATGATAGTCGTCCCTGTGCCGATTGTGCCGTGAAGGACTCTCCATTGACTTCGTTCGGTGCATACATAGACCTGAGCGATTCGGCATACACCTTCTTTAACGAGAGCCCGGGAAAGGGTTGGATTTGTCCACCTAGAATGAAAATAGGAATTAGACTCACCGACAACCTCTTGCGTTCTCGCCTTGGTCTAGGACAATTAAGGTATCTTAGGCACTTTGGGGTTGTTCCAACCAGTCAGGAGCCACCTGATACTATTAGATTCCTTAAAAAAATTAGACAAACTTCGTAAAACAGTCTCTCGACACGGGGCAGTGTCCAGCCAACACGCCCCCGTGCCCACCAAAAGATTCCCTTCTGATCCTTACGTCAGAATACGGAAAAACTGTGTCAGAATTCCATCTGCACACGGGGCCGTGCCCACTGAACACAGGGCCGTGTCCAGGATGCTGTCGTTTTCTATAAATGCAGCCAAGAATTCTGCACATTTGGACCAACTTGGGACAGAGATTTGAAGGAATCTTCTCTCAACTATCCTAAGTAAGTTCTAAAAGAAGGTTCCAACAACCCATCTTGTCCTTTCCTCTCTTAACCATTTCCTTCTTCTTCATCTTTCTCCAAGAACCTCCATTAAAGTTTGAATTTTTCAAGCTTTGTGGTAGGGATTAATGAGTTTTGTTCAAGGAATCTTAGTAAAAATGTGTTGTATAACATTGTTTTAAGTTACTAATGTTTAAAAAAGCCCCCACAAGTTTCGAAAATAACTTAAAACTTCAAGTTTCCTTGCTCCAAAACTCTGCAGAAAGATGAACACGGGGTCGTGCTCATTGAGCACGGGGCCGTGTCCGGTCTACTGTTTCGGCAAATAAACTATCTTTAGTTTGTTTTTCGTAGAATGTCGAGTGAAAACAGCGAAACATCTTCCGTGCATTCGTCAGACAACCGAGGAGGAAGGAGGCCCTCCATTGAAGCTACACTTGTGCATTATGTAATAGCATTAACGGAGGCTCTCGACGAAATGACGTCAGTAGAGGAGGTCTTAATCGACCGTATTAACGATCTTACGGTGGGACTCGAGAGTAGCTTCCAAGAGATTAACCTCTTGCACCAGAGGTTAAATATTCTTGTAACACCCCCGATGGAACCGGTCCTCCCTCAACAGGATTGGAACCTGGCGCTCGGAGTTAACAACCCTACCGGGTGGGATGACTTTCCGGCGGAACCTCCCATGGAGCACCAACAAGAGATCCCGGTAGAAATCGCAACTCCTCAAACTGACGCTAATGAGCCCTCTTTTCTCCTTCCAAGGGAGGTGGAGGAGTGGCTCGCCGACATATGAGGAAAACCACACCCGGAAGAAGGAGTTCTATAAGGCCATATCTAACCAAGATTACTAGCTTCTTGGAAATTTTGCTAATTAAAATAACGTGTAGGCTAGAACTCCATGGTTTAATGCTTCTTTGTTTTCTTATCTAGCTTAATATAAATTTAGGACTATGTAAGAGATGTCTATGGTTTTAATGGAATGATGGTTTTAAGGTTTGGATGGTTCATAATAAATAAAACACACTCATGGTGGTAAAGGATGATAAGGGAGATGAGAAACATGGCCCCATGCACAAGAACAAGGCCACATGTCGACGATTTCTCCGTTACAGTAGGTTCAACACGGGCCGTGCCCAGCCAACACGGCCCCGTGCTGAACCCCCTGCAAGAAAATGCCTAGTTCAGGTAACTGGACACGAGCCGTGTTCACCAGACACGCCCCCGTGTCCAGGCTTCTGTTTCTTTTTCTTAATTATCGTTACTGGCACCTGAACACGGTGCCGTGCCCGGTCCCCACGGGGCCATGTCCAGGCTGCCAGTAACATAATTTTTTGCTTTTAAACACCATGTTTACACATTCAATCAACCTAAAAATTTATTTTTGGGACACATTGAGGACAATGTGTAATTTAAGTGTGGGGGATGCTAAAACCTTGAAATTTTGCTAGTCCAAATAACAAGCCTTACACAAAACTCTATTGGAACCGCTAATCACCCCAAATTTTTTTCAAAAAAAAAATTATTTTTTTTTACTTGTCTAAAGTTTAAGTTGGGAATTCTAAGATTAATAAGGTTATATTTTTGCAAGTTTACAACCGATAGCGTCGTGATAAAAAGAACTAACATAAGAAAATTATGAAACGGCATGACAAGCTTAGTTAAAATTCGATTATATATTTGATCACATAGAAAAACCCATTCCCATAAAAAGTGAGTTTTGAGCCTTTATTGAGCATACAAATACACATCTTTAGACTAAATGCTCATTTTTCGTTTCTTGTGTGAATAGCCGCTTGGTTCTTACGACTCTAGAACTTGCCACGATGATTCAATCCCGGTCCTTACCAACTTAAACCCAAGTAAGTAAATGATGGAGGTATTAGGACTAACCCTTTTTCTTTCAAAACCATTATTTTTATTTTTCTTTTCACCTACCCAAAAACTCCCCCTAGTTAACCCCTTTGAGCCTAAACCTTTCATTTCTTTACCCTAAAACCCTTTTACCCACCAAAACCCTTTTTATTTTTACCCTTTATTTTAGTAACAAGCTCGGTTTTCATGTGACTGAAAAAAAAATGATGATGAAGTTAGAAATAAACAAACAAAGCTCTTAAAACAAAAGCTTGTTTGAAGAAATACTTCATTAAGAATAAAAAGTCACTAAAACAAAATGTTTTACGAAAACCGACGCTTTTTACGCTTTTCGCCCTTTTCTACTAACCACTAACCCAACTACCCACCTTTAGCCCAAGCCTTTACCCAAAAAGTCCTCTTGATATTTACAAAGGTAACAAGTTAAAAAGGAGGAGGATTGATTGCTTGGCAAGCCTATGGTAGGAATAAGTTCCACGCCGCTCTCGAGTGACTCACTAAAAATACACCTTCGGCCGAGTGTGAGTGATTTCTCCCATGAGGTATGTGAACTTGTATATAAATGGAATTTTAAAAAAGGCATGCTATGCCCAAATAAGTAATTTCTCCTATGAAACGTTCTAAATAAATCATTACGAATAGGATTGTAAATAAATAAAAATAAAACCAAAAAGATCTTGGATTCCCGACACTCTATGACAAGCCAAAACCTTCTCTTCTACCCATTCCATTTGGGAGTGTAAGCCACGTATTAAAGAGTTTTGCTTGAGGACAAGCAAAAATTCAAGTGTGGGGGTATTTGATATATGTAAAATGCAACATATAAATTACATCAAATGAGGCATAAAACTAACCCTTTTTGAGTACTAATGTTGGAAAAAGAGTGTTTTTGTCTTCCTTTTGTATTTTCAGGATTAAATGAGCTCAAATTCACAAAAGAAGCAAAAAGACAACTAAATCAAACATAAATACAAGAAGAGGAACATAAGTGGATTGCCCGACCCCTCAACAGCATCCTCCCAAGCAAAATAGAGAAGGCAGAAGACTGAACACGCCCCGTACTCAGCCAGCACGGGGCCGTGCCCAAGAAGCAGCAGAAAAGACAAACCTATAGAAGCTTCTATTGCCCACCACGGGGCCGTGCCCAGTGAACACGGGGGCGTGGCGAAAGTACAGCAGGCGCATTAATTGTAATTGCGAATTACAATTAATGAAGAGAGAGAGTGTCAGACAGGCACGGGGCCCTGTCCAGCGGACACGGGGCCGTGCCCAGCCTTCTGTTCAGCCTATAAATAGGAGTGCTTGGTTTCATTGCAACTCATCCCTTGGCACACCACCTCTCTCACACTTCATCCACCACCCACCACCATCACAACACCATCATCCACCACCATCATCCATTGTCCATCATAGAGTGTGTGAGTCGTCTCGGGATCCAAGATTGATCGTAAGAGTTCTTGACAATCAAGGCCATGTTTGCCTAAGTCTCTTACATCACTTGGTGAAGACATGTGTTTAGTATAATACTTTTTATTTTCAATCTCTTGCACTTTTTATTTGGTTTTGTATTAATGACTTTAATAACTAGTTGCTTATGTTGAAGGTGATCTTTCCTTATCGTTTGTCCGTGGTGTCTTGGCATTATTTTACTGTCTATATAAAATAAAAGATTTTCACCATTCATATCTCCACGGTCTATATGGAGGTATGTTGGCTACCTGGTCGGGGGTTAAAGGAACGGTTTGGTAAGGGTCTTGCCCTTGTTCAGCGTTTAGAGGTCCTGCAAGGGACCTGGGTCAAATTTAGTAGGATCTCCTTCAATGCCCATAGGTATTGGATGGCGGGGATCCAAACTCTTTGACCCCCTCATAAGTTAACTACTATTAATACTATAACCCGGCTATTTAGGATTGTATCCCTGCTGACTCAGACTACTTAGTCGAGGGTAACGTCACCTCCAAAAGAGGGGCCTACCATAATTTGCATTAATAACTTAATTCATTATCTTTCAATAATCCGACCCTTTAGGATTGTATCCTTGCTGACTCAAACTACTGGGTTGAGGGTAACGTCGCCTTCAAAAGAGGGGCCTACTACAACAACTAAGATAATCTCTTAAACAAGTGCAAAAGTGCAAAAATAATCAAAGGTTATACTAATACACGAGTCGGATCCAAGTGATTCATCTTGTCTATCTGTTTTTATTTTTATTTTTATGTTTTAGCATTTAGTTAGTTTTTATTTTCTTAGTTTAAAAATATTTTCTAACATTTTGATTTGATTAGACGTTGAGGATAAACCGGTACTAAAAGCTCTTGTGTCCTTGGATGACCTCGGTATCTTACCAACACTACAGTACGTCCACGATGGGTGCACTTGCCCATATGTATGTTTAGTGTTAGTAAATATCGTGTTTTATAAATTTAAAACTTGGCTAAAAGTGTAAAAAGGGCTTAAAATATACATCTAAATTATATACACACTTGCACGCATCAAGTTTCATTATATTTATTTTTATTATGTTGTTAGTTTTATTTTCATTATTATTATATTATTAATTAATTCAATTGATTCACTTATTTGACGCTTATAACTTCTAAAATATGATGTTTTACAAAATAATGAATATGTCATTAGAACGAGAATATTTTTATCTACATTTTGGTCTAAGTTTCAATAAAAACATAGTAGGTTGAATTATATTGTATTTTTATAATTTAATTATTAAATGGTTCCTACGCTTGCCCAAAATACCTCATATTTCCATTGGTCAACCCATGATGCATCCATAAGTTTTTATATATTCTATATAAATAATTATTTTGGGAATGTTACAAGTTGAGAGGTTGTGAGAGAGATAAGGGTGTTTGGAGCGATTCGGGCAATAATAGGTATAATGGTGCTACAGCCCGTGAGTTCGTGTTTGGAGGTGAGCTGCATCAATATGACCCTCCATAAGTATGTGAAAAGTTGCTACCCATTTGTAGAGTTTGTATTTTGAGTCTTTTATTTTGTACCATGTGTCTAAATTAGTAGTTTTTGAGTCGTTTTTAGAGTCGGTACTGCCTTGGGTTTTGTTTTGCTGTGTTTGTGCAGGTTTGGATTGTACCACCCATACTCGATCTTCATTCGGGTGATTTCAGAGCTGCCATATTGATAAACCCAAGCAGACTAGGCAACGATCGCGAATGAAATGCTATACGATCGTTCGTTGGATTAAGGACTCGTACGACTAGCACTGACTTTTGTCCTAACCAGCTAAGTCTTTTCCAACTCTCTCTGTATTTTATTTCTTACTTATTTATTGTTAGTTTCCGTCTTTGCATTAGGGACAATGCAATCCTTAAGTGTGGGGATGGAAAACTATCGTTTAGGTCTTAGTTAGTGAGTCTTGAGTCAATAATATGAAAAATACAAAAAAAAATAAAAAAATTGAAAAAATCCAAAAAAAATTGAAAAATCAGAAAAATGTATTTCGAATATAAGAAGTTTGCATATTAAAACGGAAAATGATGGAAAAGATGAATTTTTGCTTGGGTTCGAATAATAATAATAAGAGATAAAATAAATCGAGCTTGCGTCTAGTTAGGGATATGTGGATAGGCCCGGGTTTGGTTTTAAGTCCCTTTGAATTAATATACCTTAATTGTCGGTCTACTAGTAGGTTTTCACCTGGGAGATATGGAAATTGAAACTGCCAATAAGAGTATAAGGGACACCGTTATAAGTTAAAACCATTAGAGTTTGTGATCATGAAAAAGAAAAAAAATAAAATAATGAGCTAGAAACTCAATGAAAGTAGTCCATTCCTATGTAGTCTGGGTTGGGGATAGTGACTCTACAACCGGATTACCGCTAGGGTGCGTGAAATCGACTGTGCAAAGAAAAGAAAAAGTACCGAAACTTAAGTAGTCCGAGTTGGGGATAGCAACTCTACAGCCGGATTGCCTCTTGGTTAGGGAAAGCATCATCTACGCTCATAGAAAAAAAAAGCGAAAAAAATGGAAAAAAGAAAAAATATTTGATTGTAAACTCTCTTGGTTTTGATATAAGATGGTTGGGAATTGGTCTAGTGATCGTTCCTTTAGTCCTATAAGCTTGAGGTGGGAGTAGGTGGACCGTAGATTCTAGTGTGAGGCCCTAGGTAGAATGACCGCACTTAAATTAAAATCACATGATAAGGGCTTAGGACCGGACTTGGGTTTAAGGGGACAAGTATATTCGCAATCGCGGCTAACGCAAGTTTTGGTTTTAATAAAATATACATATGCTTTTGACCCGAGTGATTATTCGTCTCTGATTCCATTGCATAATTCTTTTTTGAGGACGAAAAAAAGAGTAAGTGTGGGGATGTTTGATGTATTGCAAAATACATCCTTTATTCGTGTACAGTTTGTATAGTTTTCGTTATATTTAGTTTTGTTTTTCGTTAGAATGTGCTTACTATTGATCGTGTTTCGCAGGTCTTGATGTTTAATGTTGCTGGAAGCCAAGTAAAACGAGTTAAAATATTGAAAAGTCAAGTCTTGGAGCATGTTGGAAAGGTCGGGGAGTTGAAATAGAGTTAAAGAGCTGAGAAATCACTCTCTGGCACCCCACCACCCACTAAGCAAGTCTCTCGCACCCGGCGAGAGACTGGAGATGTTACACGAGAAAAAAAACAAGGTGGCGCCCCGCCACCCATTCCATCAGTGGGTGGCGCCCCGCCAGAAGCTTGTAGCTGGCAATTATTACGAATTTAATAAGGGTTTGTCATGGAAAGTCATATATAATCATCTTAAACTTGAAAAAACCCTAGCTTACGAACTTGAGACATCTTGGGGCGGTTATTGAGCATTGCTGAAGCAATTTTGGAGTTCTCGAAGCATAGGAATCATCGGTACGAGTTCGGAGAAGAAGACTTGAAGATCTAATCGGGTTTTCTAGTTCTTTATTTCAACTTTTCTTACGAAACTCGTTACAATGAATTCTTTGTTGAACATCTTTGATTTGTTTTCACGTTTTAACATGCTTGGCTAAACTTTTAAGCCACCTAGACTTGATGAATGGATTAATATGAAGTTTTTACCGTTTTTGTTTGCATGATTTTTATGGATTAATTGTGATTTGTAAGAAGTTTGGTTTAATGATTTGATGTATATGCATGCTTTGATTTGGTTTGTTATTATCATTCGCTTCATATGATTCTTAGTGACGGTCTTTATCACAATATAGAGTCATATTAGGGTATAGGATTTCGGTGAATGTCTATATCACGTTAGAAAACCTTAACTCTTTAGGGAGAATCGGCCGATTACCCCTAGAAGTAATTGGTAATAATTTGCTAAGTCTTAGTGTTCTACTAGTCCTAATACCTGGAAAGTGAGGGGCTATTGGTAGGTCTTACCCGGCGAATTGCTTTAGATAGTCCTTGGAAAAGGTCGTGTCTTAGTTGACTTGTTGGTTTTATTAGTCTATCAAGTCAAGTTAATTAATTCAAACTACCCTAGATCTATGATTGGAAAAGAGTAGGTCAACATTAGGGTACTTACACAATAACTAGACAACTGGAAAGGCGTCTAATAACCGGTAGGATTAACAGCCTAGGTAGTTCCACAGGTTTCTCCTTGAGAAGGGTCGAGGGGCTTAGTTGGTTCTTAATAGGTTTAGTACTTAAGATCCCGGTTCCATAATTCATGCATTTAACTTAATCGGTAATTCTTTAAAACCAATCCAAGATTCTTGTCTAGGTGGTCTCACTCTCATATAAGAAAAGCCTTTAGTCTTCATTCGTATTTAGTCTAGCTTTAGTTAATTTAGTAGTTTAATATAGATTTCCTTAGTTTTTCCAGAACCCCCCCCCCCCAAAACAATTAAACAAGTTAAGTCGTGTCTGTCAGTGTCTATTAGAGTCTAGTTTACGTGATACATAGAGTCTCGTGGTTCGATATCCGGACTTCCTAGGGATATACTACATTGATCGGTACACTTGCCGATTGTGTGGTTTTAGGTCGAGTTTAGAATTAAAGCTTTGTAGTGTCTAGCTTAGAGAGTCTAATATAGTTAATTTTTATAGTCTGTTCAGCACACATCACTCAGGAACCTCCTATTTATACTAACATAGGAAGCCCTATTACATTGGGCCAAGCCCATACCCCAAAGACTACAAAACAACCTACCAAGCCCACATAGTGTATCGTATTCAACCCATACAAAATAACCCAAGACAAATGCAAACCTATACTAGATTATGCCCTTACAATATCCCCCTATGTTTGTGGCATGTTCAGCTTCACTTTAGCTTTCTTGATTGCTTCTTAGCTTTTTCCTTCTGCTTCCTCTGTAGCTCAGGCAAGATCGGTATACTTCTTCCAACATACGGACTGAACAGTTGTGTTTCTACCCTTGTACGTTGCCCTGACCACAATTTAAAGTTCATGATCTGAGCCACGGCTCCTGTCCAGCTTTTGGCACATACTTCATACTGAGGATATCGTTTGAATCTGCGTTTTTGCCAAGAGATTGATGTCATTTTCACCAAAACACATCAAATCTCGAGTATCCAGAAATCTGTATTCAGCGTCTTCGCAAACAATCACGGCTTGTCCAGAGACGGGATCATACATCCAAAACTTCAAATTCTTCAAACTGTTATCAAGAAGTTCCTTTAATAATGGCACTGTATTTGTTTGCTTCGTTGCATGCCACTTAACTGTCTTGTATGGCTTCCCGGTAGCAGGATCCAACACCTCTTCATCTTCTTTAATGGTCGACTGAGCCAATTTTATATCTCAAAAATTAACCCGATCATGTTGTTGCAGCTTATTGAAGAAGTTCCATCTAATTTTGCAGTTTGGATTCTTGGTTTGATAATGATGCTTTACTTAACTCCCTGATGTCGTCTATGACTCAACTGTGACACCTGTGTCACCACGAACACCAAACAAATGCCAAGTCAATGAAATATTGTGTTTCATACTTGGGATTTGTATAAATAGGTGTATCTTTTGCACATATCAATTCTTGTTCAATTCCGAGCTTTAAATCGCTTTCTGGAAAGTTATACGCGCACTGGTGCGTAAACGTAATCAGTATAACGCGACAAACACTCCGGAATAGTGAAATAGGCTTAACATATCTTAAATGACCTTTACATAACTTAGAAATAAGTTTTGGAAGGTTTGGTATGGCAAAAACAAGTTTGTTCGATCGCAGGGACTAATTGCGTCAAACTGCGAAACTATACCGATTCGTAAGCTAACGTTCAGTCCGGAACTTGATTAAAAGCTAAACATACCATATATAACCTAAACATGGCTTAGAAATAATCTTTGATAGGTTTGGTGTGCGAAAACATGCTTATATGATCTTACAGGGACTAAAAGTGTCAAAAACGGCGTAAGTTTGCATATTCGCGCATATCTTACGTTCTGGACACATCTGGGCATCCAAAATTTTTGTACACACTAAAATATTTTTATTTTAGTGATAGGCATGCAAAAATCCCATTCGTCGCTTAATTTGGTTCGTTTTCGCGTCCGTTTGAGTTTCGTCGTAATTTAACGAACAACGCGACCGTACGACCAAACGAGCAGACATCCGAGAGTGTTCCAAGCATATTTTGAGTCCTCTAAACTTTATTGACCTTGTAGAGCCTTGAAAATGGCTTAACGGGGGTCAAAAAGGCCTGAAATGGACTCGAATGCATGCAGGGACTAAAGCTGCCAAAATTGAAAATTTCCTGATCTAGGGAGCTCAGGCGGGGCGCGTAAGCCCCTCCCCATTTCTTATGTGGGACGCCTCAGATGCCCAATGACCAGAAAGTTGTTTTTAGCAATCTGTTGCTAATTCACGGTGTCACACCCCCAAAATCCACCTGCGGATAACGCCCGCTCCGAGGGCGTGACTGACCAGGATCCAGCCACCAATCATACTGAACAAGCATATAAGTAGTTATAAAAGTTTAACCATCACAATTGGTGTTTCAAAACAAACAAGTTAAGTTGCAAGCGGAAGCATAAGTTTAAGGTTATAACATAAGTTCCAAAAGTTTCAAGTTTAACATAGTCTTGTAGCAATCCCTGTCCCACAACGATCCTCCTCCATGCAAGCTCCCACTGAGTACCTATGGTCCTGCAAAGCATGTAGTAACGAGTCAACAACTAGTTGAGTGAGTTCACGGGTGGGCGTTCGTTTTAGTTGTTTCGAAAACAGTTTACTTTATCTGGCATCCTGCCGTGGGGGTTACCCCATAGTTTAAAAACGTGACCAGTTCGTTCCCAGTTACTCCGGCACTCCAGCCGTGGGGGCTACCCCATGTACATCATCTGGCTCTCCAGCCGTGGGGGCTACCCCATGTGTATACTAGACTCGTTACCGTATCGATTGCTGACTGTAGTCATGTTTATGTGCCCTGAAAACATCAATGTCTATCATCATTGACGTGCCCCAGATCCATTAGTTCACGCCCGTCCTCTGCGGCACGGTGTGAGGCTTGTCAGACCTAAATAGCGCTATCTAACTAATGACCCGCTCGCCATTGGCCCGGCGATTAGTCGATACAAAAAGGAGGGACTTCGTGATAGAGTTTTAGTCTAGTACGTTTATCCGTCCATCCGGACGAGGAATCACATTCCTGAACCACTGTCGTCCTACCCAAGGTAGACGAGGAACCACGTTCCTTAACCCCGTTCCCAACCCAGGGAATCCCATGCTTTGTAAAGGGTGTGAACTCACCTTGGTTTGCTCGGCAGTCAAACACAGAAAGTCAATCAAGTCGCAAGTAGTCAATAACGTCCTAACACGGATATCACGTATAATCAGATTCGAACCAAGTAGTGCACAAATGTTCAACATGTTTGGCAAGCACGTTTAGTAGTAACAGTTAACAGTCAACAGTAGCACATACGGTTCACAAGTTCAGCCCAACTACTTAGGCCCAAACACGTAAAAGCAGTTAACACAGAAGCCCATCAGTCTGGCCCATTAACTAAGGCCCAAAAAGTGTGGTCTCGAGTCGCAACCGGACTCGCAAGCATGGTCTCGAGTCATGCTGTGTGTTGATTATGGATGGTTGCGAGTCGCAACCGGTGTCGCAACCGTAGTCTCGGTTCATCATGCTGAGGTCTCGAGTCGCAACGGGACTCGTAACCTGTGGTTTCGGCTTGTCCTGCTATGGTTGCGAGTCGCAACCGCGTGGTCTCGAGTCATCACGCTGTGGTTGCGAGTCGCAACTGCGTGATTGCGAGTCGGTAGCAGTCGTTTTCAAGTTCACGTGTTGATGCAGATGGTCAGATTAATGGTACAGTATAATCAGGCCCAAATCCGGAAACTACCAATAGCATTCCACTAACAGTTTTCCTAATCAGGTTACTAGTCAAAGATGGATCAAAATCACAAGGGTTTTCACATTCTTAACTATCATTCAAAGTGTTCTTCACATATTCAAAGCATATATTCAAGTTCTTCATAACATAAACAACACTTATTCACCCAAAATCATGAACAACCATCAAGATACAATTTTCTAGCATGCATCCTACTTGACAACCATATTTATTAGCCGATTTTTCTTAGTATAAACACCCAAACTTTTCGGATCAAACCCAAATGCAACCAATATCATCATTCACCTTTTTGTCATACCATGAACCCATTTTTAACATCAAATATGTATAGTTCCACTCATAATAAGAAACATTCATGAACCGATTTCTTTTTCAAAACATTATGTAAAACTTAACAACTTAACATATTGTCACATAATCTCATCATACATTTATTCAAGCACAAACACATCATGAACATATTTGACACTTATGCATTCAACAATATCCAACAAGAAATACTAACCGGTTGGTGAGGTGTGTGTGTGCCGATCCAAAGTTCCAAACCCGAGAGTCCTTGTGCTAACCGATTAGATCCGAGAGTCTTGGAGGTGTGTTTGTGTTCTTAAGGCTTAGAGAGAGAAGTAGGAGAGTGTGTGTGTTGTATTGTTCAACAAATGGCAAGAACTAACTAAGGGTAGTTTATATATAGGCTAGTTCCAAGTGTGCACCCTTAGTGGGTTTCGAGTGGGGTTTACGGCCCAAAGGCCCAACCGGCCAAAGGTTCTCGGCCCAAGGCCCAAAACCGATTACTAGTCACTCGAGACCTCATGGTCTCGAGTCGGGTTCCTTGTTGTTTCGTGTCGGGTTCTCGGTTCACATATAACACGTACACATATAAATACAATACACACGTAACAAAGCACTTATCACATAAAAAGGTTCACGTTATCATTTAAACTAGTCACATAACGTACAAGCAAGTTACAACGAAAGGTTCTAAATTTCGAGTTGTCACATCATCCCCAAGTTGAAAGAAATTTCGTCCCGAAATTTGATGGCACTCACTGAGGAAGCTAGTTAAGTTGCATGGTTTTCCCGGTTTTCCTGGGGTGTCACATCCACCCCCCGTTGATCTGGAATTTCGTCCCGAAATTCCGTAGCTTCAGCCTCAGTAGCGTTTGTACTGTTCTCAAACAGTTGGGGATACTTTTGTTTCATCCGATCTTCGCGCTCCCAGGTAAACTCTGGGCCGCGACGTGAGTTCCAACGAACTCGAACAAGAGGTATTCTAGTGCTCTTGAGGACCTTAACATCCCGGTCCGTGATCTCGACAGGTTCTTCGACGAATTTCAACTGTTCGTCGATCGTGAGTTCCTTCAGAGGAACTACGTGCGTCTCATCTGACAGACACTTCTTCAGATTCGACACATGGAAAACGTTGTGAACTGCACCGAGTTCTGCTGGTAATTTCAGTCTGTAAGCCACCTTGCCTATTTTCTCAAGGATTTCGAAAGGTCCAACGTATCGTGGGTTGAGTTTGCCGCGTTTACCAAAACGAACCACACCCTTCCAGGGTGAAACTTTGAGTAATACCCGCTCCCCAACCTGGAGCTCAAGTGGTTTCCTGCCCTTATCGGCGTAGGCCTTCTGACGGTCACGAGCGGCCGCCATGCGTTGTCGTATTTGAGCAATCCGCTCAGTAGTGTCTACCACATGTTCTGGACCAGTGATTTGACTATCCCCCACCTCTGCCCAACAGAGGGGTGACCGGCATTTACGTCCGTACAATGCCTCAAACGGAGCAGCTTTAATGCTGGTGTGGTAGCTGTTATTATACGAAAATTCTACAAGTGGCAGATGTCTTTCCCAGCTGTTGCCAAAGTCGATTACACAAGCGCGAAGCATGTCTTCTAAGGTCTGAATAGTTCGCTCGGACTGCCCGTCCGTCTGTGGGTGATACGCTGTGCTCATATCTAAACGTGAGCCAAAAGACTTGTGCATTGCCTGCCACAGTTCCGAAGTAAAACGTGCATCTCGATCAGAGATGATAGAAGTGGGCACCCCGTGCCTCGAAACAACTTCCTTGAGGTATATCTCCGCTAGAGTGGAGAACTTATCCGTTTCCTTGATTGCCAAAAAGTGTGCGGATTTCGTGAGTCGATCCACGATCACCCAGATAGTATCGTTTCCGCGCTGTGATCTAGGTAGGCCAGTAACGAAATCCATGGAAATTTGCTCCCATTTCCATTGTGGTATCTCTGGTTGCTGAAGTAGGCCTGAAGGTTTCTGATATTCCGTCTTAACTCTCGCACAAGTCAAACACTTGCTGACATAAGTTGCTATGTGGGCCTTCATGCTAGGCCACCAATACGTAGTTTTAATATCGTGGTACATCTTGTCCGAACCAGGGTGTACCGAGTAGCGAGATTTGTGCGCTTCATCCATCACAAGTTCTCGTAAATCGCCATAGAGTGGGACCCAAATGCGTCCTGTTACATAATAAGCACCGTCTTCCTTCTGTTCTAAGCGTTGCCTTGACCCGCGTAGAGCTTCAGCTCTAACGTTTTCTGGCTTCAGTGCTTCTATCTGAGCAGCTCGTATTTGCGAAGGTAGACTAGAATGGATCGTGAGTTGTAAAGCTCTTACACGCTTAGGCGTAGTGTCCTTTCGACTGAGGGCGTCTGCCACAACATTGGCCTTGCCCGGGTGATACCTGATAGAGCACTCGTAATCATTCAGCAGTTCGACCCATCGTCGTTGCCGCATATTCAGTTCCTTCTGCTTGAATATGTGTTCTAAACTTCTGTGGTCGGTGTAGATGGCGCACTTGGTTCCGTACAGGTAATGCCGCCATAGTTTAAGTGCGAAAACAACAGCTCCCAGTTCCAAATCATGTGTCGTGTAGTTCTTCTCGTGAACTTTGATTTGTCGTGAGGCGTAGGCTATGACTTTATCTCGTTGCATCAATACACAACCAAGACCTTGAATTGATGCATCACAGTAAACCACAAAATCTTCTGTGCCCTCTGGCAATGAAAGGATAGGTGCACTACAAAGTCTATCCTTTAGATGCTGAAAAGCTAACTCTTGTGCGTTTCCCCAATGATAAACAACGCCTTTCTGTGTTAACAACGTGAGAGGCTGCGCGATCTTAGAAAAATCCTTAATGAATCTCCTGTAGTAACCTGCCAATCCCAAAAATTGGCGAATTTCCTTTGGTGTGCGAGGCGCAGGCCAGTCCTTAATAGATTCCACTTTGGATGGATCAACGTGAATCCCATCCTTGTTCACCACATGCCCTAGGAAATGGACCTCTCGAAGCCAGAAGTCGCATTTCGAGAATTTCGCGTAAAGCTGTTCCTTCCGAAGGAGTTCCAAAATAAGTCGTAGATGTTGTTCGTGCTCTTCCTTGCTCTTAGAATAGATCAGGATGTCGTCGATAAAGACTATAACAAACTTATCCAGGTACGGCTTGCACACTCGATTCATCAAATCCATAAAAACTGCCGGTGCGTTCGTCAGCCCAAACGGCATGACCAGAAACTCATAGTGCCCATAACGAGTTCTAAAGGCCGTCTTAGAGACATCCTCTTCCCGAACTCTCAGCTGATGATATCCCGATCTCAGATCGATCTTTGAATAGTAGCTCGACCCCTGCAACTGGTCGAACAAGTCGTCAATACGCGGTAGAGGATAACGATTCTTCACAGTCACCTTGTTGAGTTCGCGATAGTCGATACACATTCTGAAGGTACCGTCCTTCTTCTTCACAAATAACACTGGAGCTCCCCAAGGCGATGAGCTAGGACGAATAAAACCCTTATCCAAGAGTTCTTGTAGTTGCGTGGAGAGTTCTTCCAACTCTGATGGCGCTAAACGATAAGGTGCACGGGCTACAGGCGCGGCTCCAGGAGCTAGATCAATCTGAAACTCGACTTGGCGATGGGGCGGAAGACCAGGTAATTCCTCAGGGAATACCTCAGGATAGTCGCGTACAACGGGAAAATCTTCTAACTTCTTCTCCTTCTCTGTGGTATCAGTAACTAGAGCCAAAATCGCAGTGTGGCCCTTTCGTAAGCACTTCTGAGCCTTAAGAAGAGAGATAATGTTCTCAACAGCACTTCTCTTGTCGCCACGAATCATGAGAGGTTCACTACCTAGACCAGGAATACGAACGATCTTCTCGTTGCAAAGAATCTCTGCTCGGTGTTGGGATAACCAATCCATCCCAATGACAACGTCGAAACTACCCAAGACAATAGGAATAAGATCGATAGAGAAGGTCTGGTTAGCGAGAATAAGCTGGCAACCCTTGACTACGTGTGAGGCTTCCAAACTCTTACCATTAGCTAGCTCTACGGTGTGCTTGTCGCTCAGGGGTGTAGGAATACGCTCAAGCATCTTACTAACTTCTAGTGACACATAGCTAGTATCGGCACCCGAATCAAATAAGACTGTAACATAAAAGTCGTCGAGAAGGAACTTACCCGTCACCACGTTGGGATCATTCCTTGCTTCACCTTGACCAATCACGAACACTCGTCCCCTAGCACCATTGTTGTTGTTTCCATTGTTACCATTCCCCTGGTTGTTGTTGTTGTTCTGGTTCAGTTGGGGACAATCTTTCTTGAAATGACCTTCAGCTCCACACTGAAAGCACCCTTTGTTGTTACCCTGCTGCTGTCGCTGATTCTGCTGAGGTTGCTGACGATTCTGGTTGACGGGGTATGCGCTTCTGCAATCCTTTGCAACATGACCAGGCTTGTTGCATCGATGACAGTTGCCCCTGGTGCATGGCCCACTGTGGTGTAGGCTGCAGCGATTGCACTTGGGGTGATTCCCCTTGTATCCACCATGACTTTGACCACCAGACGACTGCTGACTGGGGCTCTTGTGATCGTCCGTCTTTCTCTGCTGAGACTGAGTTTGCACTGAAGTTGAACCCCTGCTTGAAGTTCCATCCCATTTCCGTTTATCCCCACTAGAAGCACCAGAAGTAGTTGCAGCACCTATACGCTTCGGTAACTTGTTCTGCTCCACCGCTTGGTCAGTAAGACGGTGAGCCAACTGTACAACCTGCTGGATAGTAGTCAACCTTGCTGAAGTCACATGACTTTGGATCTCTGGCACCAAGCCCTTGAGATAGAGTTCAATTCGCTTGTAGGGAGGATCCACCATAGTAGGACACAACAAAGCAAGCTCATGCGATCTCTTAGTGTATGCCTCAATTTCTGACCCCGACATCTTAAGATTGTAGAACTCATCTTCCAGTTTGTGAATGTCGTCACGACTGCAGTATTCCTCCCTGATCATTTCCTTGAAAGTTTCCCATGGGGTGGCGTTGGCAGCAACCAACCCTAACATCTGCACTTGCGCATTCCACCACGTGAGGGCCAAACCCTCGAGAGTACCAGTAGCATACTTCACCCTGCGCGCTTCAGGGCATTCGCACATTTCGAACACAGACTCCAGTTTCTCAAACCAGTGTAGGAGACCTACTGCTCCTTCAGTGCCGCTAAAAGTCGTGGGTCGACAGTCCATAAAAGTCTTAAAAGTGCACACCGGTGCCTGACCTAAGGTAGGTGAAAGAAAAGACAGAGTTTAACACAAAGGTTGGTTCACGAGAGTAGGATCCAAATGATCCTAGGACAATTTCAGACTGCAGGATATACCTCCTGCGTGTGCAGCTGCGAGCGCTGCGGCAACTCGCTCGTTGATCAAAGCCGTCAACTGGGCTTGTGTCATGTTAACGCGTCCAGACATGGTTCTTCATAATAAAAGCAATACGTGTGAGAGAGGTTCGCGAAAGCACGATAGTAGGACAGAGTAAGTACACACGCGTTCAAACAACAGTAGCTATACTAATCAAGCATGCCATGAGCAATGTACTACGTAACTAACAAGTAGGCAATATACATACATCATATTACCTAGAACGTCGAGCCTTGCATGAGGAGCGAAGTGTCGTTGTGGACCGTTGAGCACTAAACCGGTTATAGTCTGGTTTTAACAAAAACGTTTCTCCTTTATTAAAACCAAGTTCACTATAACCAATGGCTCTGATACCAATCTGTCACACCCCCAAAATCCACCTGCGGATAACGCCCGCTCCGAGGGCGTGACTGACCAGGATCCAGCCACCAATCATACTGAACAAGCATATAAGTAGTTATAAAAGTTTAACCATCACAATTGGTGTTTCAAAACAAACAAGTTAAGTTGCAAGCGGAAGCATAAGTTTAAGGTTATAACATAAGTTCCAAAAGTTTCAAGTTTAACATAGTCTTGTAGCAATCCCTGTCCCACAACGATCCTCCTCCATGCAAGCTCCCACTGAGTACCTATGGTCCTGCAAAGCATGTAGTAACGAGTCAACAACTAGTTGAGTGAGTTCACGGGTGGGCGTTCGTTTTAGTTGTTTCGAAAACAGTTTACTTTATCTGGCATCCTGCCGTGGGGGTTACCCCATAGTTTAAAAACGTGACCAGTTCGTTCCCAGTTACTCCGGCACTCCAGCCGTGGGGGCTACCCCATGTACATCATCTGGCTCTCCAGCCGTGGGGGCTACCCCATGTGTATACTAGACTCGTTACCGTATCGATTGCTGACTGTAGTCATGTTTATGTGCCCTGAAAACATCAATGTCTATCATCATTGACGTGCCCCAGATCCATTAGTTCACGCCCGTCCTCTGCGGCACGGTGTGAGGCTTGTCAGACCTAAATAGCGCTATCTAACTAATGACCCGCTCGCCATTGGCCCGGCGATTAGTCGATACAAAAAGGAGGGACTTCGTGATAGAGTTTTAGTCTAGTACGTTTATCCGTCCATCCGGACGAGGAATCACATTCCTGAACCACTGTCGTCCTACCCAAGGTAGACGAGGAACCACGTTCCTTAACCCCGTTCCCAACCCAGGGAATCCCATGCTTTGTAAAGGGTGTGAACTCACCTTGGTTTGCTCGGCAGTCAAACACAGAAAGTCAATCAAGTCGCAAGTAGTCAATAACGTCCTAACACGGATATCACGTATAATCAGATTCGAACCAAGTAGTGCACAAATGTTCAACATGTTTGGCAAGCACGTTTAGTAGTAACAGTTAACAGTCAACAGTAGCACATACGGTTCACAAGTTCAGCCCAACTACTTAGGCCCAAACACGTAAAAGCAGTTAACACAGAAGCCCATCAGTCTGGCCCATTAACTAAGGCCCAAAAAGTGTGGTCTCGAGTCGCAACCGGACTCGCAAGCATGGTCTCGAGTCATGCTGTGTGTTGATTATGGATGGTTGCGAGTCGCAACCGGTGTCGCAACCGTAGTCTCGGTTCATCATGCTGAGGTCTCGAGTCGCAACGGGACTCGTAACCTGTGGTTTCGGCTTGTCCTGCTATGGTTGCGAGTCGCAACCGCGTGGTCTCGAGTCATCACGCTGTGGTTGCGAGTCGCAACTGCGTGATTGCGAGTCGGTAGCAGTCGTTTTCAAGTTCACGTGTTGATGCAGATGGTCAGATTAATGGTACAGTATAATCAGGCCCAAATCCGGAAACTACCAATAGCATTCCACTAACAGTTTTCCTAATCAGGTTACTAGTCAAAGATGGATCAAAATCACAAGGGTTTTCACATTCTTAACTATCATTCAAAGTGTTCTTCACATATTCAAAGCATATATTCAAGTTCTTCATAACATAAACAACACTTATTCACCCAAAATCATGAACAACCATCAAGATACAATTTTCTAGCATGCATCCTACTTGACAACCATATTTATTAGCCGATTTTTCTTAGTATAAACACCCAAACTTTTCGGATCAAACCCAAATGCAACCAA
This sequence comes from Helianthus annuus, assembly GCF_002127325.2. Taxonomy (NCBI): domain Eukaryota; kingdom Viridiplantae; phylum Streptophyta; class Magnoliopsida; order Asterales; family Asteraceae; genus Helianthus; species Helianthus annuus. The sequence goes on along the minus strand of NC_035437.2, from coordinate 16,271,442 downwards.
TATCATCATTCACCTTTTTGTCATACCATGAACCCATTTTTAACATCAAATATGTATAGTTCCACTCATAATAAGAAACATTCATGAACCGATTTCTTTTTCAAAACATTATGTAAAACTTAACAACTTAACATATTGTCACATAATCTCATCATACATTTATTCAAGCACAAACACATCATGAACATATTTGACACTTATGCATTCAACAATATCCAACAAGAAATACTAACCGGTTGGTGAGGTGTGTGTGTGCCGATCCAAAGTTCCAAACCCGAGAGTCCTTGTGCTAACCGATTAGATCCGAGAGTCTTGGAGGTGTGTTTGTGTTCTTAAGGCTTAGAGAGAGAAGTAGGAGAGTGTGTGTGTTGTATTGTTCAACAAATGGCAAGAACTAACTAAGGGTAGTTTATATATAGGCTAGTTCCAAGTGTGCACCCTTAGTGGGTTTCGAGTGGGGTTTACGGCCCAAAGGCCCAACCGGCCAAAGGTTCTCGGCCCAAGGCCCAAAACCGATTACTAGTCACTCGAGACCTCATGGTCTCGAGTCGGGTTCCTTGTTGTTTCGTGTCGGGTTCTCGGTTCACATATAACACGTACACATATAAATACAATACACACGTAACAAAGCACTTATCACATAAAAAGGTTCACGTTATCATTTAAACTAGTCACATAACGTACAAGCAAGTTACAACGAAAGGTTCTAAATTTCGAGTTGTCACACACGGGCTGTTTATGCAAATTCTTTGTGTGGTAACCAAGTTACCACCTCTCCAAGGCTTTGCACCTGCTCCTAACACTTGTATGGATGAGATTTCATGCTTGGTGACCAAACAAACACATGGAATGATCTTGTTGATCACCAACAAGTATAAATAGCAAGCCATTTCTCCTCATTCCTTGCTCATTTCATTCTTTTCTCTCCTCTCATTTGCTTTGAGTGAGCCTTCTTTCATTCTTTAATTTGATTTCTAGTCTAAATAGTCAAACAAGTGTTTGAGTATCAGTTTGACCAGCGTTTGGTCAACGCAAAGTTCGGTTGAACTTTGCAACGTGATTGTAATCACATTGGTTATAATCCTTAGTGATTATAACTACTAATTACCACGTTAACGAGTTGTAATGTCGAGTCAAAATTTCGGTCAAAATGCGTTTTAGCAAGCATTTTGCAACGGAACTACTTCAGGGTAACAAAACACTTTGTTTTGATACCAAATCAGTAGGTTAAACATGTTTTGACATGTTTAACTCGACACTATTAGTTTAGTGCTTGTTTAGGGTCGTAAGGTAAGCGGTCTAAACAACCGCTTAGACTTTCGAACCCGACCCGTTTGGTCGATCTTTAGGATCCGACCAAGCTTAGTTAGTAATCATAGTTGCATAGGGAATAACCACTGAGGTTATACCTTATGATCACATAGGATTGGTTAGTCGTATGCTAGTTAGCTTGTATGCCCATAGGAAATGACCAAAATGCCCTTTTGAAGCTAAAATCCGTATTTTGATTATGTGAACATATTTTTGACATATAATCTGATTTAGTAACATGTTTAGGGATAATTGGGCATGTAAGACTTGACATAGCACATAGTTAACCATCCGAACATAGTTTTACGCAAACGACGCATTATAGTGGCTTATACTACCATAATGGGTCGAAACGGGTCAAAAGCACTTAGGTAGACTTCCAAATCAGAATGTTAGGTCTATTAAATCATGCCATATGAGTTGCAATACTCATTTGATTTATAGAACTTCATTCTATCCTATCTCCCGACTTAGGATCCGATTGTTTAACATAATGATCCATACTAGGTGCCACTTGATTCCTTGATTTCCCGAGCTTTGTTAGGACACTTAATCAAGGATACTTGCAATCTCAAGTGAGTACATAGTCCCCTCCTTTACTGTTTTCAATTGTTTTGGGGTGAAACATATATGCCTATCTGTTATTTTCCTGATTTTAAACTACATGATTACATATGCTTGGTACATATTCTTTTGATAAATTAAACGATTACCTATGGTTTAAACACTGATTTTCCAAAACTTATAAAACTAAATTGTTGGATTGTACCTATTTTTATACATTCACCCAGCCGATTGGTAGTATGATATAGCGCTATAGGACTAGACATCCCATTCCTGTTGTATGGAATGTCAGAAACCAAATTTTAACCAAATAGAAATTGCCTTTGTGGTATTTCTATAGTCTCCAAAGTGTAGTTTGATACACTAAGGCTTGATTGAATACCAAATCACACTCCCTTTGTATATGTTGATATACTACAAAAGTATAGTTTGATGTGCTCTCAAATGTGATCTACCAAAGTATATTTTGATATACTATGTACAAAATCCAACATGTGTTTTAACATACTACTTTGTTATTTCCCAAAGCATAGTTTGATATGCTACTGTATACCAAAGTATAGTTTGATATACTACCAAAACATAGTTGATATGCTGTTTTTAAACCAAAGCATAGTTGATATGCTGTTTTTAAACCAAAGCATAGTTGATGTGCTATTTTCAAACCAAAGTATAATTTGATATACTACCAATACTTTTATCCTTAAACCAAAGTATATTTGAGATATACTACTAAAACTATTATTTTAAATTACTAAAGTATATTTCGATATACTATCCATTTAACTATTTCAAAACTAAAGTATACTTTGTTATACTATTTATACAAGCATTTCAAAACCAAAGTATATTTTTGTCTATACTATAAACTCTTTTCCAAAACGACACGTTTTCAGAAACAAAACTTTTACATTAGATTCATGGCTATTTTGAAAACATAAAACCTTTCCTCACTTTATCCAAAGCCATGAATCTAATACACAAAATCCTATGTTACTCACAGGCATTTTTATGCTGACGTACCTATTTTCATATATGTTTCAGGTACTGCGATGTGATGATTGTTGATGCATGCTACACATAGGATGGACTTGTGCCTTAGCGACGTTAAAACTGAGAAACAATTATTTTTATTTATCTGAATTGTACCAAAACATTAAGTTCAATAATTTAATAAAACAAAACTATGTGATCATGGTTGTGAAACAATGATTCTGTTACAACACTCCCCGATTTTTTCGCCACGATTTTTTGTTTTACGTGGTCGGGGTGTGACAGAAAAGTTGGTATCAGAGCCAATGGTTATAGGGAATTAGGTTATTAGTAATGCTTTGACCTAGACTATAACCTTCCTAGGACCCTAACACAAGTTATCTTGTGTTTAGTCATAAAACAATACACATCACCTATCCTTAGGTGATTAACAAAAACAAAACACAATTCATTCTCTCGAGTCAAAATTTTTTCAAAACATCACAAGAAGTCATCTATCCTTAGATGATTTGTTTTTAGGCTTTTAAGCCTTTGGTGTTTTCAAAATCCCGTCAAAGTTTGGGTCTAAATAATGTGAACACGTGCGAACTGGAAGGGTGAATGCCTGTACCCTGAGTTTTCTGTCTAAGGCTAGAGTGTTCGTACAAATCCGCAGTATCGGACCAGTCACTCTTACCTGGGAACTTTTGGGGTGAGTGTTCACTTATAGGCAAGCATGTCTTCAGTGATACATTATGTTGATCTATTTACTTTTATTTGTCACAGTGTCGTTTGTTTGTTTTAAGTAACGAACAAATGATCACAATCCTTATACCTTGTTAATATTCTTAATATCTAGTTTTGAATATCCAATAACATCTCACTCGTTTTCTCTCTTGTTTCTTTGCCCTTTTAGAATATGCCTCCTCGACGTGATCAAGCTCAGGATGCCGCTTTGGCAGCCTTAATCGCTCAGCAATTCGCTGTTGTACTCCCGAACCTTATCACCCAGATAAATCAGGCAAACAATAACAATAACAATGTTCAGTGCACCTTTAAGACGTTCAACTCAGCCAAGCCACTTACATTTACTGGGTCTGAAGGGGCCACGGGGCTCCTACAGTGGTTTGAGAGTCTCGAAAGCACGTTTCATCATGTACAATGCCCAAACGAGCGAAAAGTTGAGTTTGCATCGAGTGTATTCCAGAAAAGAGCGCTCACATGGTGGAATGGCAAAATGAGGGATCGAGGTGCTGATGTAGCAATGGCACAAACCTGGGAAGAGCTTCGGGCTCTAATAATGAAGGAATTCTGTCCTCGTCATGAGCTTAGGGCTTTGGAACGGGAATTTGATGATCTCAAACAAGACAGTGGTGAACATCGACCCTACACTGATCGTTACGAGGAATTGAGTCTGTTATGTCCTACCATGGTTACACCCTTGGATAAGGAGATTGAAAGATACATCGATGGTCTTCCTGACCCAGTTCAGGATATTGTTACTGGTAGCAACCCTACTACCGTCAGACAAGCCATTGAACTATCTGCCACCCTGACTGAATCTCAAATCAGGAAGGGTAAGCTTTTCCGAAAAGGCGATCCGAGACCGTCTGATAAGACAACACAAGAAAACCCAAAGGATAAACAGACCGAGTCCTATAAGAAGCCGAAGAAGCGTAAGGCTTCACAAAACTTTGCAGTGGTTGCTCAGAATGATCAGGTTGCACCAAATCAACCAGCACAGCCTCGTGCTAGGAAGAACTATATTGGTACTGCACCTTTGTGCAACAAATGCAACCGTCATCATGTGAATCAAACACCGTGTCTCAAGTGTACCCACTGTGGGCGATGGGGACATTTGGTCGAAACCTGCCGTCATGTTATCCAAAACCAAAATGCTGCAAATCCTGTTGTTGTTCGAGCACAGTTTCCACCTGGATCGTACTATAACTGTGGTGATCTTACTCACTACCGGAACAATTGCCCAAGACTTGTTAATGCAAATCCAGCACGCGGACGAGTATTTAACATAAACGAGGCAAACGCGAACGACAATGCAGCAGTGAACAATTAGTCTTTTGTATTTCCTTTGTTTGTTATCTTTTGACATTTGAGACAATTCAGTTATTATAAATAAAATGGTTGTTCCAATTTTATTTCCAAAACTGATACGATTGTGTGTATGTGTCGACATACCCCTACAATACCGACACCAAAGAACCATGTTCTTATCAGAACAAACTTCTCGTGTGATTCCTTTATTCTATGATCATTTGTGATCTCCCCAAAAATCCTAAGTACTAGTTCCTTTTAAGAAACAAAGTACAGGTGCAATTCTTAATCAGATACTTGAAGTACCATTTCAAATCTTTGATTTGATAAAGGTGCTATCGTAAGTCCTTGATTGGATTCTTTATGTGTCCTAATACGAATGTTATAACACGACAGAAACAAACTCCAAATCCTTATAAGATCTTCCTATCTTCATAGTTAGATTCTTGAGGATATTTTAAAGTACTAATTGAAGTCCGTGATTGGATTTCTAGTGTACTTCAAAATGCATTAATTCACAAACGAGCTAATAATTAAATTAACGAATACACAATTTGGTGATTTTGTGTTTATGTGTAACTCCAAAGCTCGTTATCTAAGTCCTGGTAGAATCTTTCGTATTTTCATATGTTAGATTCTCAGAAGGATACTTATAGCACCTTCTTAAATCCTTAAGGGTCTTCTATGCAAATAGTAAGAACCTTGGATTCCAAAGTGCTGATTCAAAACACTTATTTGGTTCCGAGTTATAAAGATCCCTTAAGTGGTCTATTTAAAGAGATCATACAACGGTCTACTTAAGGAAGATCATGTGTTGATCTGATTAAAAAGATCGTTCATTGATCTAGTTAAAAAGATCCTTTGGTGGTCTAGTCAAGTCATTTCATGTTTATTCGATTGATTTTACCCTACACATTATAAAATGAACTGTGCGGACTGTGCAAGGAATTACGTAATTATGGATGCATACGTAATTATGGAATTCAGTGCACAGAAACCACAGCAAGTTTTGTCATGTGTTAAGACTTATAGTGATGAGAATAACGAGACAGGAACAATGTAAAAAGGGCATAGTGGATACGCTGCTGGTACTTCCTATATATAAGTGTTCCTTATTACATTGCGAAAGTAGCGTTATTTAAATTATTAGAAGTCCTGGACCTTGGCCAATGTCATTTTATTTTACAATCTTCGACTCTGGTTTCGAGCACACACAAGTTTCCTATAATAGTCTTCATAGGAAACCTCCTCCTATCCGTTACTCGAAACCTCATGTTTTTGTTATTTCAACAACGACATTTTGGCAGTTAACAGATTCGGTTAGAATCCAAACGTAACCTAGAGTTTTACTTGGGAAACGGAGGATTCATTCGAAAGCGAAACAATCACAGTTGTCTTCACAAGTTTCCTCTAGAATTAAATTTCGGGACGAAATTTCCTAAAGTAGGGGAGACTGTGACACCTGTGTCACCACGAACACCAAACAAATGCCAAGTCAATGAAATATTGTGTTTCATACTTGGGATTTGTATAAATAGGTGTATCTTTTGCACATATCAATTCTTGTTCAATTCCGAGCTTTAAATCGCTTTCTGGAAAGTTATACGCGCACTGGTGCGTAAACGTAATCAGTATAACGCGACAAACACTCCAGAATAGTGAAATAGGCTTAACATACCTTAAATGACCTTTACTTAACTTAGAAATAAGTATTGGAAGGTTTGGTATGGCAAAAACAAGTTTATTCGATCGCAGGGACTAATTGCGTCAAACTGCGAAACTTTACCGATTCGTAAGCTAACGTTCAGTTCGGAACTTGGTTATAAGCTAAACATACCATATATAACCTAAACATGGCTTAGAAATAAGCTTTGGTAGGTTTGGTGTGCGAAAACATGCTTATATGATCTTACAGGGACTAAAAGTGTCAAAAACGGCGTAAGTTTGCATATTCGCGCATATCTTACGTTCTGGACGCATCTGGGCGTCCAAAATTTTTGTACAGACTAAAATATTTTTATTTTAGTGATAGGCATGCAAAAATCCCATTCGTCGCTTAATTTGGTTCGTTTTCGCGTTCGTTTGAGTTTCGTCGTAATTTAACGAACAACGCAACCGTACGACCAAACGAGCCGACATCCGAGAGTGTTCCAAGCATATTTTGAGTCCTCTAAACTTTATTGACCTTGTAGAGCCTTGAAAATGGCTTAACGGGGGTCAAAAAGGCCTGAAATGGACTCGAATGCATGCAGGGACTAAAGCTGCCAAAATTGAAAGTTTGCTGATCTGGGAGCTCAGGCGGGGCGCGTAAGCCCCTCCCCATTTCTTATGCGGGCCGCCTCAGATGCCCAGCGACCAGAAAGTTGTTTTTAGCAATCTGTTGCTAATTCAGGGGCTGTTTATGCAAATTCTTTGTGTGGTAACCAAGTTACCTCCTTTCCAAGGCTTTGCACCTGCTCCTAACACTTGTATGGATGAGATTTCATGCTTGGTGACCAAATAAACACATGGAATGATCTTGTTGATCACCAACATGTATAAATAGCAAGCCATTTCTCCTCATTCCTTGCTCATTTCATTCTTTTCTCTCCTCTCATCTGCTTTGGGTGAGCCTTCTTTCATTCTTTTATTTGCTTTCTAGTCTAAATAGTCAAACAAGTGTTTGACTATCAGTTTGACCAGCCTTTGGTCAACGCAAAGTTCGGTTGAACTTTGCAACGTGATTGTAATCACGTTGGTTATAATCCTTAGTGATTATAACTACTGATTACCACGTTAACGAGTTGTATTGTCGAGTCAAAGTTTCGGTCAAAATGCGTTTTAGCACGCATTTTGCAACGGAACTACTTTAGGGTATCAAAACACTTTGTTTTGATACCAAATCAGTAGGTTAAACATGTTTTGACATGTTTAACTCGACACTATTAGTTTAGTGCTTGTTTAGGGTCGTAAGGTAAGCGGTCTAAACAACCGCTTAGACTTTCGAACCCGACCCGTTTGGTCGATCTTTAGGATCCGACCAAGCTTAGTTAGTAATCACAGTTGCAAAGGGAATAACCACTGAGGTTATACCTTATGATCACATAGGATTGGTTAGTCGTATGCTAGTTAGCTTGTATGCCCATAGGAAATGACCAAAATGCCCTTTTGAAGCTAAAATCCGTATTTTGATTATGTGAACATATTTTTGACATATAATCTGATTTAGTAACATGTTTAGGGATAATTGGGCATGTAAGACTTGACATAGCACATAGTTAACCATCCGAACATAGTTTTACGCAAACGACGCATTATAGTGGCTTATATTACCATAATGGGTCGAAACGGGTCAAAAGCACTTAGGTAGACTTCCAAATCAGAATGTTAGGTCTATTAAATCATGCCATATGAGTTGCAATACTCATTTGATTTATAGAACTTCATTCTATCCTATCTCCCGATTTAGGATCCGATTGTTTAACATAATGATCCATACTAGGTGCCACTTGATTCCTTGATTTCTCGAGCTTTGTTAGGACACTTAATCAAGGATACTTGTAATCTCAAGTGAGTACATAGTCCCCTCCTTTACTGTTTTCAATTGTTTTGGGGTGAAACATATATGCCTATCTGTTATTTTCCTGATTTTAAACTACATGATTACACATGCTTGGTACATATTCTTTTGATAAATTAAACGATTACCTATGGTTTAAACACTGATTTTCCAAAACTTATAAAACTAAATTGTTGGATTGTACCTATTTATATACATTCACCCAGCCGATTGGTAGTATGATATAGCCCTATAGGACTAGACATCCCATTCCTGTTGTATGGAATGTCAGAAACCAAATTTTAACCAAATAGAAATTGCCTTTGTGGTATTTCTATAGTCTCCAAAGTGTAGTTTGATACACTAAGGCTTGATTGAATACCAAATCACACTCCTTTTGTATATGTTGATATACTACAAAAGTATAGTTTGATGTGCTCTCAAATGTGATCTGCCAAAGTATATTTTGATATACTATGTACAAAATCCAACATGTGTTTTAACATACTACTTTGTTATTTCCCAAAGCATAGTTTGATATGCTACTGTATACCAAAGTATAGTTTGATATACTACCAAAACATAGTTGATATGCTGTTTTTAAACCAAAGCATAGTTGATATGCTGTTTTTAAACCAAAGCATAGTTGATGTGCTATTTTCAAACCAAAGTATAATTTGATATTCTACCAATACTTTTATCCTTAAACCAAAGTATATTTGAGATATACTACTAAAACTATTATTTTAAATTACTAAAGTATATTTCGATATACTATCCATTTAACTATTTCAAAACTAAAGTATACTTTGTTATACTATTTATACAAGCATTTCAAAACCAAAGTATATTTTTGTCTATACTATAAACTCTTTTCCAAAACGACACGTTTTCAGAAACAGAACTTTTACATTAGATTCATGGCTATTTTGAAAACATAAAACATTTCCTCACTTTATCCAAAGCCATGAATCTAATACACAAAATCCTATGTTACTCACAGGCATTTTTATGCTGACGTACCTATTTTCATATATGTTTCAGGTACTGCTATGTGATGATTGTTGATGCATGCTACACATAGGATGGACTTGTGCCTTAGCAACTTTAAAACTGAGAAACAATTATTTGTATTATCTGAATTGTACCAAAACATTAAGTTCAATAATTTAATAAAACAAAACTATGTGATCCATGGTTGTGAAACAATGATTCTGTTACAACACTCCCCGACTTTTCCGCCATGATTTGTTGTTTTACGTGGTCGGGGTGTGACATCAACCGCTTCAAAATTATTATAATACTCCACCTCTCCATTCTTCCTCAGCACAATGAACATTCCCTTTTCGTCGTTATATGCCCAGCTAGTAATACCTGATCTGTTTCCACGTTTGCTTTTTTTCTGTGGTGATCACATATCTATCTGGTTGATCACCAAACTGCAAGTTCCTCTCAGTCCCTACATTCCTCATGACTACCATTTTCTTTCTTGGTTTCTGATTTGCCATACAGGGAGGATTTTTAAAATACCTATTCATGGCATCCTCGTGTTCTTTTCGTTGTTGCTCTCTTTCTTCAGCAGTGGATTCTTTGGGAGGACCAACAAATTCTTTAGGAAATTTTCCTTCAAGCTTCTGCTTCATATCCATAACCACAACACTAAGGGCTCCAAGATTTGTTTCCAGTTCATTGATTTTCTGATTTTTAACCACCAACTCTTCCATGAGACTTGCAATCTGAGCATCCTTGAATATTTTGTCTTCTTCAAGTGCAGAGATTCTGCGCATGAGAATAGTTGTTTCATTCTCTTCAAACAAATCATCATTGTCGGAACTTTCTACAGCTTTTGGAGTTACATCTTATTTTGACTTAGTTGCAGCTTCAATTTGCCTAGCAGCACTTTGCACTAGCTCAGTAGCTCTAGGAACATCAGCATTAGAAGGACCACTGCTCGAACCTTCACCGGGTTTAGGAACAGGCATATACATTGTAGCTCGTTCGTTTGAGATAAATTCAATGATTTTTGGGTTGAGTTCTGACGGTATGTAATTGAACTTCGGCTGTGTAGTATCAGTGGGAGTAGTTGTGTCTGTTGTTGTTTGAGCTTCAACATTAACCTCACCGCTGATCCTAGGATCTCTTCAGCTTCGTTTCCTAGGAGGAAGATCAGCGGTAGAATCTTCTCGAGTATTATCAACATCAGCAGTATCAGTCGTAGTGACCGGTTCAACATGAGGAGGGCTCATATTAACTGGTTCATCAATGTTTTCAGGTTCTACTATGAGGCTTTCAGCATGTATCTCTGTCTCTTTTTCAATTTCATCAACATTCTCATTCACTTCTTCATCATCAACCATTCTATCGTCTGCAACATCTTCTTCACTTTCAATACCAGTTAGATCCCCGTTCTCAGTTGGTTCTTTTGTTCCAACTGGAGCTTCGATTATCTCTACATCATGCTCTTCAGCTATGATAGCATTGATCTGAGCAGGTGCTTCTTCTTGAGTTTCAGCAAATGCTCCAAGCTTCTCTAATTTTTTCTTGTTCTGATACTTTATCTCAACATTATCTCTTGACTTCTGATTTAGCATAGAGAAAACCATATGATTCATCATCTTGACATCATAAGTCTTTACTTTAACTGGCAACTTTGGATACTTTTTCTCTAGAATCAGCTGTAGGAATCTAGGAAACTTATACCAATACTTCTCGTTTATTATTTTCACGTTTGCCAGCATATCATCAAAAGTGCTCTTGGAGTAATTGTACTTCCACCTTTCGACCAATGAAACCACCCCAGATGTTTGTTTTAACGTCAGCTTGTCTAGGCCGCTCTTGTTCCCACTTATGCACACCAAGTATATGTGATCTAGAAATCTCCAATATGGATGCAGCAACTTCTTAGTCGTGGGAGGAGGACACGCACCCTCATAGCTCATCTTTTCTAAGACATCCGTAACCTTTTCTTTTGAATATTCGACCGAATCACTAGCATCATCACCGAACAATAAAACCTCACGAATATCCTACTCGCTAACAGATACTTCCTTCCCTTGAACCTTGGATTTAATGACTACATCTCCTTTTTTAGCCGTAGCATTATCCCAAAAGTGTCTTGAACCCCTTTGGAGTATCTGATAAATAGCATGCCACGTTGATAGACTTCTCCCATGTTGGGACGTGAGGAACCGATGCTTTCTTTCCGGTATCTGCACCAAACAAGACAAGTTAATAATATATCGAACCTCAAAATTTTAATTTTGACCGTAAACTTGGTCAAAATGAGTCAAAATGTTTCAAGATAATTCCAAAAATTTTAAAACATATTCTGATATGTATCATTCTGTTTAAAAATTGAAGTAATTATAGTGAAACATTCAAACAGATCAAAGTTTCTAAAACCGGCCCAAACAGACTGGATCAGGCCTAAATGTTAATGAGTGTGAGATTCAAATAGGGAGTGTGTGATTGAACCTCAAGTGTGCGAGGGACTTCTTGGTAACATTGTAATACATTTGAGGGTAATTATGTAAATTTCCCTAATCGCACACTTTGTGCAGTCAACAAGGTCAATCGCACACCTCTCTAGTCAAACGTAGGTCAACAATGTCAATCGCACACTTCTGGTTTGGTCAACAAAGCCTCATTGACTCGCACACTGTAATATTCCAGTGTGCAAGGGGCAGCACGGTCATTTTACACATGATCTGAGGGGTAAAATCATCCAACTAGCACAGTTAGACACTTCGCACACTCTGCAAGGCAATATAGTAAATCAGCAGGAGTGTGCAAGGGCATAGACGTCCAACATCACCGTCCGATGTTATTCACCGGCGCGTAAGGTTCACGCGCCTCTCCGATCATCTTCTCTGGTAAGAACCTGCGCTTTCTGGCAACAATCTAGGGTTCCGAATCAATGTTTTTTAGTAACGTTTTAAGCACCTTATACTCTGGAAACCCTAATTCTTCAAAATCCTTTCATTTAATCAAAGCTTATCACCAAAAAAAAACATTAATCTGTAATACAAAAACCTAAACCTCTTCTAAGAACCACAAGCAAAGAACAAACACTTCACTATTCACGTTTCTGCATATGCATTCAGATCCGATGTAAACAAGAAATAAATACTAACCTTTTGATTTTGCTTTTGGATTCAACATAGTGAGGTATAAGCAGATGATGAAGATGAATACGATTGAAGGGGTATGCGACTGAAATTTTCTTTTGAATCTTGAAAGAAGCAAAGAAGTGTAAATGATGATTGTAAACTTTTGAATTGCCGCCGCACACCCTATTTATAACACAGCCACAATTTTCAACCAAGGGGCCCACCAAGTGTGCGGTGGGACTTAGCAATTTCCCTTTTCACAAACTGTTTGAGATTTTGTGGGGTCCACCAAGTTTACGGTGGGTCCAACTCACATCCCGAGGATAAACCTTTTAAAAAAAACTTCGTGCAAGAATATTTTATGAAGTTTCAGTCTCTCTCGATTCATAAAAACACGGTCAGAGTTGTTATAAAGCACTACATAGTATAATCTAAATATTTACACTAAAGATATGACAAATAATATTCACAGAAAGCAATCAAGAACAATATATACACAACTTTTGCATGCACTTTTCTTATGAGATCAAATCACAGAGTTTCGGGCTCGACTACATTTATCAACACTAATTTACTCTGGTAGATCCAAGCAATTGCCAGTATATTTTTCCTCTTAAACTTATCTCCCTAGGCCTTTATCAATTACCAGACTGCAACTGATTTATCATGTTTTCATTTTAATTTATATGAGCACTCAATTCAATCACAATCAGAATTTTAAATTCGAACATGCTATCATACGAGTAGTTTCCCTACGACATATTTCACAAGCCCGTTCTAGGATTCTGAAACCTTAACTGGACTGGATTGAGAAGAGAACAGAATGGATCAGCAGAGATGGATCTAATATACAGATCAAATGAGATTTTCTCAGTTTGATATAGGTTTTATTTTTGGGTTTCTTTTGGGCACTAGAGGGCCTCTTTCCGGTGTATTTGATCCACAGAGTGACAACGTACAGCTAGGTCTTTGCTCACGCAAAACAGAAGCTGACGTTGCCTAGCACCTCCAGGTCTTTGCTCACGCAAAACAAAGGAGATACACGAGTTGGTCAGAAAAGATTTCAGAACTAGAACGAAATTGTGTGTATCGGGATGTCACACACGCATTCAAATAGCCATGTCCTAATTCCAAGTGACGTTCTTTCCTGAGGTCATAGAATAAATATTAGTGTTCTACGCAGAACCAGTCAAAGCATCCAGCCATCAGGATAAAGCCTACCAGCAAATCGCTCTAGAGTCAGACCATTTCAATATTGGTCTTGCATGAGTTAACCTTAATCCACATAGTAAAATTATTTCATTTCTTGGGTTGTAGCAAAGGCATAGCAAAAAACTATTTTTTGTATTTTTCTGAGAGACTACATCCCCCTAAATTTTTGCTTAAAATTAAAAATAAAAAAAATAAAAGAAAAACAATTTTAAGAAACAAATTTACTGAAATGAAGAAAAATATTTTTGTGTTACCGCGTTCAATCCTCGAAACCGACCATTTTTAGAAGTTCAAGAAGAGCAAGAAAATGTGCTTTATCAACAGGTTTTGTAAAAATATCTACGACATTGTCGTCAGTATGAATTTGATCCATTTTAATAAGACCCGGTTGAAAGAATTACGAATGGAATGAATTTTTATGGCAATGTGCTTGGTTTTTTAAAAATATACTGGATTTTTCACTATTTGGATAGCTGCATCATTGTCACAGTAAATGGGAGTTTAGGAAAAATTCAAACCTTAATCCACCAGCTGGTGTTGAATCTAGATAACCTGAGAATAGCAAGCTGAAGCGACCACATACTCGGCTTCTGCAGTCGACAGTGAAACATTTTGCTGCTTCTTGCATTGCCAGGAGAAGAGGCGATCCCCCAGAAACTGGCATCCAGCTGACGTAGACTTCATGTCCATACCAGTGCCTCTAAAATTGCTGTCAGAAAAAAGCACACAAATCAAATAGAGATTCTTTTTGATACAGAAGTCCAAGCTGAGGCCTACCCTTAAGATATCGAAAGATGCTCTGAACAGCATTCAAATGAGAATTTTAGGAGCAGCCTGATAATGTGCACACTGACACACAGCAAACATGATGTTTGGTCTACTGGCTGTCATGTACATCAACGAGCCAATCATTGACCGGTACAGTGTAGCATCAACAGCTTCTATTTCCAAATCTTCGGTCATCATTGGTCTTTCTGCCCTAGGAGTATTTGCAGGTTTAGTGTCCGGAAGTTTGAACTTTGCGATGATATCATCAACATTTTTTCCCTGATGAATGAGAATTCCCTTGAAATCTTGACAAATTTGCAGACCCAAAAGGAAACTCATCTCTCCCAAAGCACTCATTTCAAACTGCTTCTTCATGACTTCTTCGAATTCTTTGCCCAGTGCTTCACTAGTGGATCCAAAGATGATGTCGTCCACATAGATCTGCACTAAGATTTGATCCTCTCCCACCTTTCAAATGAATTGTGTCTGATCAATTACTCCACGAGTGTATCCGTGAGTGAGTAGATGCTCCGTCAGAGTGGCATACCATGCACGAGGAGCCTGATGCAACCCGTATAAAGCTTTATCAAGCTTATAAACATGACGAGGACACTATTTGTTCACAAAACTAGGTGGCTGTGACACGTATATCTCTTCCTTTACTTTCCCGTAGAGAAACGCCATCTTGACATCCATCTGATAGACCTTGAACCCCATGAAGGATGCATACGCCAGAAAAATTCTTATAGCCTCCAGTCGGGCCACAGGAGCATATACTTTGTCATAGTCAAGGCCTTCAATCTGTATGAACCCTTGGACAACCAGTCTTGCTTTATTGTGAACAACCACCCCGCTATCGTCTCTCTTATTTCGATAGATCCATCTAGTTTCGAGTGATTTCTTTCCAGCAGGTAAAGTAACCAACTTCCAGACTTTCAGTTTTTCAAACTGATTCAACTCATCCTGCATCGCGTCTACCCAGCTAGGTTCCAAAAGAGCCATATCAATTGTCTTTGGCTCTATTTGTGAGATGAAACGTGAAAAAAGCAATTGTTGATCACTCCTGACTAACTTCTGGTCAACACTCCAGCTCCTACCGGTCCAATCACATTTTCAATGGGATGATCATGCTGGACACTTGTAGGAATGGCAACTTCTGGAGCAGTTCCAGTCGGTGGCAAATTCATCAAGTTTTCAACTGCTACCGACTCATTTTGGTCAATGATTTGCTCTACCTCCAAAACATTGGCGACAAACTCGTCAGGAATGGGACCATCAAACATGTCATTTTGATCGTTGGGTGTATCCTCATCATTAGATGAATCCAACGCTTCCCCTCCATCATTGAGAATGTCGGTGTAATCAGGAACCACTTGAATCTCTGGTGCTGATGTTAAAGATGAGGTTGCAGGTGTGTGATCCCCCACAGCTGTAGAATCCCTCTCAAATTCAACACCCCCCTCTTCTTCAGCATTATGTGTGACAAATGAGGGTCGAGAAACAACATTCAAAGTACCAGAAGTACCTGCATGAGCAACAGGAGGATCATCAAGAATGTCAAAGGATTTAAAAAGATAAGCATAGTTATAGAGAGTAAATGGCCCGTTTCCAGCATTTGTCTGATTTTCTTCGAGCCACTACACATCGTAAGACTCAACGATCTGTCTAGTCTTCTTGTTGTACACTCTATATGCAGTTTTGTTTTCATGAGTAGCTTTTCCAGCATATCCGATGAAATAGCATTCATCTCCCCTAGTGTCAAACTTTGGTATGGATTCCAGGTGCAAAAGAGTACATGGACAACCGAAAGCTCCAAAGTGCCCAACAGAGGGTTTTTCGTCGAACATTACTTCACGAGGCGTCTTCATGCGTGCTTTGTTTATAATAACTTTGTTCTGAACATAGCATGCAGTATTAATAGCCTCTTCCCAGAAGAAGACTGGGAGCTTAGAATCACAGAGCATCGTGTGAGCTGCTTCAATTAGGGTTCTATTCCTTCTTTTGGCCACTCCATTTTGCTGAGGAGTTCTAGCAGCACTGTATTGTCTAGCAATTCCCCTTTCAGCACAGAAGAAATTCAATTCAACATTCTTGAATTCGGTTCCATTGTCACTTCGAATTCCCTTCACTTTCTTGCCAGTCTGATTTTCCATAAAGATTATGAATCTTTTGATCAATTCTGCAGTCTCACTTTTGTTAACTAAGAAGAAAACCCAAGTAAAACGTGAGTAGTCATCTGTAATTACAAGACAGTAAGACTTTCCAGACAGACTTGCATCCAAATCAGCTTTTCTCTAGAGTAGATAGGTTTATTATTGATGCACTATGAATTAGGAGAGTTATCTGGAACATAATTCTTAGGTTTCCAAACTTGCCGAGGCCTTTCCAATTTCTTGGATGCCTTGGACAAAACATGTGTAGAGTTTGGAGTGTGACTATTAGTTTTCAGCATTTGTTTAACTTTGTTCCAGTCTCCATCAGAAGGCTTCACCTTGGAATTCAGCTTCTTAAAAGGTTTAGATTTTTGAGTCTTCTCCTGTTTTGAAGGCTTGAAATTCCCTTTTGGAGCCTTCTGACGCTCTCCTTCTTTGAGTTTATCAGGATGATGCTGACAATTTCTTGCAATGTGTCCCGCAACTCCACACGTGTAACATATTTGTCGTTTCACATGTGGTTTTGCCTGACATCCATCAGTCTTTACAGAACTTGAGGACTTGTGTGGTTCCTGAGATGCAAACGAGACATGTTTAATTCTATCCTTAGATACAGAATGACATTTAGTTGGATTTATTGATCTTGATTTTGTGGAACGTATTTTGTTTCACCTCCTCTTTTAGTCTGTTTTACCAAAAGATTTTTAGATTTATCAGCTTTATTAGGTAAAACAACTGAATTCAAATCCACACAAATAGAACCAAAATAAATGTTAGAACATTCATCGCTCTTAAAAACAGAGCTCACACTATCCAAAGCATCAGAAGAAATTGAAATATTGTTTGACTTTTCAGAAATTAAAGAATTGTTTTTCTGAATTTTATTTTTCAAAACAACTAAAGCAACATCATCCTCATCATCTTCATCTACCCAATCTTCAATAATTACTTGGTCTGCATTTGAAGCAACAGGGTTAGTATCATTCATTTGCTCATAAACGGTGTCACATGATGCAGCAGTATTGCTTTTAGCTTCTAGTGACACCATTGATTCAGAAGGATCAGAATTATTTTCGTTTAAAGATTCAGCAGGGGCTTCTGTGGTTTCATCACCATTCAACTCAACAGAAGCTCCTGATGTTACTTCCGATTCTTCTTTAATCGAATCTGATTCAACTGTTTCAGATGATTCGTGGGTGGATTTTACTGAATCAACTGACTCTGAGTTGTCACAGTCAGCCTTTTCAGAGGAATTACATGTTGAATCAGATGAAACTGATGATTCAGAAAGTTCATCAGACTCTATTTTAGTCTGAGGTGACTCAGCTTCTTCAGGTGATTTGTTGTTTACCTCAACTCATTCAACCATTTCAGATTTCTCACGAGGGGTTGTCTCAGAAGTATCACCAGTTGTATCACATGAGGAAACTTACTCACTCTGTTTGCCATTTCTAAATCCTTTCATAAATTCAGTCAAACCTTTTATCATGGCAAACTCAATGTTGTCTACGTTCACTCTAGACTCTCTGACCTCAGACTCTTGTGTTTGAGATTTAATTTCAAGTGACTTTTGTGAAACACAAGATTCTGCGTTTTCCAACACTTGAAAATGTTTATCGACATTTACATTTTTCTCAAAATTCAAGGTTTCGGTGTGATTTGAAACATTTTCAGATTTAACAAATATTTGTTGATAAGCCTCCTTTTCCAAAATAATTTCAGTGTTATCAGGCCTGGTGATCCTTATCTTTCGAGACTTGGCAGGTTCAGCTTTCTTATCCTCTGGTTTCCCATATTCCATTTTATATTCCATTTTGGGTAGATTATCTATCTCCTGTTCAGTTATTGGAATTGAGAAGTAATTGTGATTGTATGGTGGAGGTATGCATACAAATCCTAATCCTTTATTCCTCACTTCCTTTTTGTTGTATTTTAACTGTTGCTTGATCATCTTTTCGACTTTTTCACTAGAGACATCAAACTTTTAAAAATTGAATTCTGTGTTTTCAAAAGTTGATTTTAAGTCATTTAGTTCAGCAGTTAACTTTTCAGACAGCTCTTTGAAGTGGAGATATCTACAGTTCGCTTCACTCGGATCGTTATGCAACTTTCGAATATCAAGCTTTTGCGCCTCCACCATATCCTTATACCTATCCAATTTCTTTTTGATTTCATAACTACTAAATGTGGTATATTGAAGTTGCATAACGAGCGAGTCGGCCTGCTCTTTGAACCCTTTTACTTTCTCCTTACATTTAGAAGTACATCAAATATGTGATAACTTGAATTTCCAAGATTCTTATTTCGCATTTATTGCACGTTTATGTGTTGTTTAGTTGTTTAATTCAATATAACGTTTTGATACAATGAAGTGTATTGTGTGATTATGCATGGTTATGTGTTAATTGTGAAAGACTTGTCAAATATGTGAACTTGGTGGCGAAATTGTGGAATTGTTATGAGATGGTGTAATTGTGAAAAATAAAGTAATTCAGGGTGTGTAGAGCAATTAGTGAAAACTAAACCATACTTAAACCTAATTCCTTGTTCACTAATCATTTTCACAAGAATCAAAGTGCTGTATCCTCTAATCCCCTAGCAATCATCACCAAATCATTGGCAAGACATTCATCACTTTTGTTTCTACATTTTCTCTAGAATCAACACAAGGTAAATGATTTTGTTTATTGATTGCTTGATTACTATTAATTCTTGATTCTTGTAATCCTTGGTGAAACCCTAATTCTTCATATAAGTAGCCTGTGATTTTGATTTGATTCTGAAATATTGTGATGATGATGATGATTAGTTGCATACTTGATAGATTATTCCTGTAATGATTGTTGTTGTTGATCATAGATTGATTGTTTATGATTTATGCCGTCAATGTGTATGAAACTAGGGTTTCTAGTCGTAGGGATGTAACTGTTGAACATAGAAAAATGTAACTGCTTCAATTGCAAAGCACGAATGATTGAATTGATTGTCTGAGTTTCAATTGATTAGATGTTCCGACTTTTAATGTGATTGGAAGTCTGAGTTTTGTATTAAGCAATTAGAGTCCGAGTTTTATTAATGGATGTGATGTCTGAGGTTTAATCAAGCACATGGTCCGACCTCTACAAATATGTTAAATGATCCGAGTTTAAAACATGAAGCTTTGTCCGAGTTTAGTAATGTTTTGTCCGAGTTTTTAAAGGAGGCAGATGGTCCGAGTTTAAGGGGATGATATCTAGCCCGACTTTTATTCTTGTAAAGGGTCCGAATACTAAAAACCATTACATGGTCCGAGTTTTAACTTCCTTAACCATGTCCGACCTTATTTCCCTTGCATTGTCCGAGTTTTAACCCAACCCCCGTATGTCCGATCTTTAAAACATTTGAATGGGGTCCGAGTTTGTTGATGAACCACCTTGAGGTCCGAGTTCTTTACCACAAGGGGATGTCCGACTTTCTTTTAGGGATGTGTTGTCCGAGGTTTTGGAAAGGACAAGCTCCTTGTCCGAGGTTGTGGTTATGTCCGAGTTTTAGCACCATGATCTTAGGTCCGAGTTTATATTACATTTAACCAGAGTTTTATAAGTTTATTAGTGGTCCGACTTTCAAACAGGGGAAGCCCCCCCCCCCCACACTTATCTGATGTTGTGTAACTGTCTGATGTTGTATGACTGCCTGATGATGCGAAATTGTCTGATGTTGTGTAATGATCAGTTTGAAACAACGAGCTGCATGATATATTATGCTAATCCTGTTAAGCTGTGTATGATACTTTGATTCCCTGACTTCGTTAAACATGTGAAGTTATTTACACTGTTAAATGCATAAAGCGTGTTAACAGTGGCCACTGGATTAACATACACGTAAGATTAAACCGTGAAATCAGGGACGCTAGGCATGAATTACGTGAATAGGATTGACTGCTTACATGATGTATGATTCTATGTGAATGATAGTATGATATTGAATGCAACGGTATGATCCTGCATGTGTGAACATTTTATGTAATATTATCGTGTACACAATAAACACACAAAGCACCGATGCTTGAATATCGAGGATTGTAAACCCTAATTGAATGAATCATGTGCAATATATCCTAGGTCGTGTGTAACGGACTTAGAGATCAATAAATCCTAGAAGCAATAACATACCGAGCAAACCAAGGTGAGTTCACACCATTACTAAGGCATGGGATTCCCAAGGGCTTGGGAATGGGATTGAAGGAATAAGATGGAACAGATACGTACTGACACTAATACTAGACTACCATACCACTGTCCTCGGTTGTGCAGGACACATACTTACAATCTACGTAGACTTATACTTACTACTATCCTCGGTTGTGAAGGATACCTATACTTATTACTATCCTCGGTTGTGAAGGATACCTGTACTTATTACTATCCTCGGATGTGAAGGATACTTATACTTACTACTATCCTCGGTTGTGAAGGATACCTATACTTATTACTATCCTCGGTTGTGAAGGATACCTATACTTATTACTATCCTCGGATGTGAAGGATACCTATACTTATTACTATCCTCAGATGTGAATGATACTTATACTTATTACTATCCTCGGTTGTGAAGGATACTTATGGTTACGAGTAGTCTAGTGGTTATACAACATGGGAAGCCCCCACCAATAGAGCGTACTATCGGCCCAGTAGAGCCACCTGTTACAAACGAACTTACTATTACGCATTTACTTTCTGTGAACTCGCTCAACTAGTTGTTGATCCTCTGTTACATGCCTTGCAGGTCGTTAGGTATATGGAGCTTGCACACGGAGGAGCTGGTCGTTGTGGGGCTTGGATCATGATTATCTTGTTAAACACTTTTGATACTTGATACTTTATTACGACGGGTTTTATTTATACGCTTCCGCTAAACAATGATAACTTACTTATGTTTTTGGAACACCTTTCATATGGATTGGGTTTGGTTTGATAGCAATTACTTTTACTATATATATTGTTCTGTATGATTGGTGGCTTGATCCTGGTCATGTCACGCCTCCTAGCGGTGGTACTCCGCGTGTGGATTTTGGGGGTGTGACAGATTGGTATCAGAGCCATTGGTTATAGAGAACTAGGTTTAATATGGGAAAACGTTTTTATTAAAACCAGACTATAACCAGAACAGTGCTCTCAACGATCCACAACGACGCTTCGCTCCACGTGCAAGACTCGACATCCTAGGTAATAAGGTTTATGTTTATTGCCAACATGCTAGAATTGCATAGAACTTTGCTCGTAGTATGCTTACATTACTTTGCTCACTACTTGTTACTGCTTAAGAACACCTATGTGCCTACACTTTTCTGTCATCGCACTACTCGCGAACCATTCATACTTATGCTACCTTTACTGTTCGATCATGTCTGGACGTGTTAACATGACTCAAGCCCAGTTGACGGCTCTCATTATCGAACATGTTGCTGCGGCGCTTGCAGCCGCACAAGCAGGAGGTATAACCTGCTATTCCAGACCTATCCTAGGATGTTAGATCCTACTCTTGTGACCCAACTCTCGCGCTTAACCATGACTTATCTTTCTCACGCAACGGGTCAGAACGCATAGCAACCTGTCTACACATTCAAGAACTTCATGGACTGTCGTCCAAGCACATTCAGTGGCACAGAAGGAGCAGTGGGACTACTCCATTGGTTTGGGAAGCTCGAGTTAGTATTCGGGATGTGTGAATGCCCTGAGACTCGCAGGGTCAAGTACGCCACTGGTACTTTGGAAGAAATCGCGCTAATCTGGTGGAACGCGCAAGTACGGATACTAGGGTTGGCAGCTGCTAACGCCACCCCATGGAACGAATTCAAAGAACGCATTATAAGGAAATACTACACGCGTGATGACATCCACAAGTTGGGAGTGGAGCTCTACCATTGGAAAATGACGGGGTCAGAAATTGAAGCTTATACGAAACAGTCGAACGAACTGGTCATCTTGTGTCCAACCATGGTGGACCCTCCAAGCAAGCGTATCGAATTGTACCTCAAGGGTCTAGCCTCAGAGATTCAGAGCCATGATACATCGGCTAACCTCGACAATATCCAAGACATTCAGCGTCTTGCTCATCGCCTCACGGATCAGGCAGTGGAACAGAACAGGCTGCCTAGTGGTATCAGCGCTATTACTATCGCTACCACTTCTGCTAACCCCGCTACTCCTAGTGACAACAAGCGGAAATGGGATGGGTATTCCAGCAAGGGTTCGGCTACCGTTCAGTCTCAAGCACAGCAGCAGCGCAAGAATAGTGATCACCAGAGCACAGCAGAAGCTTAGGATTCAGGAGTCCACGGCCTGCAAATCGGAATCGCCAGCACCGTATCGCTTAGCTCCACCAGAATCGGAAGAACTATCGACTCAGCTACAAGAAATCTTGAATAAGGGATTTATCCGACCTATCTCTTCGCCTTGGGGAGCTACAAGAACTCTTGGATACCATTTATCTGTGAAAAAGAAGGATGGCACCTTCAGGATGTGAGCTTGATTACCGTGAACTGAACAAGGACACAGTGAAGAACCGTTACCCTCTTCCACGCATTGACGACTTATTCGACTAGTTGCAAGGGTCGAGTTACTACTCTAAGATTGATCTAAGGTCAGGTTACCATCAGCTGAGAGTCCGGGATGAGGACGTCTCCAAGACAGCATTCAGAACTCGCTACGGTCACTACGAGTTTCTTGTCATGCCATTCGGGCTTACGAACGCGCCTGCAGTCTTCATGGATCTTATGAACAGGGTGTGCAAACCCTACCTTGATAAGTTCGTCATCGTCTTCATCGACGACATTCTGATCTACTCCAAAAGTCAGGAGGAGCACAAGCAGCACTTACCTTTTATCTTGGAACTTCTTCGAAAGGAGCAACTGTATGCAAAGTTTTCAAAATGCGACTTCTGGCTTCGTGAAGTCCACTTTCTAGGCCATGTGGTGAACAAGGATGGGATTCATGTCGATCCATCCAAGGTAGATTCGATCAGGAATTGGCCAGCACCGCGTACACCAACAGAAATACGCCAATTCTTGAGTTTGGCGGGATACTACAGGCGGTTTATCAAAGACTTCTCCAAGATCGCGCAGCCGCTTACTATGCAGCGCACCTATCCTCTCACTGCCCGAGGGCACGGATGACTTCGTGGTTTATTGTGACGCATCGATACAGGGGCTTGGTTGTGTATTGATGCAGCGGGATGAAGTTATTGCCTACGCCTCTCGTCAACTCAAGATTCATGAACGGAACTATACGACGCACGACTTAGAGCTGGGAGCTGTTGTTTTCGCGCTTAAGATATGGCGACACTACCTGTACGGTACCAGGCACGATTTACACCGATCACAGGAGTCTCGAACATATCCTTAAGCAGAAGGATTTGAACATGCGTCAACGGAGATGGGTTGAACTACTGAACGACTACGAATGCGCCATCAAGTATCATCCAGGCAAGGCCAATGTTGTGGCCGACGCCCTCAGTCGAAAGGACACCCTACCTAAGCGCGTGCGAGCGCTACAGCTTACTATTCAATCCAGTCTTCCTGCACAGATACGAGCTGCTCAGATAGAAGCATTGAAACCCGAAAACGTCATGGCTGAAGCCTTACGCGGTTCAAGGCAACGAATGGAACAAAAGGAAGATGGCGCCTACTATGTAACGGGGCGTATTTGGGTCCCACTTTATGACGGTTTACGAGAGCTTGTGATGGACGAAGCACACAAGTCTCGCTACTCGGTACACCCAGGGTTGGATAAAATGTATCACGATCTCAAAACTACATATTGGTGGCCTAGCATGAAAGCCCACATCGCTACTTACGTCGGCAAGTGTTTGACCTGTGCAAGAGTCAAGGTTGAATATCAGAAACCAGCAAGCCTACTTCAGCAACCCAGGATACCACAGTGGAAATGGGAAGAGATTTCCATGGATTTTGTTACAGGCCTACCTAGATCCCAGCGTGGGAACGATACTATTTGGGTGATCGTGGATCGACTCACCAAGTCTGCTCACTTCCTGGCTATAAAGGAAACGGATAAGTTCTCCACTCTCGCAGACATCTATCTTAAAGAAGTTGTTTCGAGGCACGGGGTGCCCACCTCCATCATTTCGGATCGGGACGCACGATTCACGTCAGAGCTATGGCAAGCGATGCACAAATCCTTTGGCTCACGATTAGACATGAGCACAGCGTATCATCCTCAGACGGATGGGCAGTCTGAGCGAACAATCCAAACTCTTGAAGACATGCTTCGGGCATGTGTTATCGATTTCGGCAACGGCTGGGAAAAGCATCTCCCGTTAGTGGAGTTTTCGTATAATAATAGTTATCACACCAGCATACAAGCCGCTCCATTCGAGGCATTGTACGGACGTAAATGCCGGTCACCTCTCTGTTGGGCAGAGGTGGGGGATAGTCAGATTACGGGTCCAGAGATTGTAGTGGACGCCACAGAAAAGATTGCACAGATACGACAACGCATGGCGGCAGCACGCGACCGTCAGAAAGCATACGCGGATAAGCGTAAGAAACCGTTGGAATTTCAGGTCGGGGACCGGGTTTTACTTAAAGTCTCACCCTGGAAGGGTGTGGTTCGATTTGGTAAACGAGGCAAACTCAATCCGTGGTATGTCGGACCATTCGAGATCATAGAAAGAATAGGCCCAGTAGCCTACAGACTGAACCTACCAGCTGAACTCGGTGCAGTTCATAATGTTTTCCACGTGTCGAATCTGAAGAAGTGCCTGTCAGATGAGACTCTCATAATTCCTTTTAAGGAACTCACTATCGACGAGCGGTTGCAGTTCGTCGAGGAACCAGTTGAAATCACGGAACGGGATGTTAAGGTCCTCAAGCACAAGAGAATCCCTCTTGTCCGAGTTCGTTGGAACTCCAAACGTGGCCCAGAGTACACCTGGGAACGCGAAGACCAGATGACAGAAAAGTACCCCCAGTTATTCGAAACCAATGCAACCACTGCTGAGGCTGAAGCTACTACTACTGAATTTCCGGACGAAATTCCAAATCAACGGGGGGATGATGTGACACCCCAGGAAAACCAGTGAACGATACAGCTTACTTAGCTTCCTCAGTGAGTGCGTACCAAATTTCGGGACGAAATTTCTTTTAAGTTGGGGATAATGTGATAACTTGAATTTCCAAGATTCTTATTTCGCATTTATTGCACGTTTATGTGTTGTTTAGTTGTTTAATTCAATATAACGTTTTGATACAATGAAGTGTATTGTGTGATTATGCATGGTTATGTGTTAATTGTGAAAGACTTGTCAAATATGTGAACTTGGTGGCGAAATTGTGGAATTGTTATGAGATGGTGTAATTGTGAAAAATAAAGTAATTCAGGGTGTGTAGAGCAATTAGTGAAAACTAAACCATACTTAAACCTAATTCCTTGTTCACTAATCATTTTCACAAGAATCAAAGTGCTGTATCCTCTAATCCCCTAGCAATCATCACCAAATCATTGGCAAGACATTCATCACTTTTGTTTCTACATTTTCTCTAGAATCAACACAAGGTAAATGATTTTGTTTATTGATTGCTTGATTACTATTAATTCTTGATTCTTGTAATCCTTGGTGAAACCCTAATTCTTCATATAAGTAGCCTGTGATTTTGATTTGATTCTGAAATATTGTGATGATGATGATGATGATTAGTTGCATACTTGATAGATTATTCCTGTAATGATTGTTGTTGTTGATCATAGATTGATTGTTTATGATTTATGCCGTCAATGTGTATGAAACTAGGGTTTCTAGTCGTAGGGATGTAACTGTTGAACATAGAAAAATGTAACTGCTTCAATTGCAAAGCACGAATGATTGAATTGATTGTCTGAGTTTCAATTGATTAGATGTTCCGACTTTTAATGTGATTGGAAGTCTGAGTTTTGTATTAAGCAATTAGAGTCCGAGTTTTATTAATGGATGTGATGTCTGAGGTTTAATCAAGCACATGGTCCGACCTCTACAAATATGTTAAATGATCCGAGTTTAAAACATGAAGCTTTGTCCGAGTTTAGTAATGTTTTGTCCGAGTTTTTAAAGGAGGCAGATGGTCCGAGTTTAAGGGGATGATATCTAGCCCGACTTTTATTCTTGTAAAGGGTCCGAATACTAAAAACCATTACATGGTCCGAGTTTTAACTTCCTTAACCATGTCCGACCTTATTTCCCTTGCATTGTCCGAGTTTTAACCCAACCCCCATATGTCCGATCTTTAAAACATTTGAATGGGGTCCGAGTTTGTTGATGAACCACCTTGAGGTCCGAGTTCTTTACCACAAGGGGATGTCCGACTTTCTTTTAGGGATGTGTTGTCCGAGGTTTTGGAAAGGACAAGCTCCTTGTCCGAGGTTGTGGTTATGTCCGAGTTTTAGCACCATGATCTTAGGTCCGAGTTTATATTACATTTAACCAGAGTTTTATAAGTTTATTAGTGGTCCGACTTTCAAACAGGGGAAGCCCCCCCCCCCCCCACACTTGTCTGATGTTGTGTAACTGTCTGATGTTGTATGACTGCCTGATGATGCGAAATTGTCTGATGTTGTGTAATGATCAGTTTGAAACAACGAGCTGCATGATATATTATGCTAATCCTGTTAAGCTGTGTATGATACTTTGATTCCCTGACTTCGTTAAACATGTGAAGTTATTTACACTGTTAAATGCATAAAGCGTGTTAACAGTGGCCACTGGATTAACATACACGTAAGATTAAACCGTGAAATCAGGGACGCTAGGCATGAATTACGTGAATAGGATTGACTGCTTACATGATGTATGATTCTATGTGAATGATAGTATGATATTGAATGCAACGGTATGATCCTGCATGTGTGAACATTTTATGTAATATTATCGTGTACACAATAAACACACAAAGCACCGATGCTTGAATATCGAGGATTGTAAACCCTAATTGAATGAATCATGTGCAATATATCCTAGGTCGTGTGTAACGGACTTAGAGATCAATAAATCCTAGAAGGAATAACATACCGAGCAAACCAAGGTGAGTTCACACCATTACTAAGGCATGGGATTCCCAAGGGCTTGGGAATGGGATTGAAGGAATAAGATGGAACAGATACGTACTGACACTAATACTAGACTACCATACCACTGTCCTCGGTTGTGCAGGACACATACTTACAATCTACGTAGACTTATACTTACTACTATCCTCGGTTGTGAAGGATACCTATACTTATTACTATCCTCGGTTGTGAAGGATACCTATACTTATTACTATCCTCGGATGTGAAGGATACTTATACTTACTACTATCCTCGGTTGTGAAGGATAACTATACTTATTACTATCCTCGGTTGTGAAGGATACCTATACTTATTACTATCCTCGGATGTGAAGGATACCTATACTTATTACTATCCTCGGATGTGAATGATACTTATACTTATTACTATCCTCGGTTGTGAAGGATACTTATGGTTACGAGTAGTCTAGTGGTTATACAACATGGGAAGCCCCCACCAATAGAGCGTACTATCGGCCCAGTAGAGCCACCTGTTACAAACGAACTTACTATTACGCATTTACTTTCTGTGAACTCGCTCAACTAGTTGTTGATCCTCTGTTACATGCCTTGCAGGTCGTTAGGTATATGGAGCTTGCACATGGAGGAGCTGGTCGTTGTGGGGCTTGGATCATGATTATCTTGTTAAACACTTTTGATACTTGATACTTTATTACGACGGGTTTTATTTATACGCTTCCGCTAAACAATGATAACTTACTTATGTTTTTGGAACACCTTTCATATGGATTGGGTTTGGTTTTATAGCAATTACTTTTACTATATATATTGTTCTATATGATTGGTGGCTTGATCCTGGTCATGTCACGCCTCCTAGCGGTGGTACTCCGCGTGTGGATTTTGGGGGTGTGACAAAATATCATCTACACATACCTCAGCTTCAGAAGGAGTGTAGTCGTTCATTTGAGCCATGAGGGCTTGATAGATTGTTTCCTCAATATCTTCAGTTGCTGATTCAGCGTCTTCTTTCACTTCTGCCACAAGAGCTTGATTTGACTAATACAAAGTGTCTAGAGTAAGCTGCAAATCATTCATTTGTTGTGTCCAATCGAAGCCCCCTCCTTCCTGAACCACCAAAGCACTTCCAGGATTTGCAACTGATTCTGAAGCGATTGTTTGATTTCTGGCCGCTGTGTTTGAGGATGAAACTTGAGCGGGACGAGAAACAGTGATGTTTGAGGTTGACACAACATTTGGAGCTGGTCGCGCCGCTAAACTAACAGTAACAGTGACATTTGGGTCAGATCTCTCCCTTCGTGGTTGTTTGCACTCTCGAGCATAATGCCCAGGCTCATGGCAGTTATAACATCTAAGCTTTGACATGTACCAACCAAGCTCGTGGTCAGTTGTCTCCCATTTGTTTCTACTAGTTTTCTTCACAAAATTTTTGGCTCTAAAAACCGCCATGGCCATCTGCCAAGTAATATCCATTTCTTCAACATCATCAGGATGGATTTCCAG
The DNA here is from genome assembly GCF_002127325.2 of Helianthus annuus. Classification (NCBI taxonomy): domain Eukaryota; kingdom Viridiplantae; phylum Streptophyta; class Magnoliopsida; order Asterales; family Asteraceae; genus Helianthus; species Helianthus annuus. The sequence continues at coordinate 16,242,207 of NC_035437.2, read as the reverse complement.
TAGTTCAGTCGAATCAATGTTATTTGCCATCCTCCCAGCGATGAACGCGTGATAACAGTTCATGACCCCTGTCATGAAAGCCATAGCCTGCTCAAATTCCTTCAAAGTAGCCATGGAAGAATTTGTTGTTGCGAAAGCAGTAAAGATATTCGAAAGAAGTTGAGCGGGTGTAGATGCAGACTGAGTTGCAGGCTGTGGTGCAGATTGACCTGGGTTCACTTGTTGAACTAGAGCAGGAAAGTAACCAGATTGATTAACGTATGTTCCAAGATTTGCAGGAAACAGAACAGTAGAAGGTGTTTGAAGCGAGCCCACTCCTTGTTGAGATACCAGTGCAGCGTTTGTCAACACACCCGCATTGTTGTAGCTTGCAGTGTGGTTGTAGCGCCTTTGCTTATCGTCCCTGGTTCTCTTGATAGAGTCACGTTTGTGTCCCAGTTTCTTGGAAGAGCATTAAGCAGTTTCTTGTTGATAACAGAGTTTTCCAACTTGATATCATAAGTTTTTATGTCACTGATCAAAGCGACAAATCTTTGAATCTGATTTTCCAGAGTTTCTCCTGGGAAGTGATTGAACAAATTGAACTTTTGTGTGAGCATCTCCGGTCTGCTTTCCTTCATTTCTTCATTTCCTTCATACATAGCCAAGAGTGCTTCCCACATTTCCTTTGCATTTTTACAATCTCGAACTCCAATATCAATTTCTGGTGCCAGTGCAAGAGTGTAGCATAGCGAGAGCTTTGCCATTAGCGTCGAGTTTCTCACGATCTTCTTCAGTAAATTGAGACTCATGCTTAGGTGCAGTAGTTCCCTCAGCATCGTTCACGACATAGGTGATCACAGTTGGTCCGTTGCAGATGGACCTCCAAGCCTTTGGATCTTTGATTCTCATATATTGGATAAACCTGAATTTCCATTCCGAAAAGGATCCCCCCGAAATCAGCCTGGGAATCCTGTTGTTCGTTCCAATTATGTTATCTAGATTCTGATTAATAGCAGCTTTTTCAGTCAATCCCAATTGGTTAATTTGATCCATTTCTGAAAAACAATTAAACGTATAAGTGATGTGTGGTAAAATACACATATTTGTCCTGTGTAAGTTGTATATTTTTTGTATAGTTTTTATTTGTTTTTATTTAGTTTTAGTATTATATTATATTATTTTGTGTTTTGCCAGGGTACTGGTGTAATTGGAGCAAAAAGAAGTAATATGAAAATAACCAGCCAGTTGGGCAGAGTGGGGTGCCAGGGACCTAAGACAAATTGGCACTATTTTCGGTGATTGGGCCAAGGCCACTATCTCTATTTTGTAAGTTAGAGGGCTGCCACGAAATATATATATTTGGATCGAGAGAAAGGGCTAGGCCAACATCAATATATAATATTATTATTTAAGTTCATCTAATTTGATGTTGGATCGCATGAAGTTTGGGCTGCCAAGATACCCGTTAGACGAAAGCTGGCCATTGATATTATTATTATTATTATTATTATTAATATTAGAAATAAAAAAAGTGAACATGAATTCTAGATGAAAATTACGTGAGGTGAAGTGGGCCCATGAAAGAAATAGTTTACAATACATTCAAGATGTAGTGGTTTCAACTGAAGGATACAGTTCATGAAGGAATAGTTACAAATCTAGTCCTACGGCCCATGGGAACATAACCGAAGCCCTATTATATTATATTATTTTAGAAAATACAACAATTGAGAAGGGCAATTATTTATATTCGAAACATCAGTAGACATCAGAGGGGACGAACAGAATACCTACGGTGGGGCAGAAAGAGGCAGACGCCAGAAGGAACAGGAAGCCGCAAGAGAAGAATAGGGTCGACTATAATTCGTTAGTATTTGGTTTGTTTTTACTTTGTGTTTTCCAAACTTAATACTATGGATTACTCGTGGTATGACACTTATTTCTTTTTCTTGAATATGATTCTTAGCTAAACTTTTATGCTACCTACGCCTAGATGAACTATGATTTAACGTTTTGATTATTTGGTTTTGACTAATGATTAAATTGAGATGATTTACATATTCCTATTTTGTGATTGTTTATGAATTTGTGTGCTGGTCTTGGTTGTGATTGGTTGTTTGGTTAGGTGATCTTGTTAGTCTGGTCTGGAACTATTTAGATCATTCTAGTTTCGTTAATCTATTAGGTTTTCGGTCTAGAGCTTAAGATTAGAGATAATTCAAGTTTAACTAAATTAATTAAAATCAACTGAGTATAGTATGCATCCTTTTCTGGCAACTCTAGGGACGAGTCAGGATTGCTAGGTTATTAGCTAGGCGTTGTTTTGATAGTTTGGGTGACCGATAGCTCGGATCCGGCTACTTATTCGCGTTTAGGGTTTCCTAGATTTTCAATTACTTAGCAGGTTTAGCTTCATGACCGGAGGATTTTAGCACCAAAGTTATTAATCTGACAGTCGTGGGATTCGGTGTCGATAGCTCGAGTCGTTTCCAATTTAGCACTTCATCACTTTGTTCCATCTTCTATTTTGGTTGATCATCCTTAGCGGGAGGTTTTCTGGGTAGATTCGGAGCTTTAGTCATTGGTCAGGATTAGAGGTCATGGATTGGTCATAGGGATTCGAAGCCTGGGTAGTTCTTTCTCCTCATTGTCTGCTTCCCGTCACTTCACCATCTTTCTTGCCCTGTTATCTTGTTTACTCATTTTCGTAGAATAAGAAAAATCCTAAAAATACATATTAAAACCAGTTAAGTACTTAGTTGAGTCAGAGTCTACTTTAGCGTCGCTAGTGTCTCGTGGGTTCGATACTCCGACTTCATTAGGCTTTACTACGTACGATAGGTACATTTGCCTGTCAGTGGTCTAGCATTTAGAGAGTCTTAGTTTATAAATTTAAAACTAGGGTGTCTAGATTAGGTTTAGTTTTTACAGACCATAATTTGCACATCAAATTTTTGGCGCCGTTGCCGGGGACACTTAGGCGATTGCGTTATTAGCTTTGACTGATCTTATTTGTTTAATTGGTCTTTTTGTATATTGAGTCGTAGGTTAGTGTGTCTAGTCGTTTTTGTAGATTTTTTTTCGTTTTTCTTTTTTGTTGATCGTTTAGTTTTAATATCATGTGTTTAATCTGTGGAGGGGACCATTACACTAAATATTGCCCAATTCGAATGGGGTACCCTCCCTGTGTTACGAAGTTTGCGGATGCAATTACAGGCTTCGTTCAGAAAACTAAAACGACAAAAGAACAAGGGGATCAGAGATTTCCCGACATGCTCGCCTTTTCTGAGCAAGCGCTCGTGTTACTGCAGCTATTGGCGGAGAATTGCAGGATTCAGCAAGTGGATCCGGAGTGTCAGGGCTGCGGTGGACCGCATCAGTATGAAGTTTGTCCGGTCGCCTTTTGATGGGTAATGCCCGATACTACATATTGGCCGAAAGATTTGGTGTGGGTTCACGAATGAAGAGATGATATATACCATCGAGCCTACTGACAAGGAGACGCCGTTGGAGGGTGAAGAAAGCGGTGGAAGAGAAGAAGAGGATGATGAAGCAGTTGAAGAGCTTCAAGGCGACCTAGAGCTATCAGATATAGAGCCGGAGACGATAATGGACATTGAAGTCCCACCTCCGGTTCAACAGGTCACTAATTCCAGCCATTGGTGTCCCACGCCATGGAATATCGACGATAGCTTCTGGTGTGATGATGAGGCCATGGAATATCGACGATAGCTTCTGGTGTGATGATGAGGGGGTAGTAGAAGAAGCCGAGTTAGAGATGGCTGACTACACCGCCCCGATGGAAGAAGGTGCGCAGCCTCCCGATAGTATGGACGATTATGAGGATGGTTGTTACCCCACTAACCCGATATGGGACATGTCTGACGCATCAGAAGTGGGGGATGATCATACTCTATGATGGGAGGAGGAGTTTGGTGACGAGTTGGGTGGTTTACAAACTCTCGTAGAAGAAGAGTGATTTGACCCAGTCGGCGATTTGACTGAACTAGAAGCATTATTGATGGAGAAGCCGAGTATGGAGTTCAAAGAGTCACCAAACTCAGCAGCGGAGCGAGCAGATGAGGAGTTTGATAGCCGGCCCGTGGAGAATCCAGGAGATGGACGCCCACCACGATCAAAGACACGGGAGAAGGCGAAAAGGAGCCTGGACAGACCTTTCGCGGAGATTCGGGGATGGTGCCGAAGAAAGAAGGAGATGGAAGCGCTGAAGTCTACTCGACACCACTCTTCTCATTACATGCCTCGAATCAGATTTGGTCCAGGTAAGTTTAAATATTGGTGGTCCGACCCATTCGAGAATTTTAAGCGGTTTATAAATTCCATTCTAAAAATCTTAATAAACAATAAAGAACGAGTGAACTAAACGGGTTGGACCGGGGCTGGATAAAGGAGAAAACTCCAGATAGAGTTTGAGTGTGGGGAGGTTTTGTAGAGTTTGTATAGTTCGTTCGGTTTGTTTGCAGTTTTCTATTCTTCTTGTATTTTGAGTCATCGCGTCTGTACCATGCGTCTAAGTTAGTAGTTTGAGTCGTTTTTATTTTTTGAGTCAGTTTTATGCTTGGGTATTGTTTGCTTTATTTTGTGCAGGTTTGAATCGTACCACCCGTACTCAATCTCCATTTGGGTGATTTCGGAGCTGCTTGTATCATATTATAAAGACAATTCCGGCATGCTAGGTTATTCCGCGGACCGCGAAGGAAATGCTATACGGTCCTGCGCACATGGGATGTTATCTGCAGACTGAGCGCTTCCACCAGGCGAGTTTGTTCCATGTTCCTTTTGTATTTTTTTATTTTTCATTTTTTAGTCGGTTTCCATCCTACATTGAGGGCAATGTAGAGTTTAAGTGTGGGGATGGGAAACTATCGTTTGGTGTCTTAGTTAGTAGAGTCTTGAGTCATAAAATTTGAAAAATTCAAAAAAAAATTAAAAAATTAAAAAATTGAAAAATTAGAAAATGTCTCTTGTTTTAGATGTTTGCAAAATAAAACGGAAAATGATAGAAAAATCAGGTATGTTTGGTTTCAAATAATAATAATAAGAGAATAAAAATTGAGCTTGTGTCTAATTTGGGATATGTGAGTAGGCCTGATCCGGTTTCTAAGTTCCTTTGAGCTAAATATACTTAACTGTTAGTTTACTAGTGGGTTCTCATCTAAGAGAGGTATGGAAGCCGAAACCGCCAATAATAGTATAAGAGATGCCGTTATAAGCCAAAGTTTTTAGAATTTTTTATCAAAGAAAAAAAATAAAAATAAAAGAGCTAGACTGGAAAAAATGACAAGGCTTATGTAATCTCTGTTGGGGATAGTGACTCTGACTTAGAATGCCTCTGGGAATAAAAATGCAAAAATACTGATGCCTATTGCAATCTCTCTTGGGGATGGTGACTCTGATTGAGAATGTCTCTGGGATAAGGTATGCATAGTCTAGAGCTCAAAAGAAAAAAAAAAAGAGAAAATGAAAAAAAGAGAAAAATAGAAAAAAATTGATGTTAAATTATTTTGATTTTGGTATAAAACGATTAGGAAATAGTCCAGTGACTATTCCTTTTGTTCTATAAGCTTGAGGCGGGATTAGGTAAAACTGTGATTTCTAGTGTGAGACTCTAGGTAAGTTAACCGAACTTGAACTTAAATTACATGATAAGGGCTTGGAACCGGATTTTGGTTTAAGTGAACACATATACTTGCAATCGCGGTTAACACGAGTTTTAAGTTTAAATAAATAATCTAGATTTTTGAACCTGAACAGTTTCTGATTCTGATTCCGTTTGCATAAGTCTTTTCCAGGGACAAAAAAAGTTTAAGTGTGGGGATATTTTGTGTTTTGTCAGGTCCTGGTGTAATTGGAGCAAAAAGAAGTAATATGAAAATAACCAGGCAGTTGAGCAGAGAGGGGTACCAGGGATCTAAGACAAATTGGCGCTATTTTCTGTGATTGTGCCAAGGCCACTATCTCTATTTTATAAGTTAGAGGGCTGCCACGAAATATATATATTTGGATCGAGAGAAAGGGCTAGGCCAACATCAATATATAATATTATTATTTGAGTTCATCTAATTTGATGTTGGACCGCATGAAGTTTAAGCTGCCAAGATACCCGTTAGACAAAAGCTGGCCATTGATATTATTATTATTAATATTAGATTAGATTAGAAACAGTGGCGGATCTAGAAAATCCGCCAAGCCGTAACGTTTTATAAATAAGCGGTAACGAAATCGAAAAAACGTCAAATTTTTCCAAAATTTACACTAATTTTACACTACCGCCGGAGCGCCAAGCCGTAGCGGAGGTTGCCCCTAATTAACTGTATGTCCGCCACTGATTAGAAATAGAAAAAAAAAAAAGTGAACATGAATTCTAGATGAAAATTACGTGAGGTGAAGTGGGCCCATGAAAGAAATAGTTTACAATACATTCAAGATGTAGTGGTTTCAATTGAAGGATACAGTTCATGAAGGAATAGTTACAAATCTAGTCCTACAGCCCATGGGAACATAACCGAAGCCCTATTATATTATATTATATTATTTTAGAAAAAGCAACAATTGAGAAGGGCAATTATTTATATTCGAAACATCAGTAGACATCAGAGGGGACGAACAGAATACCTACGGTGGGGCAGAAAGAGGCAGACGGCAGAAGGAACAGGAAGCCGCAAGAGAAGAATAGGGTCGACTACAATTCGTTAGTATTTGGTTTGTTTTTACTTTGTTTTTCCAAACTTGATACTATGGATTACTTGTTGTATGACACTTATTTCTTTTTCTTAAATATGATTCTTGGCTAAACTTTTATGCTGCCTACGTCTAGATAAACTATGATTTAACATTTTGATTATTTGGTTTTGACTAATGATTAAATTGAGATGATTTACATATTCCTGTTTTGTGATTGTTTATGAATTTTTGTGCTGGTCTTGGTTGTGATTGGTTGTTTGGTTAGGTGATCTTGTTAGTCTGGTCTGGAACTATTTAGATCATTCTAGTTTCGTTAATCTATTAGGTTTTCGGTCTAGAGCTTGAGATTAGAGATAATTCAAGTTTAACTAAATTAATTAAAATCAACTGAGTATAGTGTGCATCCTTTTCTGCCAACTCTAAGGACGAGTCAGGATTGCTAGGTTATTAGCTAGGCGTTGTTTTGATAGTTTGGGTGACCGATAGCTCGGATCCGGCTACTTATTCGCGTTTAGGGTTTCCTAGATTTTCAATTACTTAGCAGGTTTAGCTTCATGACCGGAGGATTTTAGCACCATACTTATTAATCTGACAGTCGTGGGATTCGGTGTGACAGCTCGAGTCGTTTCCAATTTAGCACTTCATCACTTTGTTCCAACTTCTATTTTGGTTCATCAACCTCAGCGGGGGGTTTTCTGGGTAGATTCGGAGCTTTAGTCATTGGTGAGGATTAGAGGTCATGGGTTGGTCATAGGGATTCGAAGCATGAGTAGTTCTTTCTCCTCATTGTCTGCTTCCCGCCACTTCACCATCTTTGTTGCCCTGTTATCTTGTTTACTCATTTTAGTAGAATAAGAAAAATCCTAAAAATACAAATTAAAACCAGTTAAGTACTTAGTTGAGTCAGAGTCTACTTTAGCGTCGCTAGTGTCTCGTGGGTTCGATACTCGGACTTCATTAGGCTTTACTACGTACGATAGGTACATTTGCCTGTCAGTGGTCTAGCATTTAGAGAGTCTTAGTTTATAAATTTAAAACTAGGGTGTCTAGATTAGGTTTAGTTTTTACAGACCATAATTTGCACCTCAATAACTATAAGTAACATACAGTTTAAATATAAAACAATTTATCAATATCCTTTATTGTCACAATACAGTTTAAATAACAATTCAGAAAGTTCAACAATTTTTCAAAAGGTCCAACGCAGTATATGATTCCGTGTAGAAATCCAAACAGTCCAACACAGTCCAATCACTTGAAGGAGTTCAAATGCAATCACACATTTGAAGGCAGTCGCACACTTGAACACTTGTAGAAGTTCAAATGCAACTGCACACTTGAAGTCAGTCGCTCACTTTGAAAAAAGGGTCAAATACAAGTTGCACAGTTCAATCAATTGAACTCGCATACTTTCAGATGAACCTTAATCAGTCGCACAGTTCACAGTTGCACAGTCCAAATGTTGAATCGCACAGTGTTTTGAATCGCACAGTGTTTTGAATCGCACAATATGAACCTCCAATCGAACAGTTCAAGTGAACAGTTGGTCGCACACTAAGCTTCAGATCGCACACTTCAATATGAATCACACACTTCAATATGAATCGCACACTTGACCAAGTTTTGGGCCTGAATCCTTAAACGCCCAAACAATTTCAGAAAGTTTTCAGAAGTCGCACACTCCTGTTGGGCTCGCACACATCTTCCAAGCCCAAACCTGAGATTATAACAGACTTGCTCTCGCACATTTCAATCGCACACTTTGTTTTGGAAGTATGATGCTGTTTTGGAAAATTTCAATCACCAAAAGAATGTTTGAAGATATCCTGCAACAACTTTCCAAATATTCTGCAAACACAACCAATCTTGCACACCAACCGATTAAACCCAAAAATTATTCAAATTTTGATGAATAATTGATGAACTTCAAAGAACAAACCCAGAAAAAATTGAATTTTAAGAATACTTTTCACAAAAAACTGCAATTTCTTGGTTTAAAATCTGCACACAAATTTTAATTTTAAAAAGTGAAAAACAGAATCTAGAGTTCAATTTTAACACCAAAAAGGATTCAGTTTATACCAAATTTTAGCTAAAAATAAACAAACTTTGAATCTTAACACCGTAATTTTGTTTCACAAAGAGAATTCAGTTTATTCCGAAACAAAAAGCTACAGTTTCAAAGCTGTGTTTTGTGGGTCTGATCCTCAACTCAGGTCGATTTCAAGAATAAAAAAGAAAGATTTTCAAGTAGAAAAACCTTTAACCTTTTTAATTATAAGATCAGAAAACAGAAAACAGTTCGACAAGAATAATAGGTATAAATATTTCTTAAACAGAAGGAAATTAAACATTTTCTTGTCAAAATCAACCCTGATCAGCAGCAAGCAAACTTCAATCTTCAAGATATCCGATTCGAACCGAGCCTTCACAAGACTACTTAGACTCTGATGCCAATTGTAAGTCCTAAAACAATACTATCGAATATCAAACACTAAACAAGTAGCGGAATTACAAGCAAGATGTAGAAGACTGAATAGCAAATGTATTGATTCAAAGCAAAACGAGGACACGATCTTAGAGATCGTCTGGTACTTGATATCGCACAAAAGCACATGTTTTTTCAAGAATCAAACAACACAAAAGACTTAGGAACCTCCTATTTATGCCCTTACAACAAGCTTCATAATAGTGACAACCTTTAAAATCAATCACGTCCATCGCAAACCACAAACTCTTCGTGGTCGACCCCTTACTACCACTAATGCATTGTTAAGGGTAATTTGGGTATTATAAATATTATCTTTGACCGAGGCGCGACATTCCGATCAATATGGCTCTGACGTGGCACTATAAAGCCCCTAGAGGCTTTAAACCACACTCCCAGCTAATAAAACTAGCTAGTTGAATATATGTTCAACACATAACACAATATTATTTGTTATTTTAAAACTAGCTAGTTTAATATATGTTTAACATTTATAATGGACCTTGTTATTTTAAAACTACCTAGTTTAATATATGTTTAACACATTTTATAATGGACCCTTTAATTATTGGATATCTTTTTATATCGATTTAAAACATAATATCAAAAAATATTTTATATTTACTGGTTTAATTGTAAAATATATTTATCTTATATTGAGTAAACTGCCAAAATGGTTCCTGAGGTGTGGTCACTTTTTGCACTTTAGTTCAAAACTCAAACCTTTTGAATTTGGATCCCTATGGTTTCAATTTTGTTGCTATTTTCATCCAAAATTAAAACCTGGTCAGATTTTTCAGTTAACATTCAACTTTGTTGTCTTTTTCCTCTCTTTTAATGAAGGGCAAAATGGTTTATTTAACATTTTATTATAACAAATTAAAATACCTAATCATTTTGCCCTTCATTAAAAAGGAGAAAAGGACAAAAAATTTGGATGTTAACTAAAAAATCTAACAAGATTTTGATTTTGAATGACAATGTCAATAAAATTAAAACCATACGACTCAGATTCAAAAGTTTTGAGTTTTGGACTAAAGTGGCAAAAGTGACCAAACCTCAGTGACCATTTTGGCAATTTACTCTGTTATATTTTACTAAAATTGACTCAAATATTATTTTGAAAATCTAAAAATAAGTTACTATATTGTGTTATTTATATAAAAGATAAGTCAAAGGAATATTAGCAATGATCGTATTCCTTTTAATACATAATTATGAGGGTGTGACTTAAGTTGTTAGAATCACACGTAGCAGGTTTTTCTTTTAATTAAATACTGATTTCTAGATTTTCAGAACAATATTTCTTTTAAAGCAAGTTTTATTAAAAAAAGAAAGTTTTTCTGTGAGATTCTTCAAAAAAGTGAGATACATGAGATATCAAATACCATGATTAATTTGATATTTATTTAATGAATTGGGTTTATCTAATTAGATTAGGAGAGAGAAACAAATAAACCTTCAAAAACACCATATTGGAAAATATATTTTCAAGAACACCATTTTGGTAATTACCTTTTCTAGCAAGACCACTTTGGGAAAAACCTCCGAATATTATCTCCCATATACTCGATCAAACTTCATTTCTCATTGACGTGCAACATGGGTATATTCCTTTATTTAATATTAGCACATGCAAAAACAAATAACATAGGATGACCGCTCGAACAACACATGAACCATGACCCTTAACCTGTAAAATTTGTTAGCTACTTAACCACTTGACCCGTGACCCGATAATATTATGCCAACCCGCGACCGGTAAATTAACCAATTAACCCAACACCCTTAGACTTATAGAGATCTCCTCATTCCACCTTTTGAGATCAATTCGTACATCCATTTGGCTAATTTTTTTTGTGTTATATACTCCCTGTCAATGTTAGCCATGTTCACATTCATCCCTTATCAAAATCCCATAAACTTCGCACTTGGTCACACTTTGGTGGACACATCGGTCATTTGTTGATGAATAATAGTATACTTTAAATCATTTTCTCCCACTTAAACCTATAACCCAGTTAGATATTTGGATGAAAATGGCAAAAAGTTAAAAACTTGGGAGGGCTATTTGGTAAAAAAAAGACATTTTAGACAAAAATGGCAAACATGCCGAAACCTCAGGGACGATTTTGGCAATTAACTCGCAGAAGAGTTTATCACACAGCTGCTAAAACAGGATCAGAAGACCTGTTATATGCTAGCTGATCTGCAAATTAAAAAAAATGAATGCATGGAAGAAGGCGAGAGTCATAGATATCATAGGAACTGTTAATAGTAGTGTGTAATTTTTAATATTTTTCAAAATCAGAATTTTGTAATACTATTTAGTATCGAATAAAGAACATTCAGACATTCTTTTTTGTAGAGTTACAATCATTATCAGTGATATGAATTGGCAAACAAAGTATAACATACGCAAATAACGTATCAATTTCAAACATTCCATCTATCAAATATCTCAATTCCTTAACCAAACTTAGACCTTAAAATTAAAAATATTAATCATAAATTAGTAAATTCAAAATCAAACTCAAATCTTCATATATATATATATATATGTATGTATGTATTAAGGATAACACAAATCAAACTATGTAAATTCAGTTAAACACAAGTAAAATTATGTAAATTCAGTATAGCACAAATAAAACTATAAATTCAATATAGCACAAATCAGACTATATAAATTCAGTATTACACAAATCAAACTATAAAAATTCAGCATGACACATAACAAAACTGATCACAATACTTACTGATATATGATACCTAATTGATCAAAAGACATACTGAAACATGAAACAGAACTGATCACAAAATGCAGAAATATGATACCGAACCAATCACAAAACACTGAAAACATATAACAAACAGATCACAAACTACTAAAATACGATACTAAACCACTCACAAAACACTGAGTATATAATAAACAGATCACACGACATATAACTATAGCTCATTATTCAAAGTAAATATTCATCATTTACTTACACCTGCAAATGTGATCATTCAAAAAGGCATTATTATATGTTAAAACTGTATGCTAATAACTGAATTCTCAAAAACAACCTTGTAGACCGTCTTAATTTATTCGCAGAAGACAATCCAGCCGACTTATCGTCATCCGAAGCCGCCTCACTCACCGTAGCCGCAGCCGCTTCACTCACCGTAGCCACAGCCGCTATAAACAGATATTCCATATTCTTAAACCAAATCCGGCCTTATATGGAAAGGCAAAACGAAGTTGAAGCACTGGTTATCCTTCATTCCTTGCTTTCGGCTGACATTCAAAATTAAAAAAAAATAAAACTATTGACACTCATGCTAAATAACATCATAAACTGAGGAAACAGGAAGAAAGCAGTATCATACCTAAATCACATCAAATTCAACCATTCTTCAATTCCATGGAATTAATTTCATGGAGAGCCAAGACTGAGCGCCAAAGAAAACCTACGAACATGAAAAAAATCATGTTTCATTCAACATAATCTTAAACAAAAAGTTTAAATTTCATAAACTAATTAAAATATTTTAAATTAACAGGATACATCACCATCATCTGACTATATAGCAGCCTCTCTACTGTAAAAGTCATCATCAGCCGACTCAACATCCTTAGCGTCATGCATATCATCTTCCGAATCCATAATCAACACGAACTTATGCTTCTTCTACAACACAACTACAAAAAGACACCAAATTGAAACCTTAATTTAGATAACCGAAAATATACCAAAAACATCAAATTCAAATTCAACCATTCATCAATAACATCATAAACTGAGGAAACAGGAGGGAAGCATTATCATACATAAATCACATCAAATTCAACCATTCTTCAATTCCATGGAATCAATTTCATGGAGAGCCAAGACTTAGCGCTAAAGAAAACCTACGAACATGAAAAAAAATCATGTCTAATTCAACATAATCTTAAACAAAAAGTTTCAGTTTCACAACCTAATTAAAATATTTTAAATTAACAGGATATATCACCATCATATGACTACATATCAGCCTCTCCACTATAAAAGTCATCATCAACCGACTCAATATCCTTAGCCTCATGTATATCATCTTTCGAATCCAAATCAACACGAATTTATGCTTCTCCTACAAGACAACAACAAAAACGATTCAAAAAGCAACATACATCAATAAAATCAACTTCAACTTAACATCAGACGACTTGCTTGTAATTTCAGGGCAAAAAAAAAATCATAAATTCACACAATATTCAATTACTGAAAAACCTAGGAATCGCATTTTATAAAAAAATCATAATCAAATAAAGTTACATTTAGACCATCCGAAAAAACAGAGTTGATAACACTCACCATTCAATGGCAATTTCTTCCGGTGGACCTCCCTTGCCATGTAAATACAGATTTATACCAAATCAAAGAACGAATCAAAATAACCAAAATTGTAAATTTCAATAACTAATAATACAGATTTATACTACTTAACCTTAAACAATTTCCAAATACAAAAGAATCCAAATAGATATCACTGAAAACCACAATGAACGGAGAATGGGCAGAAGGGAAGGAGGTCCTCACATGGAGTCGCACACTTACTTGAGCAGAACGCAAATTTTTTCTACCAACTCAGTAAACTAACATAACCGTCTTACCTTTTGAAATCGATGGAGGAAGGGAGCATCTTCAAATCGATGGATAAAGAAAGCTTGAAGCTAATTAATAATTCAAAGATAGTAATGTTATAAATAGATAACAATGAAAGTCTAGAGAGAGATTAAATTCAAAATGACATATGAAATCAAAGTAAAAAACTATACAAATTATGTATTCAGAAACAAAGAATTAATCAAAATAAACAAAATTGTAAATTTCAATAACTTAATAATACAGATTTATACTACTTAACCTCAAACAACTGCCAAATACAAAAGAATCCAAACAGATATCACTAACAACCACAATGAAACACAAAATTTTTCTACAAACTCAATAAACTAACGTAACCATCTTACCTTTTGAAATCGATGGAGGAAGGGAGCATCTTCAAATCAATGGATAAAGAAAGTTGAAGCTGATTAACAATTTAAAGATAGTAATGTTATAAATAGATAACAATGAAAGTCTAGAGAGAGATTAAAATCAAAAGGACATATGAAATCAAAGTAAAAAACTATACAAATTATGTATTCAGAAAACATACCACGATCAAGATGATAAAGATTGTAGATGAAATAGAAAGATGAAATCGCCATAGTGAAAATCAACAATGTAGAAGATGGCCAGAGATCTAGGGTTGTTGGTCATGGAGAATAAGGATTGATAATAAAGAAGGTTAGTTGTAATTTTAGGGTCTCTCAATAGAAGAGAAAAGCGTGCAAAAAGAACCAGGTTGGGGAATGATGTGGCCCAATGAATATTGTTGCAAACATATTAAAAAAGTTAAATTAAATTAATTACTTTTTCTTTTATTTATTGTTTAAAATTCAAATAAAAGATGATGTCATGTTTGCAAGAATTGACATGAGCTTTTAAAAAATTACAGCATTTGATTGGGTGAAATCAGCAAGATAACGTCAGCCTTAATCCCCATTTATTAGATAAAAAGATTTTTTTTTTTCATTATAGTTACTTTAGAACATATTCTAACTTCCGCTTATGGTTTTTAAGATAAGATTTTGCCTTCTCAATTTTGTCACATAGGTTTATTCTTCGTTATGCTCTATCTTACCCAATCCACAGAATAAATTTATCATGGTTCTTGCAACTTCCAAAAATAAATCTGTAAGAACGTTACCTGAAATACGTCCCTTAGCTCGTTGATTTGATGAAGAGTGCTCCGATCTCCGGTCTGCAAAACAGATCATTGTTAGGACTTGTTACAGGAATGGGGTTATTTTTGTAACCACCCTCCAGCGTGAGAATAAGTATTTGCTCATGGGAGTAAAAAGAATATAATGAGAGAACAATGTGTCTTACCTTCATGACGATCCCTCTATTTATACTTATGGGTGATTTTAGGGTTTCCACGTAATTTGGGAAGTCGGTTAGGCGACTCCTATTTTATCGGTGGTTATTTGCATGGAGATATATGGAGATATCCTCCATATTTACAACTTATTTAATGGTTAATATTTGACCCGGAATGACCGGGCCGGGTCATTCTTCCACATGTCCCCCCAGTCCAATTCTATGGGGTTTTGCATGGGGTCGGACTTAAAAAAGTGACAAAACCACTAAAAATACGTCAATAAACAAATGTATTATCAAACAAACAAATAAATAAATATATAAATACGTCACAACGTCTGATGCCAGGTACCCGAAAGGGTGTTTGGCGACGTCAAGCGTCAGCTGCCACGCGTCATTTTGGGCTCCATCTTTGAATTTTGAAACGTGGAAATGACGGGTATAAATGGGAGGTTATTCTGAACAAGTCAAAATTTTCCCCAATTTCTTTAGTCGTCGCTTCTCCTTTCTTGGTTTTTCTTTAATGGCCCCTAAAACCTCTGAATCCTCATCTCGCGAGGAAGCCCTTTACTTTAAATGGAATAAAGCTTCCTTTGAATTGTTGCTGCAAACGTATTGCATTAGGCCGGAGTGGCATCCTGTGATGTCGTCGGAAGGGACACCACCTTTCCCTTAAATGACAACAAAATCACTTTATTTGCTGCTTTTTTTTAAGTTCTGCAATTTCCGGCTTCCCATTACTGCGTTCTGCAAGTCGATACAGGATGAGTATGTTGTGTACATATCCTAGATGCATCCTCTTGGTCTTACAAAGCTTCGTCACTTTGAGTAAGCTTGTTTGAGTCTAGGGTTTTTGCCGGAATCGCTTATATTCCGTGCCTTGTATACGTTGGTGTGAAAAGCCACCTTCTTTACATTTGACC
Source organism: Helianthus annuus (assembly GCF_002127325.2). Taxonomy (NCBI): domain Eukaryota; kingdom Viridiplantae; phylum Streptophyta; class Magnoliopsida; order Asterales; family Asteraceae; genus Helianthus; species Helianthus annuus. The sequence continues at coordinate 16,226,149 of NC_035437.2, read as the reverse complement.
GTCGGAGCACTGATGAGGCGTGTCTCCAATTCGTGCCCTCGAGTAGCCGAGATAAAGATTGGAAGAAGAAATTCTTCTTTATAGACACCGATGTTATCCCAGGGGGAATGCATTGGCGAGTGATGGTGGCCAAGGAGAAGGTGAAAGACGTTGTGCCACCTAAGGCGGAATATCAAGAGAATGCCCTGTTTAAAGCGTTGATTGCCCGACACTCAGAGTGTTTGGTTGTTCCTGAGGGTATGTTGGCATTAGTTAGGATGAGCCTATGTTGGCGTGATGTTCAGATCTATCCTACTTTCAGGACCGCCAATGGAGGTAAGTTGTCAAATCCTTGATATTTCCGGTATTCCGTTGGTTTGTTATAATGAGGATTTCTTGCAGCGTCCTTTACTCTGGCGGACTTCCTATACCCGGAGAAGTCTGTTTCTATTCTTGTTGCTGATCGTTAGCTGCATCCTGGGGAGAAGAATATCTTGCGGGCGCATGTTGGGAATTTTCCCATCCCTTCTTCCCATATGGAAGGTGTGCTTCAAGGATTTCCCACCAGCGGGGGCGTGGAGGAGAGCAGGGCGGCCGCGACTGCCCCGAAAAAGATCATCCAGATCCGGAGAGGCGAAGGGGAGAGCAGCGCCAAACTTCAATCTTCAAGGGGTGCTAGCCCCGCTACTTCTACCACCACTGCTGAAGTGGTGGAGGTCCCCGCGGCTAATGTTGGTATAACTTCCGTGGTGGCGCCAGTGGGGCCGCCTCTAAAGAAAGTTGAAACATTTGTGCCGTTGCTGGCTAACTTTGAAGCAATGAGGCGCGTGGTGAGCTGGGATTGGTAAGTACCATCGTCTTTTCTAGTGGCATCATTTCGTATTTTAGTTGAACTGTTTGTTCTTCTGCAGGTTCCACGCCCGCTGTGTCATCCAGTGCTGTTAGTAACATTTTTCCTATTGGAACGATTGAAGCTATGAATATACATGTTGGGGTTAGTCTAGATGCTCCGGTCACCACAGTGGAAATTCTGCCCCTCTTTTTACCGAGGTTACTACCGTTACAACCTCCATGGCTCCGCCCGATGCTCCTTTGGAGACACTAAGGCTTCTTTCTGATCCAACTTTGGCGTCAAGTTAGAAGAAGACTGTGACAACAATCAAATTTGCATGCATCCGTACATTTAATTAATGTTGATTATGCTTAATGATTGTGCATAATTACAACTATACATTTAAACTGCTTTCTGATTTCTGTTATATACATACATGTGCATCACATTTTATACTGTCACTCTATTTATTACACACAAACATTAGTGACAAACTTGATGCACAAAGCACAGTTAGCACAGTGAACGGATAACCCAATGAACATGCTGACAATGCCAGCACTAAACAGACATTGTTTTTGAGGCCAGAATGAGCCAGGAGTAGATTACTACACCAGTAGGGAGTGTAGGGAAGTGAGGACTATAAAACTGCGTCACTAGGTGATAGTTATAGTGACCGGAAGTGCCTAAAACACATTTTAAGTGCAAAATTCTGCACTAAATACCAAAATTCAGCATTTAACAATGCTAGTAAGGTGCAAAAACTTGGCAAAATAATCCTAGACACTTTCCAGAGTGTTGGGAACTTAATGTGTCACTAAAAACAATATAAAAGATACTTTAAAGCTTTATTTAGCACTTTAACGGATTAACATCCAATCGAACAACCGGACTATACCCGGAACACAAAAATATTGCCAAACACATTGTTTTTATTTTTCTAAGCTAGTTAGGGTCCCGAACACCCTAACACACCTTATATTAAATACCACACAACAATACACTAATTACACCTTTAGAGCCTAACTAAATTGTAACTAGTTCCATCACAACCCAACCCTATACCCCCCCCCCCCCTAATTGACGGTTGGGTGATGACGGGGACATCCCCACCATTCTTTCTAATATTTTATTCAATGTTGATGGATCATGAGACACATTACATGGTGGGTAATATGGATTTTGGGTTATAAATAAACATACTAGTTAATCACTCTCTCACTTCTCAACAACACACAAACTCAAGCTTTCTTCTTCCTTCTACCTCCCTCACGGCCGCCACTCATCTCCACCATATCACCACCATTAACTTCTTGTTCAATCATTTTACATACATACAAAGGTGTAAGGAGTCCTACAAGTAAGCTTGGTGCACTCGGAAGCTCAAGGACCGCTCTAGTTTTCTTTTATCCATCACTTTTACGCTTTGAAACTTCCCTAGCCTTGTGCTAGTAGCAAGTACTTCAAATCTTCATCTTGCTCTTATTTATGGTGGTTAATAGTTGAAAGAATGATGAAATCTCAAGAAACACTAAAAACATAAGCAAGGTCATGAACATAAGAGCTTTACATAAAGGTCATGAGATGAAAGATAATAATACATGATAAATCTGAGATATATAAGTGATAACCTGCTGTAAAAGACTCACATCATGATATAAATCGTTATTAGAAGGAATGGTAATCGTAGGTGTACATTTTAGTAACATTTAACCTATAAATAATTTGCTGATTTGCATTTTCAGCCACCTTCAACTGCCTGTAACCAGACATAACTTAACGAAAAACTGATTTTCTTAAGTCTACAACGTGTCATTATGAAATACGATTCTAATGGCACCGGAATCATAATTTTTGGACTTTGTTTGCTATTTTTAAAGGGTCGTTTTCTAATAGCAACTAAAGCTGCATTTTTACTGCTGAAAATGGGTGATATGTTTTTAGTTATAACTTGAAATCTATGTTGAATCAGCTCATGAAAACTGTACTGTAGACGAACACTGGTGTCGTAGTAATTCTCCCACTGGAATTTCGTCAATCGGAGTTACGATAGATTTTAGATGAATTATTTCGTAGACTGCAGTCAGAAAGTGACAAATCTGATTGTAGTCCGGTAAATAAATTTTTCTAAAATATTGGTAATGAACTGGACCCCGATATTTTTACACAATAATATTTGGATCCTATAAGACATCCTGTAAAAATTTGGAAATTTTTGGAATAAGATAGCTATTTTATTAAAATACCTGAAAACAGCCCAGTTTTGTATATTAAAACTGTAACGATATAAGTAGTATTTTGCATGTCTAAATGTCGGGTTGGTTATTTGAGAACGAGCTAACATGATTTTACAAAAGAAAATGATATGCTAAAAAGCATGGACACCTCCATTTACAAAGAAAACTCTAACGAAATTTTTCCAGGATTTCAACACTTAGAAATATTTTCTAATATGTGCTTACAAATACATTTTTAACTTTGTTTTCGAAATAAACTTCGCCATCATTTTTATTACAAAAATACAAAGTCTAGGAGGTTGATTTTCGTAAATAAAACTTAATAAATATATATTTAGAATGTATATTTTATACTAAAACTCTTGTCTGAATATTTGCTTGCTTTGTAAACTAGTTATATTATTTTTTAGGGTAAAAATAATATAACTTATGGTATGACGAGATTACGACTCTAAAATAATACCGAAGCTTCCGCAAAATAAATAATATAGGTTACACAAGTATTGTTATAATACGAAACACTAAAACGTAACTTACGTAGTTTTTCGGAAGAATACTCTTATACGTATATTATTGGTAGAATATTATTTTGGAAAATCTATGAAGTAAAATATAATATTTTTGGGAAAAATATATAAATTTTTGAGAAATAAGATATTTTAGACAAACGATTTAAATATATTTAAGTGAGACTTGAAATACATGGTTTTGGGAAAATATATTGGGAATATATTAACATATTTTATTTAGAACAATATACCAAAATTCGACGCCGTCACTTGGCAAGATATACAAATACTAATACGAAAATACATGTATAAGATACCCCCATCCTTGGGAAGGAAATACGAATACGAATACTTGAAAAGTATTAATTCAGAAATATTGTATAAACAATTATTCCAAAACCAAATATAATCATTATAGCTTGGAATAATATCGGAAACATAACTCAAAAACATAAATACTAAGACAAGGCACGACCCGTTCGTCTAATAGACATTAGACCATTGTAGGTAGTCGTGTTGGCTGAGGAGACTTGGGTTACACATACTGAAGACGCAATATTGTGAGTTCATGTCCCCCCCCCCCTTTCTCTTAACTGTTTTCAGTTTTATAACTTCGGGGGTGAAATATATGTTACAATTATTTTGGACATTTTTATACATGGTATGGTTTGCTTAAGGAGGGCTGGGACGTTCAGATCATGTGAGTGGGTAGGTAGAACATAAGGCCATTAATCCTCGTTGTAGGACCGAGGGACATTAGTGATAGATCTATTTGGGTGTAGCGAGCCCCACTCCTGAGTCCGCCGAGTGGACCATGTGGTGACTAAGTGCCCGACGCACAAATTCGCTAGGTTTGAGTCTTCCTGCATCACTTCACACATATCATTGGCTTTGCAACCCAATGGTGATCTCTTTTTCCTTATTGCTACATACCAGGGACTTTTTACATACAGACATACTTTAAAGGTTTATACATACTCACATACACATGAACTCGCTCAACTTTTGTTGATTTTTCAACTTACATGTATTTCAGGAAAACTAAGGGATCTGGCAAGTGTCTGCATTTGTGTCAAGCTGCGTACTAAATAAAGACGTCATCCAGGGTAGTAGGTTCAGGAGGTGTAACCTTTACCTGGACGGGTTACATGTCCTTATACCATGTTTTTATTCAAGTCTTTTATTGTGTCGTGTGAACACGTTTTAAACCATGTTATGGTTGTATCTTGTTTATGAGTCGACATTTTAAAAATGATGTTGTATTGTATTTCTAAACCTTATTAATAGATGAACATCTCTTGTTTTTATCATATAATATTGTTATGATTGATTGCTATGGTATTAAGAAGTCACAACAAATAAACCCACGCTTCCGCAAAAGCAAAGGTGTGACAGCTTGGTATCAGAGCCTCGATCGTACCGAACTAGGGTTCTCTCTTGAGTCTAGACTACGATCATTAGGGCTCTCACGAAAATATTTTCAAAACGTTTTTACATTGCATACACTAAACGTCCAGATCCTGGGTACAAAACATTTTTACAAACAAAAGGCACGAATACACATTTCAAAGTTCATGTTTATAAGTCAGTCTTAGTGACTGGGAGGTTGGTCATAGAGACCAGGGATTCAGTCTTAGTGACTGGGAGGTTGGTCATAGAGACCAGGGATTCGGTATTAGTGACTGGGAGGTTGGTCATAGAGACCAGGGATTCAATCTTAGTGACTGGGAGGTTGGTCATGGAGACCAGGGATTCAGTCCTAGAGACTGGGAGGTTGGTCATAGAGACCAGGGAGTTAGTCTTAGAGACTGGGAAGGTTTGGTCTTAGAGGCCAGGGAATTAGTCTTAGAGACTAGGGGGTTCAGTCTTAGAGACTGGGGAGGTTTAGTCTGAGAGACGAGATGTGTTAGTCTGAGAGACTAGGGGATTGTCTAAAAGACTAGGACGAATATGTGGATACATAATTACATTATGAATTGTCTTTGTTTGCAATATGCAAAGCGTTAAAAATTACTGTAAATATGCATGCTGTGACTATTATGTACCGGCACACACGTCACTTTCCTTAGAAAACGTGTAGTCAGATGATGATGACCCTATGACCACCGCCACAGATGATGAGACTATACCTGTGCCGGAGATATCTACGACAGACACTGAGAGTAGCCCTGACATGTTGACCAAGCACGAGGATAATTTCCAACCGTCCGTGCTGCCAGACTTTGGTGATGAATTACCCTTGCTGATGGCTTCCTTGATGAGAATCTTCCTGCCATTCTTGATTCGGTCCACGATCGCCTCACCATTTGGACACTTCGGTGGAGAGCACCTCTTGATTCCAAACCTCGACAATGTGCCTACTGTGGACATTCCTTCCGAAGGTTGGCTACTCAACGAATAATTGATGATGGCATTGGCATATTATTGATGGCCCTTTTGATAACATCTATGTTGATAGAGAGCTTGAAGAGCACGTTGTTACTAAGTTCACTTTCGAGACCCCTGTTAACAAGTTATCCTCTGATTCTAGCATACATTCGATTTCAACCTCCTTTGAGTCTGTGACATCTGCAGCCTTACACAGCCATATTACAGCTTTCGACTACTGGCGCAGACGAAGACACCGTTATAACCGCTGCAACTATCACTTGCTCGAGACGCCACACCTTTACACAACCCAGAGCCTACTCCTGAGCCAGCTCCTATTCCTTTTGGGGGTCAGCCTGATGTTGTACCTGCTGACCCTGCACCCTTACTTGCTCATGACTCTGTTTCATTCTGGCCTACCAGACATTGCACCCCTTATACCTGACACAGTACTTGCACCTAGCGATTCTCCCTTCGTTGAGACATTTACTGCTGCACTTTCAACTGCTGATGTTGCTCTTGTGAAGACCGATGCCCATTGCGCCAACGTGCCTATCGCTTTCTTTCAAGACATACCCGCACCCTGTGAAGGTACTCCAGGCCAGCACTCGTGTAACAATCCCTTTTTGCTACAACAGCATTTTCTACGACCTCACAGGCCGCACCGTTTACTACATTTACCTCCACGTCGTTGGACGAGCCATTTCGATGATTCCTATAATATACTATGTTGATTTTAGACCCTTACCATCCCTCACTTTGTGGAGACTACACACGGGACAAATACACCTGTAACGTTAGCTACAGTTTGAGGATATAGTTTGCAGAGTTTTGGAGCTTGTGCTACACCACGTCCTCCACCCTGTCTATTGCCAATATACTTTCATCAAGATTCCTTTGCGCTCTCACCTGGTGCTATTACACCTTTCCTAGGTTTTGATGCTCGTTTCTCTACTGCCAAGCAGTAGAGCAGTTACCACTTCGACGTATATACAAGCTCGAGAAGGAATTCACGCATGTCGACAGTTTACTTTTATTTCTTTCTCCACCTCAGTCACCAGTATAGTTGGTTTCGGGATTATGAAGATTGCATACAGCTGGGTAGGACATCAATGATAAGCCAAGATTGTGGAGACTTTGAAGACCACATCTGACTACGTAACTTTGATACATTAACATATTTAATGGGCAAGGGTAGGGTGACCCTGTGTCCCTGCTGATGTGATACATTTTGAAAGACGATACAATGGTGGCCGGGGAAACAATGAGAAGTCAGTCATCATTAGGCATGCGACAATACTTTGTGACCAAGGACCAACGAAAGCTCAGTTGCTATGTCTTCATTAAGCGCGTTATCGACCTATATGTGTGTGCTATAATTATAATACTACGTGCTTACTTGCTATGCTCTCATTAAACATAATTACCAAATTACTTGGTTATACTATGATTATACCATTGCGTGAGTGGTTGGTATGATAACCTTATTTGTGTATGTGCGTACGATCTCTAAACAACTATATGCACTCCCCGAGTGAATAAGACCTGACCTAACCAATCTTCTTCTCAGAAGATGTCGATACAAGGGAACGTCCATACCAACAACCCTCTGCCAACAACAGCAAAGTCGGGACTGCAAGGACGCATCTTGCTAGCCATCGCACAACCTGAGGCCCTTCGCTCTGAGCACGGTGGAGATACCTCAGGAAATAACCCACCCAGCGGCTGCACTTACGAGCAGTTCTTGAACCACAAACCTCGAGAATTCGATGGCACTGGGGGTGCCTTAGCTTTTGTGCGTTGGGTGGAGAAGACGAATTCTATCTTACGGTTGAGCAAATGTGCCCTAGAACACCAGCTCACGTACGTAGCTAGACTATTTGTAGATGGGGCTCTATCTTGGTGGAACCGTCAGGTTCAAACAATGGGCGAAACTACTGCATATGCTTTGTCGTGGGACGAACTGAAGGAACTAATGCGCAAGAGATATTGCTCTAGGGCGGAAGTCCAGAAGTTGGAAACTGAATTGTGGAACCTAAAGATGGAAGGTCCAAAGATAGCCGAATATGTGCAGAGATTTGGCGAATTATCACAAGTTGCATCGCGTTTGGTGGAACCAGAATCTAGGAAGATCGAACGTTTCATCGGGGGATTGGCACCTTAGATTCTAAGCCTGGTAACAACATCTAAACCTTCAACGATCACCTAGGCTATCAGCATAAGCGTGGCACTCACTGAAGAAGCAATTAGACAAGGAAAATTCTCCGGTATGGAAGAGAAAGAGGAGACTCCTGTAGAGTCATCTGGAGATAACAAGAGAAAGCTTGCAAATTTCAAAATGATCACTCGGGCGAGTAACAAGAAGAAGGCCAAAAAGGGAAAAGACTACATGGGTATCCTACCTAAGTGCGACAATTGTCTACGTTATCATGTCGGGCGATGTAAGTATGGAAAATGTGATAACTGTGGTAAGAGGGGGCATCCCAAGGAGACTTGTAGACAAGGTATTGAAAGTGGAAATAAAGGTCAAGATGATAGCACGAATCTCGGAGGAAACAACGACAACGACGAAGGCAGGACGAGTGACAAACAAAAACGTGCTGAAGGTTGTCTTAACTATGGGAGCAAGAAGCATTTCAGAAAATACTGCCCTAAGAAGAATCAGGCACGAGGATAAAAGCTCAGTAGCAGAGCTAGGGGAGCACGCCAGGAATTCCAGCATGGATATCGGTATGTTCCATATTACTCAACGATATGCATCCGTATTTTTAGATACCGTCGCGAATTTAGTTTTGCATATTTAGAGGATTGAAAGTACGATTGGTTTAGTAGTAAGTAAGTTAGGTAACCCACACTCGATAGAGCTAGCTAATGGGAAGCTAGTAGAAGCCAACGAAGTAAATGGGACATGGCAAGATAGGACCCGGAGAGCGTGAGTTTACGCTTGAGCTACTGTCAGTGAATTGAGAGACTTCAACAAGGTAGCTGGATGGATTGGTTGACAAATGATCAATAGGAGATTGATATCCGCACCGCGATGGCGAACGAAGAAACAATCTTGACGCATGAAGCGGGATACGCCTCTGCAAATTACTAATTGCTTAAAGGTAGGAAGGATGTTGCGTAGAGAATGTGTCGTTTTCTTGACACATGTCGTGGACAAGTGAGCCGAAGAACCAAAACTCGAGGATACCCCTGTGATGAGGAAATATCCCGAAGTCTTCCCCAAAGACTTACCAGAATTATCTCCTCATCAACTAGTCAAATTTCGCATCAATTTGATTCCAGGCGCTGCGTCTGTGGTAAATGCACTCTAGAGACTTGCACCTTCAGGAATGCAAGGATTGACAGTGTAGTTTCAATCGTGGATAGAGAAGGAAGATAACAAACTAAAATTTCCGTTTTGGGTTACCCCAGTCCTGCTCATCCAAAGAAAGGACGATGACTTTCAAATGAACATCAAACTACCAGGAGTCGGACGAGCTGGCCAGCAAGAGTCAGCGACTCTTGCTAAGGATTAACGAGCTACTTACTGAACTAACTGCGAGGATCCAGCCAGTATTCCTGACTAAACGATGATCGAGTAGCTGCAAATTCAGAAAAAAAGCATACCGGAAGAAAAGTGTGGGACAATAACTTGTTTAAACATACACAAGAATTGCATTTTCTACACGATGCACAGAATGATTCTACACTAAATACGAAACTCTGAGAATCTAGGAAACCTATACTTAGGACCATAGGGATGGAGGTCCAAACTCACAAAGGTTGTTACTTAAGAACCACTTCCGTTAACTCAAGCAGACACCTTTAACCTGACATATAGGCAAGTTCCGTTGACCAACCCGAAAGTACTTGAAATTCTTTTACTTCTAGCGAGTAGACGTTTGCATCTCTACTCCCCTTTAATGGTAGTTGCATCACGTTAATTTCCTTCGCAATGAGCGAACACACATTTGCTTCGATATCTAGTCATTTCTTCATTTTAGCAGATACTCATTTTTCCTTTTCCTGGAAACTTATTTGTCACATGCATCATTTGCTACGCATGCGACTTCACCTCGTTTCAAACACTTCATTTAAGATCAACTCCTATGACGCTAACTCTAATTACCGAATTGTGAATTCGAATGACCTACCTTATTGTGATTGTTGACTCTTTTACTATCAAGTCAACACACCCTCTTGGAACTTCATTTATTTTAAGTTACCTTCATGGGATATCTTTGCGACCATGCCGAGGCTTCCTTTGTTGATACATACGTTATTGCCGAGTTACGCTAAAACCAAGTTCAATTGCTTGAACTTATCCATTTCGTATATTCAGTCTAAGACGTCATATGATGTATTGAGAGCATCATATTCAAATCATTGGGAAGATTCTTTTGTTTCGAGTCGTAGTAAACTTGTTTGGTCTACGACTCCACTAAACCATTTGTTAGTTACGACACCTTACGGGGATACTTTCACAAAATTGAAGCTTGCGCTTATTTGGTCACTCACTTCATACACGGATTTAATTGATTATTTGATAATTTTCCCTAAATCCGTCTTGCTTATCACGATAAAATCGGTCTCAACACAGTTGTGTGTTGAGGCAAAGGTACAGAGATTCATTTCATATCATAATGTACCTCCTAACGATTCTTTTGATCGGTCGAATGTCTTGCACTACTTATTGTTTTCCCACCTTCGACCAAAAAACAATGTCTCATTGATGTTCCATATTTGACTGAAAACACTTTGATATTTTGTAAATCAAACCTTCAGGCTTGCTCGGTACATAATCACTTGATTTCCAACACGGTGAATTTGTGCAGTCACCACTATACACGAATTATGTCATTACGACACCTCGTGGTGTCGTTACAAACTTGTAGCTTGTGCTAATCATGGTCAACCGTTTCACGCAAAATTGCATATACCTTCGTTTGACCTGTCATTTAAATATTTCTGATGCAACTACGAATCACGACAATAATACACCAGATTCGCTTGTATTTCATTTGGAGTACTTTCGCAATTCAAGAATGTCAACTCACTAAACCTTACCATTCATTTATTCGGGAGTTGACAGATCATTTTACTCTTACTTTTGAATTGTTGATTTTAAATCCATATAGCGGATGCTATGGTTTGTGAAAACTCGTTTGCATATCGCAATCGATCGTTGAAAATCATATTAGTCAAAACTCCTCTTTTATGAAACCCCCCCTGCTAGCTGGGTTACACTAGACTATACGTCCACTACGTCTTATACCTTTGACATCAGAGGTCAAAAGTACATACCTTTTTACCATAGGATTCGGGTTGTTATATATATTCTTGGACTCACCTGATGTGAGTAAGGATTGATTCGGCTTAGTAATTATCTACCTCGGTATTATCCACATACATACACGTGTGACGTAACCATAAGGAGTTATGGTACAAATTTCGAGGACGAAATTTTCTTAACAGGGGGAGAATGTGACAACCGTCAAATTTGCATGCATCCATACATTTAATTAATATTGATTATGCTTAATGATTGTTCTTAATTACAACTGTACATTTAATCTGCCTTCTGATTTCTGTTATATACATACATGTGCATCACATTTTATACTGTCACTCTATTTATTACACACAAACATTAGTGACAAACTTGATGCACAAAGCACAGTTAGCACAGTGAACGGAGAACCCAATGAAAATGCTGACAATGCCAGCACTAAATAGACATTGTTTTTGAGGCCAGAATGAGCCAGGAGTAGATAACTACACTAGTAGGGAGTGTAGGGAAGTGAGGACTATAAACTGCGTCACTAGGTGATAGTTATAGTGACCGGAAGTGCCTAAAACATATTTTAAGTGCAAAATTCTGCACTAAATACCAAAATTCAGCATTTAACAATGCTAGTAAGGTGCAAAAACTTGGCAAAATAATCCTAGACACTTTCCAGAGTGTTGGGAATTTAATGTGTCACTAAAAACAATATAAAAGATACTTTAAAGCTTTAATTAGCACTTTAACGGATTAACATCCAATCGAACAACCGGACTATAGCCGGAACACAAAAATATTGCCAAGCACATTGTTTTTATTTTTCTAAGCTAGTTAGGGTCCCCGAACACCCTAACACACCTTATATTAAATACCACACAACAATACACTAATTACACCTTTAGAGCCTAACTAAATTGTAACTAGTTCCATCACAACCCAACCCTATACCCCCCCCCCTAATTGACGGTTGGGTGATGATGGGGACATCCCCACCATTCTTTCTAATATTTTATTCAATGTTGTTGGATCATGAGACACATTACATGGTGGGTAATATGGATTTTGGGTTATAAATAAACATACTAGTTAATCACTCTCTCACTTCTCAACAACACACAAACTCAAGCTTTCTTCTTCCTTCTACCTCCCTCACGACCGCCACTCATCTCCACCATATCACCACCATCAACTTCTTGTTCAATCATTTTACATACATACAAAGGTGTAAGGAGTCCTACAAGTAAGCTTGGTGCACTCGGAAGCTCAAGGACCGCTCTAGTTTTCTTTTATCCACCACTTTTACGCTTTGAAACATCCCTAGCCTTGTGCTAGTAGTAAGTGCTTCAAATCTTCTATTTATGGTGGTTAATAGTTGAAAGAATGATGAAATCTCAAGAAACACTAAAAACATAAGCAAGGTCATGAACATAAGAGCTTTACATAAAGGTCATGAGATGAAAGATAATAATACATGATAAATCTGAGATATATAAGTGATAACCTGCTGTAAAAGACTCACATCATGATATAAATCGTTATTAGAAGGAATGGTAATCGTAGGTGTACATTTTAGTAACATTTAACCTATAAACAATTTGCTGATTTGCATTTTCAGCCACCTTCAACTGGCTGTAACCAGATCATAACTTAACGAAAAACTGATTTTCTTGAGTCTACAACGTGTCATTATGAAATAGATTCTAATGGCACCGGAATCATAATCTTTGGACTTCGTTTGCTATTTTTAAAGGGTCGTTTTCTAACAACAACTAAAGCTGCATTTTTAATGCTGAAAATGGGTGATATGTTTTTAGTTATAACTTGAAATCTATGTTGAATCAGCTCATGAAAACTGTACTGTAGACGAACACTGGTGTCGTAGTAATTCTCCCACTGGAATTTCGTCAATCGGAGTTACGATAGATTTTAGATGAATTATTTCGTAGACTGCAGTCAGAAAGTGACAAATCTGATTGCAGTCCGGTAAATAAATTTTTATAAAATATTGGTAATGAACTGGACCCCGATATTTTTACACAATAATATACGTATAAGACATCCTGTAAAAATTTGGGAATTTTTGGAATAAGATAGCTATTTTATTAAAATACCCGAAAACAGCCCAGTTTTGTATATTAAAACTGTAACGATATAAGTAGTATTTTGCATGTCTAAATGTCGGGTTGGTTATTTGAGAACGAGCTAACATGATTTTACAAAAGAAAATGATATGCTAAAAAGCATGGACACCTCCATTTACAAAGGAAACTCTGGCGAAATTTTTCCAGGAAATATTTTCTAATATGTGCTTACAAATACATTTTTAACTTTGTTTTCGAAATAAACTTCGCCATCATTTTTATTACAAAAATACAAAGTCTCGGAGGTTGATTTTCGTAAATAAAACTTAATAAATATATGTTTAGAATATATATTTTACACTAAAACTCTTGTGTGAATATTTGCTTGCTTTGTAAACTAGTTATATTATTTTTTAGGGTAAAAATAATATAACTTATGGTATGACGAGATTACGACTCTAAAATAATACCGAAGCTTTCGCAAAATAAATAATATAGGTTACACAAGTATTGTTATAATACGAAACACTAAAACGTAACTTACGTAGTTTTTCGGAAGAATACTCTTATACGTATATTATTGGTAGAATATTATTTTGGAAAATCTATGAAGTAAAATATAATATTTTTAGGAAAAATATATATATTTTTGAGAAATAAGATATTTTAGACAAATGATTTAAATATATTTAAGTGAGACTTGAAATACATGGTTTTGGGAAAATATATTGGGAATATATTAACATATTTTATTTAGAACAATATACCGAAATACGACGCCGTCACTTGGCAAGATATACAAATACAAATACGAAAATACATGTATAAGATACCCCCATCCTTGGGAAGGAAATACGAATACGAATACTTGAAAAGTATTAATTCAGAAATACTGTATAAACAATTATTCTAAAACCAAATATAATCATTATAACTTGGAATAATATCGGAAACATAACTCAAAAACATAAATACTAAGACAAGGCACGACCCGTTCGTCTAATAGACATTAGACCATTGTAGGTAGTCGTGTTGGCTGAGGAGACTTGGGTTACACATACTGAAGACGCAATATTGTGAGTTCATGTCCCCTCCCCCCCCCCCCTTTTCTCCTAACTGTTTTCAGTTTTATAACTTCGGGGGTGAAATACATGTTACAATTATTTTGGACATTTTTATACATGGTATGGTTTGCTTAAGGAGGGTTGGGACGTTCAGATCATGTGAGTGGGTAGGTAGAACATAAGGCCATTAATCCTCGTTGTAGGACCGAGGGACATTAGTGATAGATCTATTTGGGTGTAGCTAGCCCCACTCCTGAGTCCGCCGAGTGGACCATGTGGTGACTAAGTGCCCGATGCACAAATCCGCTAGGTTTGAGTCTTCTTGCATCACTTCACACATATCATTGGCTTTGCAACCCAATAGTGATCTCTTTTTCCTTATTGCTACATACCAGGGACTTTTTACATACAGACATACTTTAAAGGTTTGTACATACTCACATACACATGAACTCGCTCAACTTTTGTTGATTTTTCAACTTACATATATTTCAGGAAAACTGAGGGATCTGGCAAGTGTCTGCATTTGTGTCAAGCTGCGTACTAAATAAAGACGTCATCCAGGGTAGTAGGTTCAGGAGGTGTAACCTTTACCTGGATGGGTTACATGTCCTTATACCATGTTTTTATTCAAGTCTTTTATTGTGTCATGTGAACACGTTTTAAACCATGTTATGGTTGTATCTTGTTTTATGAGTCGACATTTTAAAAATGATGTTGTATTGTATTTCTAAACCTTATTAATGGATGAACATCTCTTGTTTTTATGATATAGTATTGTTATGATTGATTGCTATGGTATGAAGTCACACCAAATAAACCAACGCTTCCACAAAAGCCAGGGTGTGACAAAGACTGCTGCAATGGCGAATCCTCCTACCAGCAACATGCCTATCACCATGCCATCCTCCTCTTTCGAATTTTCTAGTGATAAGGGAGCTCGTCATGCAGCAGGGTCTAGTGGCGGCGCTCATAACAAAACCAAGCATATCGAAGGGTTGTATTTGCCTACCTTTGTTTGGACCCGCGTATGCCTGACAAGCCCTATAAACCCCACTAGAAGATTACCGAGTCCATCCGCCTTATATACCCTCAAGTGGTCGGTCTTTGGGTGGATCATGCCTTCCCCCAGCGGAGGTATCTTATGTTGAAGGTCAGGCCAGTTGTTGGATTCGACTTTGACTGATGCTGTGTCCGGGGTTAAAAGGATTGCTGAGATTAAGCGCCGCTTGGGTCAGGACAACCGTGAGCTTCATAAGTCCCGCCAGGCTATACAACAAATGATGGATGACCTCCAGCGGCGAGATGACCTGATAGATGTTGCCGAGGTTAGGGAGTCCAGTCTTCTTGTAGAGAAACAAAAAGATGAGGAGGATCTTAGAAGGGTGACTTCGAATCTTGCCGAGGAGCATGTGATATGGGCCCGAGACTGTCAAGAGAAAGAGAGGGTAATATCCCACACATTAAAAACCCAGAAGGAGTTGGAGAGGAAAGCTGTGATGGAGGTGGAAAAGGTTCGTGCCCTATCCTCTCAAGTTGCCCGGTTACGTATTGACCGTGAGTTTGTGTCGCAGGGGCAAGAGCGCCATCATGGTTTGATGGCGGAAATGGAGGATACTCAGACAAAGTTTGACCAAGCCACCCAGAGGTGTGATGAGTTGACAGTTCAGTGGTCTCATTTGCAGCGAGACTAGATGCTGAGAAGTCTCGCCGTGGTGAGAGTGAGAGCGCTGCGAACCAGGCGTTAGCTTGTAAGACCCTTAGTTCATTTATACGACGTTCATATAAGTTTCGACTATATAATTTTGTATATACATTATACATATACATTAGAAATACAACTTTCTGAAAACATCTTAAAACTTAAAACATTTTAAATATAATATTGTCATTTAACTTCATAACGACGAAACGTAATGCGGAAGCTTGAACTTTAATCGTGTTCGGTTCTTTGTGAGGCTTGATCGTCATCCGCTACTTCAAGGCATACCTACATTTCATAAAACATGAAATGCTTTAGTTCTATGATGTTTATAACATGTCTAAATAAGTCCGTATGTCAAAACGAACAAATAAACAACATTTTCCAGTTTTTTAGCCTGTCGCGGGTCGCGACAGGTTTGTCAAATGTCTTTGCGGGGCACGAGACCCGTCGTGTTGTGCGACGCCTCAACTCGCTTACCGTCGCGGGGCGCTAAGGCCGCTTTTTCACAGAAGGGTTGCAGCTGGGAGCTGCATACTCCCAACAATACCATTTTTCACAAAAACATTCATAAATCGCTCAATTTTTATCTGTTTTACCTCTCGTTTCTTCCTACGTGATCGTAATTTGATTCTCTATCATATAGAGTTGAAAGCCGACTTTCGGATTAACAATTTTCTAAATTTTAAGCCCACGACTTTATATTTATTTTTAAAACTTTTGACCCGTTCATGATCTATCAACAAGCTTGTTTGTTTGCATTCAAATTCTCATGAACATCATACTATAAATGTTTCCTATTATCCATGGTTCTATTCACGGATTTTTATGCATCCATAACTATATTTGTGGTGGATTTAATATAGTAAACTTTTTATTCTGAGTCCTACCGCTCGGATTGTCAATTTACGGAAAAGACTCATTTCAAGGAATTTGACCAAAAAGGCTTATATCTTAAACTTTTACTCTTATCCAAAGACCTACTCAATCATAAAACTTATTTTCAAGCAACCCTTAAGGGTCATTTGCCCGGTTTATCATTCAAGGGCGTTTTGGTCAACTTTAGTCCCTTATTTTATGACAAAGGACTTTCAATAACATGTTTGACCAAAATCACACATACCTGGCTCAGGTCAAAGTATAGACCCATTTTAATACCTTGTTTTAATAACCGCTAATTAAAAGCAACGCAAATATCCATATGTTATTCACTCCTGTGAGCATATGACTCGATAAACAATCATTAGTCGATATTGTCAAATGGTGATATCATCACCTTTTGACCCGTTTGGTCTAAACGACCATTTTATCCTTGTGAGATGATATTTATTTACCATCTCATCCTTGTAATCTGTTCAGGTTTACATCGTACAATCATATTACTTAAATCATTTCTTGATTCTTTTGACCCATCATAGGGTGTCTTTCTCAAAAACTAAGGTTTATCCGTTAACTCGTAACCAAATACCATATTATTCTTTTACTCATTATGGGTTACACCATAAGGTAACTTAATTCAAAACCCATTTTCTATTCGTCATTGCATGACCGAATTATTGTTTTACTCCTTTTTTAACCATTAAACACAGTTTCTTATTATTTTCATTTATATCGTTCCGTATGACTACACGTCGGAACATCGTATTCCAAATACTTATTTACCTTATTCGTAATCAATACAATAAGTGAATATTCTACAAAATAAAAAGGGTGTAAATTTTACTTACCTTGCATTCAAATCATGATTTTCCTTCATACTTGATTCGTTTGACCCGCTTCCTTCCCAAGCTTCCACCTAGCTTGTCAAACGTCAAACTATTATTATAATTCGTAAGATGATTAGATTAGTCATTATCAATCACGACTATTCCACCCTACGGATTTTAATGTCGAAATTATTATTCGATCTTATCTTTGGTCAGTTTGACTTTTAAAAGTCAATTGACTTATTAACATATACAAATGCACAAATTGGTTCATCGAACTCACTTAGGCATTTCATCCGAATACTTAATGAAATCAAATTTTACATACTAACTAGTAGGTAACATGATTTCAAGCATCTATAACATGATTTTAACATCAATTTCTTTATTTCATACAAAAACCCATCTCATGGAAAGTATGATCATATACCCGAATTCATAGATTATTCAAACACCTTCTTATCACTACTACCATGTATGATGATTCTAAACATATTTATATCATCAATTTCATCATATTATTAAAACCCACTTATCTAAGTGTGGTAAATCATCTAAACACTCAAATCATAGCAACATATGTAGAATTTCACTAAGGGTTTTGTTCCTAAACAAATATACATCACTAATTCGGCCATAACCTCTACGATTCATACATAAATCGCAACTTGTGATGTTCATAAAATTTCACAACTTCATCAAACATCAAAATTCTACATACCTTACGATCCCCTAGCTTGGGTGATCGTTAATTCATGTTCATTTGTGAGTTTGAGCTCCAATTAGCCCTTCAATTTGATGATATTGTATGAACTAGGGTTTTGGCTAGCTTGTTACCCTGATGTTCGATCTACACACACACACATGTGTGTGTGTGTGTTGTGTGTTAATGTTTTGTTTATAAAACATAACTGTCCCTTTTTACAACTTTGGTCCCTCAAGTTTAGTTTTAATTTTCTAAGACTACTTCTCCATGTTTTTATTACTTGTTTACATGTTAATAACTAGGTGAATTTATTCCTAGTTATACTGTTTTACAGGTTAATTTTTACCACCAACGGTACTTTACCCGTCTTTTTAGTATAAACGTGGTTTGATTACTAAACCCATTTTCAGGGTGTTACATAGCTAAAGCAAACGAGCTGGCAACCCAACTCGCATCACTTAAAGGAGAGAAAACTTGGTGGGTTGGTCATGGTGTGATGTCCTACTTTGAGTTTCTCAGACAGTCTCCCCACTTCAGTGGTTTATTAGATGATAGGGAAACCGCGGCGTATGAGACTGGGCGACATGATGGTATGCATGCCACCTATCTGGACTATGACCGTCTTAACTTAATAACTAAAGGGTTCCGGACCGTAACCGCTTCTTCTTCAAACCGTATGGTGGAAACCCTGTCCGCCGTAGCAAATGATCCGCTTACTGAGCAACTCTTCCACTTCCAATGTTGATGCCAGTTGAAAACTTTGTTGACATGTGTCATGCTAGGGACACTTATGAACATTTGTGTATCGAAACATTTATTTCTTTTTGTTTAATGACGTAATCATCTATGTTTTGCTGATAATTTGTCATGATTGTCTCTGACTTCTCCCCTGACATGGGGGCGATGTGACCATCGTCTGTCAATCTAATTAACTGCCCCTTTTTATTATATAAGTATGATCGTTAGGGAACACCTGTTGACCATTTTTTAACTTCATGAAGAATTCTCACCGTCGCCGTCATTTATCGGAGGTGTGGGACGCTTGTGAGGCCGCCGAGGCCTTACTCGCTCTCTGTTGATTGCCAGAGAGTGTGGACATCCTTCCTCCGGCCAAGTTCCGGTGAGTAAGTCCAGGCCTAGTCGTGATGGACTGTTGCCTGTTATGCCCGGGTTGTATCCTCCGGTTCTTAAAGGTCCTCGAGGGAAGCGTCATTCCGTGACAAAGCCTATGGCTGGCAATTTCGAGGCTCATCGATTTGGTGTTTGTTACGTTCGTCACCAGAGGGGTTTCCCTGTAGTGACCAGGGTGTCATTTGACGAAGATGATGATATGGAACGTCCTGTAACCCTAGAAGATGGTCTGGCTGTGTTTCCGGACCTTGTCATTTTGGACACTGGCATCTTTCATACCCCCACAGAGGTAATGAAGATGTTGTCAGGTGTTGATTAGCAAATCTTTGACTAAGTTTCCTTTTGTTGTTCCCCGTTATGTGCGAATATGTACAAGTACTTGGTTTATTTTTGTAGACCATGATGAGAGTCTTGGAGCTCCATTTTAGTCTGTTATTAGATAGTTAATGTGCCTATTAGCAAGGCACCCATCTGTTAGCGCTGTAAAAAATTTAGTCAGAAATGACGTGTTTATGTTAGTCGTTTGTTTTGACATTGGTATGTTGTATACTCCTTATGACTTAATATATATTAAGTAGAAGGTATGTTAAGTATTGTGCATGGGTGTTTTAGTAGGAACTTTAATCGAAGGATGGAAGTTTTATTTCAACTAAATAGAAACATCTTTACAAAGGTTGACCAAAAGGTCGACGAAACAATGTCCTATTCTAAAACCAAGAAAATAGAAAATATTTGTTTCTATGCTTGGTAGGAATCACATATAGCAATTCATGAGTTGAGCTATGTTCCAGTATCAGGGGATGGGTGTGCTATCTAGGTGTTCCAACGCATATGCCCCTTTTCTTAACACTTCCTTGATTAGGTATGGTCCTTCCCAGGTGGGGCCCATTTTTTCAGTACTCTCGGTCCTGCTAGCCTCGTTGTCTCTTAGAACATAATCGTCTACCCGGAAAGTGACAGCGGATACCCTTTTGTTGTAGTAGCTAGCCATTGTGTGCTTGTATCTCGTTTCTCTGATGTCCACTGTTTCGTGTTGTTCTTCCAAGAGGTCAACGTTTTCCCTATGGCGTAGGTCATTGCCATCCTGTGTTGTTAGGCGCCTTAGAGACGGTAATTTGACCTCCGTCGGGATCATTGCTTCCATGCCATATGTTAGGCTAATGGGTTTCTCTTTGTTGTCTGACTTCGGCGATGTATGATGAGCCCACAGAACTGTTGGTAGCTCATCTACCCAGCATCCGCCTTCCCTGTCCAGACGCTTTTTTATTCCATCCAGCAGACTCCGGTTAGCCTGTTCCACTTGTCCATTGCCTTGGGGGTGGGCCACCGACGTGAAGATTTGTTCTATTTCCAAGTCTTTACACCATTCCTGGATGGTTTTGTCCGCGAACTGGGTCCCATTGTCACTGACCAAATACAGCGACAAACCGAACCGACACACTATGTGTTCCCAAAGGAACTTTTTCACGTTATCCGCCTCGATTTTTGCCAAGGGCTTGGCCTCGATCCACTTTGTAAAATAGTCGATTGCGACGATGAGGAATTTGACCTTTCCTGGTACTGGGGAAAGGGCCCACGATGTCAACGGCCCATTTTTGGAAAGGCCACACCACCGTTACTGGTATCATGCTGTTCTTGGGGCGTAAGGTCTGCGGCGCGTAACGTTGACAGCTCATGCACTTACGTAACTCCTTGACCGCGTCTTCATGCATACCTGGCCAATAGTACCAGGCGTTTGTCGTTTTTGCTACCACCGAACGGGGTCCAGCGTGAATGCCACAGTGGACAAACACAGCGCAGGAGCGGACCAATGTGTGATTTTCGTATAACGTTTCGCCCTGCATCTCGTACTGCAGAGCTTTGGCTTGTACCTTTCTCGATGCACCTTTCGAGACTGGCAATTCCCCTTTTGTCAAGTACTTTACAAGGGGCGTTGATGCGTGTGTAGTGTAATATATTTTAGATGTATATTTAAGCCCCTTTTTACACTTTTAACCAAGTTTTAAATTTATAAAACACGATATTTACTAACACTAAACACACATATGGGCAAGTGCACCCATCGTGGACGTAGTATAGTGTTGGTAAGATACTGAGGTCGTCCAAGGACACAAGAGCTTTTAATACCGGTTTATCCTCAACGTCTAACCAAATCAAAAAGTGAGAAAAATGTTTTAAACTAAGAAAAATAAAAACTAACTAAATGCTGAAAAATAAAATAAAATAAAAACAGATAGACAAGATGAATCACTTGGATCCGACACGTGTATTAGTATAACCTTTGATTATTTTCGCACTTTTGCACTTATTTAAGAGATTATCTTAGTTATTGTAGTAGGCCCCTCTTTTGAAGGCGACGTTACCCTCAACCCAGTAGTTTGAGTCAGCAAGGATACAATCCTAAAGGGTCGGATTATTGAAAGATAATGAATTAAGTTATTAATGCAAATTGTGGTAGGCCCCGCTTTTGGCGGTGACGTTACCCTCGGCTAAGTAGTCTGAGTCAGCAGGGATACAGTCCTAAATAGCCGGGTTATAGTATTAATAGTAGTTAACTTATGAGGGGGTCAAAGAGTTTGGATCCCCGCCATCCAATACCTATGGGTATTGAAGGAGATCCTACTAAATTTGACCCAGGTCCCAAGCAGGACCTCTAAACGCTGAACAAGGGCAAGACCCTTACCAAACCGTTCCCTTAACCGCCGACCAGGTAGCCAACATACCTCCATATAGACCGTGGAGATATGAATGGTGAAAATCTTTTATTTTATATAGACAGTAAAATAACGCCAAGACACCACGGACAAACGATAAGGAAAGATCACCTTCAACATAAGTAACTAGTTATTAAAGTCATTAATACAAAACCAAATAAAAAGTGCAAAAGATTAAAAATAAAAAGTATTATACTAAACACTTGTCTTCACCAAGTGATGTAAGAGACTTAGGCAAACATGGCCTTGATTGTCAAGAACTCTTACGATCAATCTTGGATCCCGAGACGACTCACACACTCTACGATGGACAATGGATGATGGTGATGGATGATGGTGTTATGGTGGTGGTGGGTGGTGGATGAAGTGTGAGAGAGGTGGTGTGCCAAGGGATGAAATGGAATGAAACCAAGCATCCCTATTTATAGGCTGAACAGAAGGCTGGGCACGGCCCCGTGTCCGCTGGACACGCCCCCGTGCCCGTCTGACATTCTCTCTCTTCATTAATTGTAATTCGCAATTACAATAAATGCGCCTGCTGTACTTTCACCACGCCCCCGTGCCCGCTGGACACGGCCCCGTGGTGGGCAATGGAAGCTTCTACTGGGTTGTCTTTTCTGCTGCTTCCTGGGCACGCCCCCGTGTTCGCTGGACATGGGGCGTGTTCAGTCTCTGTTTTCACTTCTTTGCCTTGGGAGGTGCCGTTGAGGGTCCGGGCAGTCTACTTTTGTTCCTTTTCTTGTATTTATGCTAGAATTAGTTGTCTTTTTGCTTCTTTTGTGATTTTGAGCTCATTTCATCCTGAAAATACAAAAGGAAGACAAAAACACTCTTTTTCCAACATTAGTACTTAAAAAGGGTTAGTTTTATGCCTTAATTGATGTGATTTATATGTTGCATTTTACACACATCAAATACCCCCACACTTGAACTTTTGCTTTTCCTCAAGCAAAACTCTTTAAATGTGGCTTACACTCCCAAATGGAATAGGTAGAAGAGAAAGTTTTTAGCTTGTCCTAGAGTGTCGGGAATCCAAGGTCTTTGTAAGTTTTATTTTTATTTATTTACAATCCTATTCGTTATGATTTATTTTGAACGTTTCATAAGATAAATTTCTTATTTGGGCATAGCATGCCTTATTAAAATTCCATTTATATACAAGTTCACATACCTCACGGGGGATCACTCAACACTCGGCCGAAGGTGTATTTTTTAGTGAATCACTCGAGAGCGGCATGGAACTTACGCCTTCCATGGGCTTGCCAAGCAATCAATCCTCCTCCTTTTTAACTTTTTGCCTTTGTAAATATCAAGAGGACTTTTGGGGTGAAGGGTTAGGCTTGGGTTAAAGGTGGGTGGTTGGGTTAGTGGTTAGTAAAAAGGGCGAAAAATCGTAAAAAGCGTCGGTTTTCGTAAAATACCTTGTCCTTAGCGACTTTTTATTTTGAAGTATTTCTCCAAACAAGCTTTTATATAGCTTTTGTTTGTTTTTGACTTCATCATTGTTGTTGTTTTTTTTTTCATCACATAAAAAAAGCGAGTTTACGAAGAACCGAGCTTGTTACTAAAATAAAGGGTGAAAAATAAAAATGGTTTTTGGTGGGTAAAAAGGGTTTTGGGGTAATGAAATGAAAGGTTTAGGCTCAAAGGGGCTATCTAGGGGGATTTTGGGTAGGTGATAAAAAAAATTGAAAAATAATGGTTTTGAAAGAAAAATGGTTAGTCCTAATGCCTCCATCATTTACTTACTTGGGTTTAAGTTGGTAAGGACCGGGAATGTATTGTTGTGGCAAGTTCTAGATTTGTAAGAACCAAGCGGCTATTCACACAAGAAACGAAAAATGAGCATTTAGTCTAAATATGTATATTTTTATGCTCAATAAAGGCTCAAAACTCACTTTTGTGGGAATGGGTTTTTAATGTGATCAAGTATATATAATCGAATTTTTAACTAGACTTGTTATGCCGTTTCATAATTTTCTTATGTTGGTTCTTTGTTATCACGACGCTATCGGTTGTAAACTTGTAAAAATATAACCTTTTTAGAACTTGTTATTCCCAACTTAAACTAAGACAAGTAAATAAAAATAAAAAAAATGAAAAAGTTTTTGAAAAAAAATTTGGGGTGTTTAGCGGTTCCAATAGAGTTTTGTGTAAGGCTTGTGTTTAGGATTTGCAAAATTCAAGGTTTTAGCATCCCCCCCCCCCATACTTAAATTACACATTGTCCTCAATGTGTCCAAAAATAAGGTTTTTGGTCGATTAGGATGTGTAAAAGTAAGTTAAAAAGCAAAGATTTATGTTACTGGCATCCTGGACACGGCCCCGTGGTGACCGGGCACGGCCCCGTGGTCAAGTGCCAGTAACAAAAAATTAGAGAATTGAAACAGAAGCCTGGACACGGGGGCGTGTCCGCTGAACACGGCCCGTGTCCAGTTACCTGAACTGGGTGTTTTCCTGCAGGTGGCTCAACACGGGGCCGTGTTGGTTGGGCACGGCCCGTGTTGAGCCTTCTGTGATGGAGATTTGTGTCGGGTTGCTCTGTTCTTTATGCATGGTTCCATTTTTCTCGTTCCCTTTTTCATCCATTACCACCATGAGTGTGTTTTATTCTGCAAAATAAGACTAGAAGATTAAACTAAACTAAGGATAGTTCCGCGGAATGCCTCCGTGGTGCGCCACGTTTATAAGGGTTCTTGGCTAGACCCGATTCGAGGTTATATATTTTCTGAGTGGGATGCTTGGCGTCCCATGTTACACCGTCGAAGAGCAGCATCCAAGCTCGAATCAATAACCTTCATGTAATTGACCGGGTCGTCATCTTCTATTCTCTTCCCAACTCCGAATTTTACTTCATCATCCCCATACCTCAAGGTGAGTGTCCCGTCATTCATATCCACCACTGCTTGGGCTGTGGCAAGGAAGGGTCTCCCTAGTATAAGGGGGACCTCGGTGTCTTCCTCCATATCGAGTATGACAAAGTCAGCTGGATAAACGAATCGGCTTACCTTTACCAAGACATTCTCGATGACACCTTGTGGGAATTTGACGGATCGATCAGCGAGTTGTATGCTCATTTTTGTAGGGCTCGTGGTTCCCAAGCCGAGCCTTTTGAACATTGACGAGGGCATGAGGTTAATGCTAGCTCCTAGGTCGGCTAAGGCATTGCGAACGGGCGATTCCCCTATTGAGCATGGAATCGTGAAGCTTCCGGGATCGATTTTCTTTTGGGGAAGTTTATTGAGCACGAGGGCAGAGCATTCTTCGCCTAAATTAACTAATTGCAAATTTTCGATTTTCCTCTTATGCGTAAGGAAGTCCCTCATGAATTTAGAGTATTTGGGCATTTGGGTTAGGACTTCGATAAAAGGAATATTGACGTGCAATTGTTTTAACAGACTTTCGAATTTTGCGAATTGCTCATTTGTCTTTTGACGAATTAACCTACCGGGGTACGGAACTCGCGGAGCCTTGGTCGGCTCTGGTGGTGGAGGAGAGTTCTTCTCCTGCAGAGGTGTCGGTACTGTTTCTTCCGTTGGCGGTGGCACTTCTGCAGGCCCTACGGTGCGGTTTCGTAGTGTGATGAGGTGAACTTGCGCCTTTGGGTTTGTTTCGGTATTGCTGGGTAATGCGCCTTGTGGTCTCTCGGAAAAGTTTTGAGCTATTTGATTTAATTGTTTTTCTATGTTTTGAATGCTAGCTTGTTGATTTCTAAAATTAGATTCTAATTGTAGAAATCTTTCCGAGTTTTTCTTATCAGTGTCAGAGACGAGGCGAGATATAGTATCTTCGAGCCTTTCTCGTCCACCTTGTTGTTGAGTGAAATTTTGTGACTCATCTCTTGGTTGCTGAAAGTTTGTTCGTTAGGTTTGTTGGTTACTACTATTGCCGGGTTCCCTCCAACCAAGGTTTGGGTGGTTTCGCCATCCTTGGTTGTAAGTTCCCGTTGGGGGACCCGACGGCCTAGGTCTATTATCAATGTAGTTTACCATTTCTTGTTGATCGTCTGTTTCTTTCATGCAACTCCAATTTTCATGTGACCCACCACACCCTTCGCAAGCCATAACCGAGACTGTTTTTGTTATTTCCAATTTTTTTATCTTTGAAGAAAGAGCCTCGATTTGGGCTTGTAAAGAAGTGCTTTCATCGACCTTATGGGCGCCCGGGGCGATAGACTTATTTCCCCGGGGGGGTGTGGCATTGAAAATTGGTTTGAGCAATTTCCTCAATTTGATTATATATTTCGTGTGGGCGTCGATTACCTAAAAGTCCCCCGGAGCTAGAATCAAGTGTCTGCCTAGTGTGTGGCAACAATCCATTATAGAAAGTGGATACTTGTTGCCATATTGCGAGGCCGTGATGGGGACACTTGCGTAATAGCTCCTTGAACCTTTCCCAAGTTTCATATAAGGATTCCCCGTCCTCTTATGAATATGTATTAATTTCAGCCATTAACTTAGCAGTTTTAGAAGGAAGGAAATACTTATATAGAAATTTTTGGGCTAGTTCATCCCAGGTGTTTACCGATCCAGCTGGGAGGGTGTTGAGCCAAGCTTTCGCTCGGTCTTTTAGTGAGAAGGGAAACATACGGAGGCGGATGGCGTCGTTTGATGCTCCATTGATCCGAAAGGTATCACATATTTCCAAAAAAATAGTTATATGTAGATGGGGATCCTCGTCCGCAAGCCCATGGAAGGTTGCGGAGTTTTGGAGCATTTGTATCAAATGTGGCCGAAGTTCGAAGTTATTGGCTTCGACATTCGGAGCATTGATAGCGGCGCCTAGATTACCTACGGTGGGTCATAGATAATCCATAAGGGTACGTTGGTCCGCCATTGGAGGTGGATCACCCGAAACCTTCTCTTGGTTTTTGGCTTTTAACCTTTTTCTGAGAAAGCGTTCGGGTTCTTCTAGTGGTTCTTTTATGTCTTTATTGGAACTGGAGCTCATACACTACGTGAGGTTGGCGTCGGGTTCCAAGTCCTGCAATAAAAACAGAAAAGAATGTTGGTCAGAAGGTTCACCACGGCCCCGTGTTGAGTGAACACGGCCCGTGGTCGGAATTTCAGTGATTGTTTTCCAGATCCCAGTTACTGGAAGTTGGACACGGCCCCGTGTTGCACCGGCACGGCCCCGTGGTCAGCCTTCTGTAACTTGGAAAACAAAAACTGCCAGTAACGATGCTGGGCACGGCCCGTGTCCGACCAGGTACGGCCCCGTGCTGAGCTCTGCAGAAGCTGAAAATCTAAGAAAAATCCTAAAAAAATTAAAGAAAAATAAAAATATGATTAGGCCGTTGATTCCTAACTTTCTTAAAATCCTTGTGTCCCCGGCAACGGCGCCAAAAACTTGATGCGTGTGTAGTGTAATATATTTTAGATGTATATTTAAGCCCCTTTTTACACTTTTAACCAAGTTTTAAATTTATAAAACACGATATTTACTAACACTAAACACACATATGGGCAAGTGCACCCATCGTGGACGTAGTATAGTGTTGGTAAGATACCGAGGTCGTCCAAGGACACAAGAGCTTTTAATACCGGTTTATCCTCAACGTCTAACCAAATCAAAAAGTGAGAAAAATGTTTTAAACTAAGAAAAATAAAAACTAACTAAATGCTGAAAAATAAAATAAAATAAAAACAGATAGACAAGATGAATCACTTGGATCCGACACGTGTATTAGTATAACCTTTGATTATTTTCGCACTTTTGCACTTGTTTAAGAGATTATTTTAGTTATTGTAGTAGGCCCCTCTTTTGAAGGCGACGTTACCCTCAACCCAGTAGTTTGAGTCAGCAAGGATACAATCCTAAAGGGTCGGATTATTGAAAGATAATGAATTAAGTTATTAATGCAAATTGTGGTAGGCCCCGCTTTTGGCGGTGACGTTACCCTCGGCTAAGTAGTCTGAGTCAGCAGGGATACAGTCCTAAATAGTCGGGTTATAGTATTAATAGTAGTTAACTTATGAGGGGGTCAAAGAGTTTGGATCCCCGCCATCCAATACCTATGGGTATTGAAGGAGATCCTACTAAATTTGACCCAAGTCCCAAGCAGGACCTCTAAACGCTGAACAAGGGCAAGACCCTTACCAAACCGTTCCCTTAACCCCCGACCAGGTAGCCAACATACCTCCATATAGACCGTGGAGATATGAATGGTGAAAATCTTTTATTTTATATAGACAGTAAAATAACGCCAAGACACCACGGACAAACGATAAGGAAAGATCACCTTCAACATAAGTACTAGTTATTAAAGTCATTAATACAAAACCAAATAAAAAGTGCAAAAGAGTAGAAATAAAAAGTATTATACTAAACACTTGTCTTCACCAAGTGATGTAAGAGACTTAGGCAAACATGGCCTTGATTGTCAAGAACTCTTACGATCAATCTTGGATCCCGAGACGACTCACACACTCTACGATGGACAATGGATGATGGTGATGGATGATGGTGTTATGGTGGTGGTGGGTGGTGGATGAAGTGTGAGAGAGGTGGTGTGCCAAGGGATGAAATGGAATGAAACCAAGCATCCCTATTTATAGGCTGAACAGAAGGCTGGGCACGGCCCCGTGTCCGCTGGACACGCCCCCGTGCCCGTCTGACATTCTCTCTCTTCATTAATTGTAATTCGCAATTACAATAAATGCGCCTGCTGTACTTTCACCACGCCCCCGTGCCCGCTGGACACGGCCCCGTGGTGGGCAATGGAAGCTTCTACTGGTTTGTCTTTTCTGCTGCTTCCTGGGCACGCCCCCGTGTTCGCTGGACACGGGGCGTGCTCAGTCTCTGTTTTCTCTTCTTTGCCTTGGGAGGTGCCGTTGAGGGTCCGGGCAGTCTACTTTTGTTCCTTTTCTTGTATTTATGCTAGAATTAGTTGTCTTTTTGCTTCTTTTGTGATTTTGAGCTCATTTCATCCTGAAAATACAAAAGGAAGACAAAAACACTCTTTTTCCAACATTAGTACTTAAAAAGGGTTAGTTTTATGCCTTAATTGATGTGATTTATATGTTGCATTTTACACACATCAGGCGTCATCCAACACTCTTCTTTACTGCTTGTAGCTGATACCTCCACTTCCGCTGTTGAAGGGGATTATATCTTTTCTATTCTCACTTCATGTTCCATTCCAGATGTTGCAAGTTTACTGAGCGCATCAGCGATCTGATTCTTTCCCCAGTGAACATTTGTCAAGGTCACGTTGTTGAACCATGTAATTAAAGTTTTAGCTTTGGCTAGGTACTTAGCCATCGTTTCATCTCGTGCCACATGAGTTTCATTGATCTGGTTGTTGACCAATAATGAATCTACAAACGCGTCCACCCGTGTAGCTCCCATGGCGTTCGCCATGCGCAATCCCGCTAACAGCGCTTCATATTCGGACTCATTATTGGAGCATTCGAATTCAAACTTCAGCGCATACATTAACTTAACGTCCTCTGGACTTACCAGTATTAAACCTACCCGACCCCCTTACTGCTGGAGGAGCCGTTCGTATATAATTTCCATGATTCTTTAGCAGTGCTTGTTTCTGGCTTTTCACAGCTCGCCTACGGGATTTGTTCTCCGTCTGGGATTTCGGTGATGAAATCCGCCACAACCAGCCCCTTTACAGCAGTTCTTTTGTGGTATTCGATGTCTAGTGCTCCCAACTCAATTGCCCATTTTGCAAGCGGCCCCGAAATCTCTGGTTTGTTTATTACCTGCTGTAATGAGTAGTTTGTCAGTATCCCTGGAAGTATCTCCGGAGTCGCCGAGAAGCATGGACCAGAGCAAACATCAACTTTTCCAGTGTGGGGTACCGTGTGTCTGGGTCCGTTAGAACTCTGCTGACATAGTAAATCGGCGTTTGTACTCCGCCACATTCTACCATTAACACGACGCTAACGGCATGGTGGGCGACTGCCAAGTACATTTTAAGTATCTCGTTTGGCTTTGGAGCTGTTAAAGTTGGCAGGTGTGCAAGAAAACTTTCATCTCCTACAACGCCTCTTCTGCCTCTGTCGTCCATCGAAAATTGTTTTTATTCAAACAATCTTTTAATGTCTTTATGAAGGGCAACGATCTTTCAACATGTTTGGGAAAGAACCCGTTTATAGCTACCAGCCTACCTTTCAAGGTTTGAGCTTGTTTCAGGGTACTTGGCGAAGGCATATTGGTGATGGCCATGTCTTTCTCAGGGTTTGCCTTGAAACCATCGCGTGTGACGATGACTCCAAGGAACTTGCATTCTTCAACCCCAAAGGAGCACTTCTTCGGGTTTAACATGATGTTGTATTCTCCTAGCGTTTGGAACATGTCTTCGATGTCTTGCAACATTATTTTCTCTTCCATGATTTTGATCACAATATCGTCGACGTACACCTCCAGATTACGCCCAATTTGATTTGCAAACTCCTTATCCATCAGCCTTTGGTAAGCCGCCCCTGCGTTTCGCAAACCGAAGGGCATTTTTGTGTAGCAGAATATGCCAATAACGGTGAAGAAAGCTGTCTTTTCTTCGTCTTCTTTCGCCATCTGTATTTGGTGGTATCCTTTATAGGCATCGAGGACTGACGTGATGTCGTGGTCACAATTAAATTTAATCCAATTACTACTAAATAGTTAGCGGTAAGTGGGTATCGAACACAGGGAGTTTGTGGAATATGTGTTATTTAATGGTTTATCTAAGTTAACTAGAATTAAACTAATGGCAATGAAAGTAAAATTCAAGAGAGTTGATTTGAGTGAATTGGTTTCAAAACTAAAATTACTATTATGATTGCAAAATGTAAGTGTTGGTTGTAAACAAGTTGGAGAATAATGACCACCTTTAGTTTCCGGGTTGCTTCAACAATTGTGCTATCATTTACTAGAAAGAACTACATAGACATAGTTCATGTGCAATTACTTGTTGTGATAAAAGGGAACTAAGTACTCAGATTCCTAGAATGTGAGGTTGTTACCCGATGACCAATTGACCCTTACCCAATCCTAATTCTACACATGATATCTCGATTGCCAACGGCACCAAGAACGTATGGTTTCAAAGAAGAATAATCATAAGCATCAACAATTTACAAACAAACAAGAACACACCATGATAAACAAAACATAAGTTCAATTTACCATTCTAGAAATATAAAAACAAGCACAGTCGTCTCCACAAACCTTCAACTAAAGATGACCATAAAGTACCTAGCCACTCATGGCTTGAACAAACATGATCACAAGAGTATTATTGTTCATCCAAATCAAAGCAACAAAAACTAAGTTTAAAGATAGTGTTCTTCACCCCAAAATTCTCCAAAAATCGTCTCCCAATGTTGTGTAACCGAAAACCCATGATAGGAGAGCATAAAACATCATCAAGTGGCCCATTAATGCATGAGTTACAATTTTAGAACAGTCGGCGCCGTAAGCTACTTACGGTGGCTTGGAATGGCTTACGGTGGCTTTAAACTATCATACGGTGACAAAAAGTGCCAGTCAGCGCCGTAAGCTACGGCCCTTGCCGTAGCTTACGGCAGGCTTCAACATGAAAACTTGTTTTCAGCATAACTTTTTCGTTTCAACTCCGTTTTCTTCACCGTTTTCGCCTACGTTCTCGTAATTTCGTCCTCTATCATGCTATCCTCTTTATTCTTCAATTCCAAAAATTGATTTTTTCATTGATGCTCCAAATTACTTCCCTTTTAAGCTCCATTTGCACCTGCACGTCCAAACAACTAGTAGTTACCAAGTTCAAACAATTATACGTGTAAAGCATGGGATTTTAATCTTTTTAAGGCACTTAAGGGTTGTCCTACGGACCACCCGTCACATCCCCACACTTACCCGTTGCTAAAATGTACCGTCCTTTTAAAACCACAAGCGATCAACATGCAAACCAAGCTAAAATGTACCGTCCTTTTACAAACTTTTTATCATACCACAAGACACACCCCTCACAACAACTCTCGGTGACAAGTAATATTAGCAACATTAGGCTATCACGCTCAATGCAAGTGTGTGATTGTACGACAATAAGCTTGTATACAAATCAAGTTTCCTCCTATCAAATACCTAGCATGCTTATGAATCGAAAGGACATTCGGGTTGTAACGGGGCTATGTGTAAAGGTAGGAAAATGGTGGAATATATATGCAAGTAGCTAATTGATTTGACCCGGTTTTTATTTCTACCACTAAAGAACGCAAACATCAACTATATACAAAACATCATCAACTTCTCAACTTCTATTGCAAGCAAATACTTCTTTTTGTATTTTTCTCATATTTTTCTCCTTTTTTAACAAAGATAAGACATAAAAGCTCAACAATATATACAAGGACATCAACATTACATACTAAATCTCCTAAACCGGGTCATCTCAATAGGTAAAGTTTTTTATAAGAAGTAGGTTTGGGTCACAACCGAATGGTATAAGGCTCAAACATGGCTTTCTAAAGACCAAACCCCCACCCCTCACAATAGCAAGCTCATATATGTAATGTATGAGGTCCAACCCCCAATTCCCACACTCTCACATATCTAGACGAAGCTACCTAAAAGTCCCCTATCATTTTCACAAGCATGCTAACTCTAGGATTTAACAAGATTTCGTACACAAGTTCTATTAACACAATAAACACACCGCCACTCAAAACAAAGAAAGCATCATTAATAATCATATGTGGCTCAAACTCTCACCAATAAAGGACTAGAAATGGGTGTCGGTGTGTCAAGTGGAACAATATCAATTTTTCAAATTTTGACAATTTTCGCTTGGCTTCACAAAAATTTTTAAAATTCTCAAAAATTCCCACCATCATCCCCACACTTGGGATACATTGTCCCAATGTATGGTTTTGAGGAAAAGATCGCTTTTAACCAACAACATTAGCTTTCGTTAATACTCTCAAATCCCAAAATTTGACGTGATGTCATGGTCACAATCAAATTTAATCCAATTACTACTAAATAGTTTGCGGTAAGTGGGTATCGAACACATGGAGTTTGTGGAATATGTGTTATTTAAAGGTTTATCTAAGTTAACTAGAATTAAACTAATGGCAATGAAAGTAAAATTCAAGAGAGTTGATTTGAGTGAATTGGTTTCAAAACTAAAATTACTATTATTATTGCAAAATGTAAGTGTTGGTTGTAAACAAGTTGGAGAATAATGACCACCTTTAGTTTCCGGGTTGCTTCAACAATTGTGCTATCATTTACTAGAAAGAACTACATAGACATAGTTCATGTGCAATTACTTATTGTGATAAAAGGGAACTAAGTACTCAGATTCCTAAATCGTGAGGTTGTTACCCGATGACCAATTGACCCTTACCCAATCCTAATTCTACCCATGATATCTCGATTGCCAACGGCACCAAGAACGTATGGTTTCAAAGAAGAATAATCATAAGCATCAACAATTTACAAACAAACAAGAACACACCATGATAAACAAAACATAAGTTCAATTTACCATTCTAGAAATATAAAAACAAGCACAATAGTCTCCACAAACCTTCAACTAAAGATGACCATAGAGTACCTAGCCACTCATGGCTTGAACAAACATGATCACAAGAGTATTATTGTTCATCCAAATCAAAGCAACAAAAACTAAGGTTAAAGATAGTGTTCTTCACCCCAAAATTCTCCAAAAATCATCTCCCAATGTTGTGTATCCGAAAACCCATGATAGGAGAGCATAAAACATCATCAAGTGGCCCATTAATGCATGAGTTACAATTTTAGAATAGTCGGCGCCGTAAGCTACGGTGGCCACCGTAGCTTACGGTGGCTTGGAATGGCTTACGGTGGCTTTAAACTGTCATACGGTGACAAAAAGTGCCAGTCAGCGCCGTAAGCTACGGCCCTTGCCGTAGCTTACGGCAGGCTTCAACATGAAAACTTGTTTTCAGCATAACTTTTTCGTTTCAACTCCGTTTTCTTCACCGTTTTCGCCTACGTTCTTGTAATTTCGTCCTCTATCATGATATCCTCTTTATTCTTCAATTCCAAAAATTGATTTTTTCATTGATGCTCCAAATTACTTCCCTTTTAAGCTCCATTTGCACATGCACGTCCAAACAACTAGTAGTTACCAAGTTCATACAAGTAAACGTGTAAAGCATGGGATTTTAATCTTTTTAAGGCACTTAAGGGTTGTCCTACGGACCACCCGTCAAGGACACACTTGAAATGGTAGGGGACCAGGGAATCGACCTTAAAATCAATTTAAGGCAATGGATACGCGTCCTTGGGACACGCCTTGTTTAAGTCTATATAGTCAACACACATCCTCCATGTGCCGTCTGTTTTCTTGACCATGACCGGGTTAGCTACCTAGGTGTGATAATTTGTTTCCCTAAGGATTCGTGCCTCCGTCAATTTCAGTTATTCTTTTATAATTGCTTCTTTCTTGTCAGGGGCCATGCTATGCCTTCGTTGAGTTATTGGTTTGATTCCGGGCAAGGTGGACAACCGGTGTTCAGCTCTATCACGCGTTATACTAGTCATGTCCCCATGCTCGAAGGCGAAAGCATCCATGTTGTTGCGGAGTAGCATCTTGAGGCTCTCCTTTGTTTCCGGAGAAAGGGTGTCGCCAATGGTGACCATCTGATCTGGGTGCTCGGTACTTAAAACCAATCTTTCCGGCCCTATCACTCCTGTCGGTCCTTATCGATACCTCTTCGCGTTCATCACTTCATCGATGTGGTCACCACACACTGTTACCACCCCTCGGGGTCGGAAACTTCATGAACCCTCATGACGTTGAAACAATTGCATCGAGTTTACCCAGCGTGTAGCGTCCGATGATGACGTTATAATGTGATTCTACCGTGACTACTAGGAAGTGTATCACTAACGTTCTTTCGCATGGCGCCACCCCAAACGTGACCGGGAACTGATTTGTCCTATTGGGTCCACCTTTTCTCTCGTGAAGCCTCTAATAGGGGCGTGAATTGGTTTGAGGAGCGTCTGATCCTCTCTCTGCATGCGATTGAAACAGTGCTTGTAGATTATGTCTTCTGAGCTTCCCGTATCTACCAATATTCTTCTCATATGGTAATCACCTATCGCCGTAGTGATTATGAGTGGATCTGTGCTAATGCAAGTATCCCGCTATCTAGAACCAGCATGGATGTTGACCGACATCCATGGTTCAAGGATTTCGAACCCTCTCTTTATTCCTCTTACGTCCTCGACATAGACCATGTTCATCTCGTGTTGTTTCTTGCTCGTCTTTCCATCTTCGTCTTTTACTACATTCGGACCTTGTTTGATGTCTTTGACCAGGTGTGCCAACGTACCTGATTTGACGTAATATCCGATTTGCTTCTTGAATTGATAATAGTCATTAGTGTCATGCCCCCGCCCCTTATGGTGCTCACAATACTTGGAAGAGTCTTTTCCAGCTGAGTCCTTTAATGACTTAGGCGAGTTGAGCTTGAGGTTTTCGGATGCAAGGATCTCCGAGGGCGTTTTGCTCAATACAGGAAAGTTAGATTTTGTTCCGCTTGAAGAATATTCACTCTTTGACGCCATGCTTCCAGGCTTGTCGTATCTACCCTGGGACTCAGTATGAATCCCCCTAGAGAACCTTCCGCTCTGACTTTTGATCTTACCTCCACGACGGTCAGACTCTTCCGCCGCACGATACAATTCCTTTATCTTGTTTGCGGCGTGACTGGCTATGATTGATTTCTCTTGGCGAACATAGACCTTAGCGATCTTCATGATCTCCTCTATGGTGTCCGGAACGCCATTTCTGTCATGTAACTTTTTGAGGAGTTCATCATCATTCACACCTTACAAAAACGCGACGCACGCCAAATCTTGGGTTAGGCCAGGAATGACGATGCTTTCCTTGTTGAATCTTGTCAAAAAGTTTTCCACCGTCTCATTATCTCGTCGGCGTATATGTACAACTTCGGTTCTGTTTTTGGTATGCCTTCACTGTTGACTAAACTGTTGCAAGAACTTTGTTACCAACTCTTCGAAGCTATCGATTCCTCCGACCGGGAGGGTGTCCCACCATACACGTGCTAACCCCACCAGGGTTTGTACGAACATCTTGCACCATAAGGGCATTGGCCATAAGGAGACTTCCCCCGCGCTTCTAAACAGATTAATGTGATCATCGGGATCACTGGTTCCGTCGTATTTTCCCACAGTGGGTGGCATCTTCGGTTTTTCTTTGTTAGGGGCCTCCGCTATAGGTCTCGAAAACTTGGATCTAAACACTATTTTCGCCGGTTTATAGGGCCTGGTCAGTTCTTCTTCGTCTTCTGGGCCAACTGGTATTACTATAGGTATACCTTGAGAATTTGGAGGGGTCACCATTTGAATTGGTACTGATGGTCCCGTTTGACAAGAATTCTGCTGCTGCTCCATATTAACCGCGCTCCTACCAGGTGCAGGCGTAGTATTTTGTCTAGGCATGGCGTATGGGTTGTGGCCCCCGTGCCAAAACATGTGTTGCCAGTATTGAAATCCCCACTGAGTCATCTGGTTTCCTTCATGTGTTGCTCCATACATGTGGGGAGGCGCGTACCCGTATGGTGGCATGTAGTAGTAAGGCGGGATATAAGCCTGATTCCCAGGAGTGATTGGAGTGTTCAAAAAAGCCCTGGGCATTGTCACCTGTTGGTAGGGTGATGTGGACGTCGCCGCTGTAAAGGTCGCTGAATATCACGAGGGAAACTGAAAATTGTCTCCTGGTGAGAAATACTGTGATGCCGTTCCATCCGAGGTCGTCTAAACTGGCTGGACCGGTCTATAGTAGTAATTTCTTGATCCTGAGACCGGCGTAAACGCGGGAGAACTAGAGCTTAGAGGCGCCCCCTGTGTTGAGGCGGTTGAAACAGCTGTTGCTACCGCTGATGTAGCGGGAGACAGCGTAATCTCCAGTCCTGAGGGTGGGAACCCCTTCTTGAAGACATTGCGCCCACCTGCCCCCATTCATATCTCGGAGGCAACTCAACATCAAACTCGAGTGCCAAAGACCTAGTAACCGCTAGAGCCGGGACTATAATCGTAACACTTGCCACCATTGTGCCTCCTCCTTCAGCGATAGAAGTTAATATTGTGCTAGAAATTGCAACATTTGCGTTCAGAGCATTCATCGTGGTAACAGGCTCTTTAGTATTTATAGGTCCCCCGGATGGCGCCAATGTAAGAAAGTCACCTGAAATATGTCACTTAGCTGGTTAATCCGATGAAGAGTGATCCGATCTCCAGTCTGCAAAATAGAGCACCGTTAGGACTCGTTATAGGAATGGGGTTATTCCTGTAACCACCCTACGGCGTGAGAATAAGTATTTGTTCGTGGTAGTAAAAAGAATGTAATGAGAGAACAATGAACAATGTTGTAGGTCCGGTTTTCGCTCCAAATCGATTGCGTAACGACACGTTCGACGTGCGGAATCCGTGAACGTGCGTGACCGAACACACGAGACGTACAATAATCGGTGATTCTATTTATGATCTGACGAGTACACGCTCCGTGAATCACGTTTTGCCACTTTCTCTCTCTAGTTTCTCTCTCTAAGCACCTAGTTCTCCAAGCTCTAATGTGGCAAAAGTTCCAAACTCTAACCCTAAGACTCCTATTTATAGGCTAAGGCATATGAGTGATTCCCTCATATTTACAAGTTTGCCACCTTGCCTTTTCATACTAAAATACAATATAAACTCTATAAACTCTATAATTCTTCATTTTCTGCTACAGTTGTGATTGACGCAGGCGATAGACATTACTGCACTAACAGACTCCCCCTTGGATATTGCCGCAGTCAATCCATAATCAAACTCGTAGCAACTTGACTTTCTCTCTCTCTCTCTCTCTCTCTCTCTCTCTCTCTCTCTCTCTCTCTGAGTCTTCTTGAAGGTTTGACTTTATCAGCAACCATAGACTCCCTCTTTCTCAAACAAAATCCCCGTGGATCTGTTTACGAGCTTCCGTTGCTCCCCCTTTCGCTTAGACTCCTTTTCTTCAGGCTCCCCCTTTCGTCAAGCTTCCGTGCTTTTGGGATCGACACCTGGATTTCCGATTACAAGCTCTTCCATGAACGATACCTGGCTCTTTGAATCCACGCTTTCGTTTGCGTTGAGCTCGTCTTCAGACTCCCCCTTAGACTCAGCTGTCGGGATCGTAGTCTGGCTTTTATAGGTTCACAAGTTCAGGATCAATTCCTAGCTTTGTTCTGTATCTGCTTAGGATTTGAAACCTGGTTAACCTGCACATCCTCTACCTCAACATAAGTTTCACAAATTTATAACAGTTGGATTTAAGAAACTTACTGGTAGAAATCATTCATTCAACAATTTATATAGTTACATCAAGTTCAAATGAATGACCTTGATTAACTATCCACACAATCTTTCAAAACATTTGTATATGACATTCAAAGTTTTCAACATATTCTCCCAATCCTGTTCATCATGTTTAGCACTCTGAATTTTGAATATTAGCTCTTCATCATCAGCTGTCGAAAATCTTTTTGAATTTTTCACAATTTTATGCTAAAACACTCCGAAAATCTTTTTGGATTTTTGTTTTGAATGAAATGCAGTAAAGAAATATTTACAATCAATATTTTTGTGAGTTTGTGTAAGAGGATCATATCAGTTTATGAGACAAATCACTAGCACCGTTAAGCTTAAATCATTTTAAGTTCTAAACGATTCACATAGATTGACAATATAGTTGTCCTCTTAAACTCAATCTAAAAACTTTCCAAATGCTTACCGATACGTTTAAGATATATTAATTTTGCACTAAGTTCTATGGACCCCACGATCTTAGCATATCCCCTCATCATGCAATACACTAACTCAAGTAATGCCTTTAAACTTTCATCAACTGTGATTTGTGTGAAAATAAAGCAGAATGTTTAAACATTAACAATCAGGTCGATACTTCCGTATACGCAGAGAAAGTCCAATGTTTAAACAAAATAAGAAAATAAAACAAGTTGAAGTTCTTTAGGCTTTAACCACCAGGTCGATACTTCCGTATACGCAGAGGTGATCCAAAGCTTAAACGAAACACCAAAGAAAATAAAGCAGAACGTTTAGGCAATAACATCCAGGTCGATACTCACGTATACGCAGAGGATGTCCAATGCTTAAACAAAATAAAGAAATAAAACAAGTTTAAATCTTTGCAAAATAAAATGCACAACCACAACGACTTTTTCAGCAAGTTGTGAAAGTTCACAAACTAACCGATTTTTATGCTCTTTTAGCATTTAGCGATTACTGAGTAGGTACACACTCACGAAGGACAAAACTAAGTACTATGCTTTCAACCATGTTTCCCACTTGAACTAGGCTTTTTCATTTAGTTTGTATCGTTATCGCAAATCTACTAGTCTAGCTGAGCCTATCGTCACATCATTAGTGAGACTGTTTATCACATTTGATATTTCATTTCTTTAGCATGCTGTGATAGTCCACTGATTTACTATCATTTCCTCTTTTCTCAACAAAACTCATTTTGAATTTTTTTAATGTTTTTGGCTTTTTCTGATTTTATCATGTTTTTGTATTTTCAAATTTTTCAAAATTTCTAAAAATTTTCTTACTCCCCCTAAAATCAAAATCTGTTTCAATTTTGATTTTCCGGGAAAATTTGAAAACAATAGACTGTACAAATAACATGACAAACTGATATCGAATCGCTTCAATTCGCCATTCACTCAGCTTAAACAATCAGAACTCCCCCTGATAACAAACTATTTTCCCATTTAGATTTCAAAACACTTAAGTTTGTTTTAATCAAAATGGTTTTTCCGGAAAATAAGTTTTGTTTGTCTTTTCACAACTTGGGGTTCTTTCATCACATTATTCTCGTACCACTATTTGAAAATTTAACATTTTAGGTTCTTTCAACAACACCACTTGGTAAGAAAGTTAAATCAAGTACAACTTAATGTCCTTGATTAACTTCTTGAAAGATCAAAATATCATAGTTACCAACCTGTGAATTTCTTAAGAAAGATGCCGATTCCTACTCCACACTTACCAACCTGGGAGTTCCGGCAAGTCAGGATTTTACTTGAACAGATTCACCCAAACCTGACCAGCCTTGGGTGATTTTGACAATTTTACCTCAAAACTTGGTTCTTCTGGTTGTGATGAACCAGAATCATTGCCTGAATGTGGCTTGTCTGACTTTGATGAGTCAGATTCATCGCCAACACGTGGCTCCTTTGCTTCCGAAGAAACAAATTCATCACCAGGAACTTTTTCTTTTCTTTTTAACCTGTCTGTCCTCAGATTTGTATCTGATGAACTCAGTTTGCTTGATTTGTCAGTCTTTGATGAGCAAACTGGATTATCAGAACTCTTTTCTAATTTTCATGTTGTATCCGAGGACAAGATCCTTTCGAGATACTCTCTCGCCTTCTTCCTTTTCTTTCTCAGTTTGTCTTTCTGCCCTTGTGAAAGCTTCACTTTCTTTTCTTGAATTTTAGGTTCTTGAACCTTCTGTTCTTTGGGCTTGACATTGACTGATTTCTTTGCCATTTTCTGAGATTCAGCCCTCGATCTTCCCTTAGATCTCATTGGACAATCTCTGGCAATGTGTCCTCTGATTTGACATTCATAACACCTTCTCGTTTCAAATCTCTGGGTTTGGCAGTTAACAGAAATATGTCCCTGATAACCACATGAGTAACACACTCTGTTATCAAACCTCTTCTCACTTTCATATCGTACACAATTTTCATACCACACACTTAAATCGAAGCATTGAGTTGCCTTGTGGTAGTCATTTCTCTTCTTGTATCCTTGATTTGACATTTGAGCACTGTGGTCAGACTTGCACCACTGGTTACCAACTATTTTTGAGTTTTGATTTTTAAATTTTGTGAATTTTTATTGTGATTGGATGATTGATCTTATGAGCTTTTATTTTCTTTTGGAAAATTTTTCGATTTATTATCTTTTTGTTTCTGTTCCACATTCTTCTTTACTGGATTTTGCGTTGGGCATTCACCTTTCTCAGTAGAATGTAAAACAGTATTTTTAAACATTTCATTTAATTTCAAAAATGTTTTTCGTTTTTCTTCTTTTTCTTTTTCATCAGATTTGTCATCACAATCTTCAATTTTGACTTTGTCAAAATTTGTGACATTGTCACTTATTGGAACTGAATTGATAGGTTTTGGACAAGGATAATTCAATAATTCTGAAGAAATCACAAAATCTTTCAATTTCTTTTCAAGCTCGTCAATTTTATTTTGAGCACATTCAACTTCTTTTTCAAGTCGAATAATCATCTGTCGATGGGAATTTATTACCTTTTGCTTTTCAATATTGTTCTTGCTAAAAACAGATCTCCCATCTTCAAGAATCTTTATTTGACTTTGAAATTCTTTTTCAATTTTTAGTTTTTCATTTTCAAAACTTTCAATTTTTTCTTTCAAAATTTTGTTTTCTGATGTCAAACTGTTCATGCCATTCAACAGTTTGATATTTTCAGACTTCAATTTCTCGCATTTCAAGAATCTGTTTATTATCAGATTCTTTCTCATCTTTCAAGCTTTTGATTTCCAATGTTAAACTCTCCACATCCTTCAGGAGTTTAACATTGTCTGCTTCAGATTTTTCACACTTGGAGCACACAACTTCACAATTTGGAATTTTATCTTTCTTGGATTCTTCAATCTTTGACGTTCCTGCAAGAAAAATTTTAATCATATCAGCAGGATTCAAATCTTCATTTAAAAAACAACCTCTCTTGTAATCATATTTCATCCTACTTCTTACACCAAGACCATTTCTAATTCTTTTCATTATTTCAAAGATCACATCCAAACTTATATTTTCTGAATTTCTTTCTAATTCCATTATCAACTCTTTCTTTTTCTTCTCAATTTCACAATTTTGTATTCTAAGCTCTCTGATGAAATCACCTGGACTAAATTTTGAGAACCTAGAATCCTTTTTCACCTTACACACAAATTCATCCCACTCTAAAGGTAATGGATCTGCAAACTTAGATTTCTGATCAGCGTCTGATATCGTTACGTAATGCAT
This sequence comes from Helianthus annuus, assembly GCF_002127325.2. NCBI lineage: Eukaryota > Viridiplantae > Streptophyta > Magnoliopsida > Asterales > Asteraceae > Helianthus > Helianthus annuus. The sequence continues at coordinate 16,183,821 of NC_035437.2, read as the reverse complement.
TCTCAAACCTTTAAGTAAATCATCATATCGCTTTTCCAAATCATTAAATTTCTCATATTTCCTATGCATAAAATATTTAAATCTTTCAACCACGACCTCCTTTGACTCAAGATAACAACCACTATACCAATTGTTTGATCTTTCAAGTTTAATGTTTTCTGGATCGTCAAACATTTTTATCACAAATTCTTCATTAAGTGACTTGATTCAAAAATTGTTTTTCGCTCAAAGCTCACACAATTTCAACTTCTTGATATTTGCGCTGGTATTTGCACCTTGTAAATCACCTTGAGTCACCTGCAAACACACAAACAAATGATCAGTTTAAAAATATCAAACAACTGAATTAGACGGAAGGTTGATCGATCGGATAGTATGCTGGTCGATCGGACAGAAATGTTGTTCGATCGAGTGAGTCAACAAAAAGTCAACTTGTTGTTCGATCGGTTGGCGTTTTGACGAGAAAGTTGGACGATCGGTTGAGCTAACCGATTGGAAATGCTTCACACAAAGATGCTATCCGTTCGGCTAGGAATGCTAGCCGAATCACTTGCTACTCGAACAAGACAACACTATTGCTAGCCGATCGAGTGAGTTACTCGATTGAAGAAACTTGCTAGCCGATCGGTTATGTTGTTCGATTGAAGTCACTACACAAAAAAATGTTGTTCGATTTGCTTGCACTACAAACAAGGGGCACAAAAAGACAACTCTTGACCGATCGTTTAGCCTATAGGAATATCACATGTAAACTGACATTATCAAATGCACACATCAATTTCCGATAAGTTCAACAGGTTCAATAAACACATGGGTTGTATCAAGTGACTGACTATTATGATCACATGCTCACATTTAATGAAGTTGACTTAGTAAATTGAAATGAATGATGTGTTATAATATGACTTGTTAATCAATCGGTTGAATGTGATGTGTCATGAATCGGTTTGCATAACCGAACGGTTGGCCTAGCCTATCAAGTGACAATTTACTCTGCGGTTCGATTGGCTACGCCAGCCGATCCAGGTTTCTCTTCGATTGGTTGAACAAAACGGTGAAACGAACAGGAGTTTCTGTTCGATCGGCTACACCAGCCGATCAAGAAACAATGTTGTTCGATCGGCTACACCAGCCGATCCAAGTTACACCTATGACTGCCGTTCGATCGGCTATGCCAGTCGATTCAGTAACACCTAAGACTGCTTTGCTGTTCGATCGGCTACCGAACCAAGTTGCTGGCCGATCGAAGTTGCTGGCCGATCGAGTGGCTGGTTCGATCAAACAAGAAGTTTTGCTAGCCGATCGAGTGGCTGGTTCGATCGGCTGGGAAACAGTGAAGTTCGATCGGCTGGGAAAGAATAGTGTTCAATCGAACTAAAACTGCTGCTGTTCGATCGGCTACGCCAGCCGATCCAAGTGACACTTAATTGCTGCTGTTCGATTGGTTGATTATGGCGGTGAGTCAAACAGTGATGCTAGCCGTTCTAGTTTGCTACTCATGAAAGTTTTGATTTTTTCAATTAAAGCATGCCATCAATCTGTTAAACAATCACATGCAAATTTATAAAGTCAAGTCTGCTCCATCACGTGATGTTCTGATCTAAAATTCTACTTGATCTCTTAGTTCCACTAAGCTTCAATACTATAGGACCCCCAATCTGAATGCAATTAATGACAATTATATTCAATGTAGTATGAGTATGGCTGACAAAGAGATTTAGTTACAAAATCATGATTGGACCGTCAATCCTTTTGATTATTATGGCCGACAATTATCAAATTAAACAACATCTTATTGGACCAAAGATCATTAGTAGATTAACAATCACATTTAATATGAATGTGGCCGACACTCATTAAATGATTGTTCAAAGAGAATCTCGTGATGTGTTGTGAACCTATTTGATTTTAAAGAACTGATTAAATGATTGGTTGCACAAGTCGGTTGATTGGACAATGAGGCTGGCCGTTCAGCTAGGGTGCTAGCCGATCGGCTAGGGTCAACTAGTCAACGTTTTTTAAATGCTATTATCAATATTGCCTTGAATCAGTTAGAGATGTCGGCCGATCGATTGGGCTAGCCGATCGGCTGACATCCATCTTCAACATCAACATCAACAGTGAACATGTCTCAACTTTTTCGAACACAAAATTTCAGATTTCTCTCAAACGGCTAGGAATTTAGATCTGAAAATTTGTAGGCTTGTAGATCTGATAGTCTCGCACAACATATCCGAAAATCAGCAATTTTCAACCGTAGAAACCTGTTCAATTTGTCAAAATTCAGTCAAAAACGTGAAGAACAATAAAATATGAAGAAATTTGACAAATCTGAATGATTTTGGCTCTGAATCTGCTCAAAACTTGTACGAATCTGTGAGTTTGATCTTCGCAACCGAGCACCTGCTCTGATACCAATTGTAGGTCCGGTTTTCGCTCCGAATCGATTGCGTAACGACACGTTCGACATACGGAATCCGTGAACGCGCGTGACCGAACACACGAGACGTACAATAATCGGTGATTCTATTTATGATCTGACGAGTACACGCTCCGTGAATCATGTTTTGCCACTTTCTCTCTCTAGTTTCTCTCTCTAAGCACCTAGCTCTCCAAGCTCTAATGTGGCAAAAGTTCCAAACTCTAACCCTAAGACTCCTATTTATAGGCTATGGCATATGAGTGATTCCCTCATATTTACAAGTTTGCCACCTTGCCTTTTCATACTAAAATACAATATAAACTCTATAATTCTTCATTTTCTGCTACAGTTGTGATTGACGCAGGCGATAGACATTACTGCACTAACAAATGTGTCTTACCTTCATGATGATCCATCTATTTATACTTATGGGTGACTTTAGGGTTTCCACGTAACTTGGGAAGTCAGTTAGGCGACTCCTATTTTATCGGAGGTTATTTGCATGGAGATATATGGAGATATCCTCCGTATTTACAACTTATTTAATGGTTAATATTTGACCCGGAATGACCGGGCCGAGTCATTCCTCCACAAAATCCAATGCTACTGTTTCCGAAATGGAATCACAAGAAAATGTGGATGGCGACAAGGTTAGGTGTCGACGGTACCGTTTACGATTCTGACGGTGAAGAAAAGTTTTACACAGCGGCGACAAAGATCATAACGATGACCTGTTGTTGCGGTACTGTGGCAACAATTGTGTAACAGAAAAAGAGAGGACAACGACATGTTTTCAGTGTGAATCAGGCCACGAGCGGTGGTGCTCGAAAATCACGGAGTGGTGGTGGTTGTTGCAACGAAAAGGAAAGATGAAATCAAGATGCGAACTGGTGCTTTAAAGAACATTTGTCGCTTTCAAACGATTATTATCGAATTAAAATGAACTTTAAATTTTTTTTGCTTTCACGACTCGATAGATTAGGGTGGAGGGAGTGGTCACCATTTGGGAAGTGTTTAACTTATTTTCTAACCAATAAAGTCATGCCATGTCAAGTCCCCACTCCACTCCCCATTTTGCGCTCAATCACTAGCCATGGTCAAACACATGGAAAGTGGTAAACAATTTAAAAAAAATGTGATTGGTTGAAAGGGGTTGGGACCCACCATTAACCCTCTCTATCCCAACTCTTCTCTTCCTCGACTCGGTGAGTAGTCACCGCCGAAGCCTCTCACCGATCACCAAACCAGGGCCGACAAAAAAATCACCGAGCGGTAAACTCCCCTGCCCGATTGAGTCACCGAGACCACTCCCTCCACACCCTTATGAATATAATGAAGAAGATGATAGGATTTATATATATTTTCATTTTCCACCCTTAACTAAAAGAACTTTATACAACCTTAAGGTTTGGTTTAATCTAGATAAATCCCCAATCTTAACATGATCAAATTAATCTAATATTTTTTGTCAGAATTACAATTATTAGTTAATGATATATTAATCTATTTAAATTACGAACACCGCTAATGAACATGTATTGAATAAAATGTTCGATTAAAGTTGCCAATAAAGTTCGATCGATTGTAAAAAGTAATAAGTGGTCTAAACTTGACATAATAATTTGGTATATAATGTTACTTTATAATTACACAAAATAATTTCATAATATCCATTTAAAAATATATATAAATGTTACGCATATATAAAGAGTCATTTAATCAGTTTTATGATATATAAACCTCATTTGAATGCTGACATAATAAAACCGATAATTATTATTTTGGTTCTTAAATTCAGAATGTTACAATGAAAATTATGGTTCTATTGTTTTGGTTTTTCCTTTCGTCTGCTATACAGTTAAACTCATGTTTCTCTTTCTTTTGCTACGCATTGAAAATGACCGAGTTTTCACCCATTGCAACGCGTGGGTTTCGCCTACTAGTTTTATAAAATTCGGAGTATACCATTGTAACGTATTTATCTTTTCTACGTATAGATATAAAGTTTACTCAAAACAGAGCTATGAATAGTAAAGTACAAGTGATCAAAACACAACTATACATGTCATGAAAGCTATGTCATGTTTTAGTCTTTTTTTAAATGACGTGTTTACACTTTTCGTTATTTTAGTAAAAAAATATAACATCTTATACATTTTGAATATAACATTTTGATGTGCTTATTTTTATTTATGATTACGATAAAATATAAATCATTTTTTTTTTTGTATTTTGCACATTAGAAACGAACTGATATAATCCGAAGAATGTAGGATCCGATATGGCATTTTTATAATATATAATATAACGTTACGATTCGAATACTTGACATGGCAATATATAAGCTATTGCGATTGCCGATACGATAACAGTAAGTAACGAATCAAATGCGAATTCTCCGTTGCAACGCGCGTTAAGAAAACCATAGTTATATATTAAAACATAACTCCTTGCTATAGTAGAGATAATGACCTTCAATAAAAGGTTTATTACCATAATTTCATTTCAAAGAAAAAAGATGTGGTCATACACTTAGGGGTAAAATGAAAACTAGTTGGTAGAAGTCTTTTTGTCTACTCATCAAAGATCTAATATTGGCCTATACTCCTCTTCATTTATAGCAATTCAATTTTCATTTGTTTTTTCCTTTTTTCATAATAAGAATAAAACTAAATCATTATTTGTTTTTTAATTATCATTAGAGACGTGCAATATTTTGGGTTTTTCTTAATTGTTTTTAGGGGTTTTTTTTTGTGTGTTTTTTGAAGTTTCGTCGCAACCTTCTATTTTAGATAAGTTGTTGATATAAAAACCTACCTACTATATTGACTTGTGAGGTAAAACTTTTAAGAGAAGAATGACACAAATTATCTGAAGTTTTAAGATAATTTATTATAGAAAATTACAACAAATCAGAAAGAACGTGGTGGTTAAAAAACTTTTTTTTCTTTTTTTTTTTTAATAAATGGAACAAATATTTTGAATTTCAAACAAAATCGACATTAATTTTACAATTAAAGCAGGCATATTATTAGCCAACAAAGACAGGATATAATCTCAGTTGTCAAGAAATCAGCATTCTCCTTCTCAGCATATACTACTAGAAAACAACTAAATTTATGACAAGCTTATTTGAAGGAAATTTTTAGCAAATTGGCCTTTGCTACAAATATGCGATAAAAAATTCCGTGTGAAATAAACTAAAATTATATATATGACTCTCTACGATCATATGATATTTGCAATGTTGTCATATCTTGTGTCTTAAGCATGTTGGTCTAGCACAAAATACAATCAACTCTTCAAATATCATACTAAAATTATAAAGGTGTAGAATAATATTGACAATCTAAACAGAAGAACATATCGAATTATAAGGAAATACCATTTGAGCTCGATTGAGCTAACGATAAACAACATCATTAATCAGTATGTACAGTTGTTGTGGTCCTAATGTGCAAGTAATGGGAGATGGAGTCAGTGCGTCACGAGTTTTCTAACTAACACTAATTATTTTCCTTTACCTTGAACGACGTTACACTAGATTAATTATATTTTGTTACAACTTTAAACTCAATTTTCTCATTTTGTTCTAACCAGATTTTCCCAAATAAAATAACATGTCACGCTCAACTGTACGAGAACGATTTTTAATGGATGACTAGTCGACATCTGGGTTATTATTAAGTTAAAGTTGATATTTTTAAAATTAAGGTCACTGTCAAAAAACAATCCCATTAATTCTCACAAGCATTGCATATTGCATACTGCATATATTTAACAAATTGCAACTTGCAACTTAATACAATTATATTATACGCTCAATGTCATATATAGATTCTTCCAAACCATAAAGTGGGATATGATTTGGAATCATAGTATAATATATTAAACTCCACCTCAAATATATGACAAATTCATATGCTGTAGTATTATGTCAATGGATTGACTAACAATGATAATACATGAGATTTTGTCACATCTGGACGATGACCATGCCCGTCTGCTTCATGGTACATGAATTGCGCCATTCGACCCAAGTTTGTTCCACATTCGGTAACCTCCTTTAAAAACTGAGAGTTAATTACACTCGATCGTTCTTTGTTAAGTTTCTTCCATGTGTTAAGTATTAACGTTTTCACATACATTCTAGCTTCCTCTTCACTTGCACCAGTCTCATTCATGTAACACTGAACTGATTTTGGAGTATCACCTCTTTCCATTTCGTCCTTTAATTAGAAATAAGTCACTGGTTAACCACATTTTATATTTTTTTGTTGAAGAAAACTAATGTTAATTCGTATTGCTATACCATTGCCTTTTTTGTGTGCAACTTTTTTAAAGTGCAAATTTTAAAATAGTTACCGTGTATGTCGCCAAGTCATCAGCAAGCCGAAGGATTATTGATGAGTAGCGAATGATGTTCTCGGCTCTTTCCATGGAATGCAGGAGTTCTTCGGTTGGAGTAACTGATGTTACAAGACTAATATGCGCGAGCATTAAAGGGAGTGATATTGACATATAAGCATTTTCCAAGTACTCTTCAAGTGTTGGCTTGTATCCACTGTGGTACCACTGAGCTTCTTTTAGGTATGCCTTGCACAATCCTTCCCACTGCAATGTTTTTAAATATGATAATCTAGATTGGAGGATTAGAACATAGTTAATGAAGAGGATTTAGTTACCGCTTTTGTTAAGTGCGGAAGGTTGAAGAACCCTGTTTCTGTCAATGTATAATATGCGATCTCGTTTATTGAGTTATAGAATCCAACAAAACATATCTTCATATACTCAGGGAGTTCTTCAATAGAGTTAATATCCCATCTACACATTGGAAGATCTCAAGACATTATATTTGTGCAACACTAATTAATAAATGTGACATTCTACAGGATCGATTACCTGCCGACAGCCGCAGTAAATTGCTCAAGTTCTTCCAAAGTACCATACACATCATAGACATCATCGAAAGAAGTAATCATAGCGAAAACCTGTGCTAGCATTCTCCTTAGAGGACTAAATTGCGGTAGGGAGTTGGTACCAATCGTCCAGAGGAAATTCTCCACCAACCGGTCTCGAAGAAAGGGCAGCTTTGAATCCCAGCTTGTTTTTTTCCACCATCTGTAGAAATATGAAGAACCCATGAGGATTTGTGTATAATAGATCAACTATATATTAGAATACAATAAGGATAATTAAATAGAAAAAGTAATCAAATCATATCTACTAGTTATAAAAGAGTAAATTACAATAAACTCTAATTATTATTCTATTGAATTAGAGTAAATATATATCGCTAACACCATCTACATATTCTTATCGGCTATATCATGATCAGTTTATGCAAATGCACTCATGTCATGATTAGTTTAATTTGTTGATATAAAATTTGCATATGTACCTTGACGTGTGTTTTAAATCTTCTAGGTGAATCGCTTGCAACATATTAAAGTCCAGTTTGGCAAGCTCGAGCAATGTTGGGTTCATGTCAGTTCGTTTTTCATACGCTTCAATAAACCACTTTGCCTCCACTCGTGGAACCATCCATTGAAGCGGAATATCTAACGCGTGACTTATTAACGATGAGAAATGTTCATCAGCAATGTTTTTTAAACTTTCTTTCAAATATTTAGTCATGAAATCTCGAGCATCGTCTAATATATCTTCATCCTCTACTGAAACATAAGAAGCTTCATACAAGTTTAGCATACCGATGATATCTTTCTGTAAGTGTCCCTTGAAATTACCGGTATCATCCAGAATGTCTTCGAATATCTCTATTCGACACAAATCAAAAACAATACTAATGTTCAATATTTCAAAATTGTAAATCAAAATACGAGATAAATTAAGACATCCTTCATTAATTTACTTGGTACCTTGAGGGACATGATATCCATGTTGTCTCAAGACTCTAAACCCAAGGGATTTAAGATTTAAATCCAATTTAGTCCACTTTTCAGAAGTTTCATAGTGGTTGTAGTATATATTTCTTAAGACATTGCTTATTTCATTCTCAAAATGATAAGATATGCCAAGCCTCTGCAAATCATCAACCAGGTTGAGCATCTTCAGCGGATTCTCCTCCTCTTCATTATCTTTATAAATCATGGTCCTCACTGCTTCTTTTAGTGTCTGCAATGTTGGCATGTGCTTCTCTCCCTACACATAATTAACAACAATTATGCATGTTATATATAGTCGTACATTATTTTTAAAAAAAAAATCCTTGTAATCTTGTATGTTAACTTTTTTAACAGGGATTAAATCTACCCTTAATTCTATAATATTGTTGTGCATCACACGACTCAAATCCCGAACTACATAGGAAAGGACACTATATTACACACCTTGGTACTATATTACACACTTTGGTACCGCTAGGGCAAAGCCCCTTTGGTCCTTGTATGTTGACTAGTTGTTTTCTCAAAAGATTATTAATACATGAAAGTTAAAAAATAAAATGGCTAAAAGGTTAACAAGCGTACTGTATATTTGCTAGTGAGGGACTGAATATGATCATATGACCATATTGAAGGAGGATAACTTCCTGATCTTCTAACTGAGGTTGCCGTGGTAGGAGCATCCATAACTTTGTTTTTATGAATTAATAGCTTTTCACAGGCAACAATATTTTTTCTACTCGAAGAAGTGTTCGAAATAAGGAATGGAGAAGAAAATGCCCATACTGAAGCCATGATTGCAAAAGATTATTGTTTGTTTGTTGATGGTTTTCAAAAGCCACAGACTCACATATATAGAGGTTAAGTGGGTTGCGTAAGGGAACATATACATAATATATTATGCATGAAATGCATGATCTAAAATATTTTTATAATAATTTTATTACTTTCCATATGTGATATATGCGAATATATGCATATCCTTAAAAAATTGCAATCCGAAAGCATTTATTATTTTAAAGATTACAATTATATCATTTAACCTCAGTAATAATGCTTACATATATTTGTTATAGAAAACATTATGATCACTGATTATTCTCAATAATAATAATCCTTTGAAATAACTAGCATGTATCTTTCCTTTGTTTTCTCAGGGAAAACATATATTGCAAAATAAAAATAAAAAGTTTAACAAAGTATTAGGTTTATTTACACATATATCACTTAATTGCACACAAGTCAATGTGTAACCGAAAGAAAAAACCGCTAATGTGAATTTGTGATTCTATGGTTTTGAATAAAATTTATATCATGTAGATAAAACTAATAACCCCGCAACGGTATATGCAAAATCATTAACTCGAAAAATTGAAAAGTCGAACAAAGTGAAACTTAAATAACATATTTGGATTCATATTTTGAATATTTGAAGTTGATCCTTAACTGAAACGAAAAATTCATTTGAATCATATGCGCTATTACGTTTGAACCGGACATTATATTGGAAATTTATAAATTATTATATATGAAAAATTAAGTTACAAAGGTAAAACGCAGTTCTATTAAAAAAAAGAAAAAAATAATTAATTATATTTGACCCGTTCAATTTTAAATAAAACTTTATCAAATCGTAGATAAAAGTAAGCACATCGCAATAATGTATTCAAATTTTATAAATCATTATATTATATTATATTAAAATAACAAAAAAGGAAAAACAGCATATATGTTTGCGCCTTGATTATTTGTACGTTGCTATTCATAACTCGGTTTTTAATAATATTTATATTGAGATACAGATAAAAATAAGCACTTCACAATGATATACTAGGAATTTAAAAAAAAAAGATGAAATTTTTTAAAATTATAAGAGAAAAACATGAAATGTTCAGAATTAATAATTACAATAAAATACAAAAAATAAGTAAATATATAAAAAGCCATGGGTATTGTTCATCGTAACAAATTTATATATATAAATATATATGGGAGGGTTAAAACCACGAGAACTTTCTAAACAACAATCAAATTCAAAATTTCTTTATACACTTATCACACTATTATTCGAATACAGTATTATATATTATTAGCCGTTTAAATTTACATATATTCATATATAAAGAAAATTTACAAATGTGTAAGTTTATCATTTACACAATTGTAAATTTGTTGTATTTACACATGTGTAAAATACTTATTAAGTGTAATTTTGTTAGGAGAGATGAATTATTTAAAAAGTAACTTCTTTTTTTAATGTTGTATTTTAAGTATATTGAGGTCTGTATAAAAAAATTGATTTTGATTTGTTTCTCATCGTTCTCACGGTTCTCTTAATATTTAGTGTTTTCAAGATAATAATCCCCGATACATATGTGTGTATATATATACATAAGATATGATCACCAAGAGAACCATAGAGCTATCTGAGAACCAAAAACATAATTTTCAATAGTTTATTTATTTCTATTTTAAAAATGGTATTTCAGTAAAATTTCACCTCACTATTTTAGGTAGTTATATTTTTCATCATTGAATTCCCTAAATTTCTCTAATATCTAATTTGTAATAATTTATTGTCTTTGGGTTGAATCATTCAAACAAACAATCTTTATCTTCAATACAAAAATAACTAGTTTAAGTACGTGTATGTTATACGAGTTAGTCAAAGTAAATTATATTATTTAACAATGTTAAACAATGTAAATCATATAAGTCATAAATCTTTAAATCATTCTTATAACTAAAATTAAGTATTAGTGTTGAACAACGTAAATCATATAAGTCATAAATCTGTAAATCATTCTTATAACTGAAATTAAGTATTATATATAACAATGAAAAGTGTAACACTGAATGCCAAATAAAAGTCATAGCAATATACGCTTTAAGTTTTATAAGACCGTACATTTATGGACTCATGGTTGCTCAAAAAGAAATCAAGATTTGACTTTTCAATTGCAAAACTTTGACATGTTATTAACCTTTTCCCAAACAATCAAAACAACATAAATGAAACAACAAAGAAAGATAACTAATTACTTAATTAAAGAAAAAGATCCTAGGATTAAGATGACCGTTAGTGGATTGAACCCCTGAACTAATTATCTACCCGATAAGAAAAGGAATGAAACGTCACCGCCACCGCCATTGTAGAAAGATGCGAAGGCTACAAATTATTAACCAAAAAGAATCATCATTGGCATATACATAATGAAGAAGAAGACATAGATTCAAAACACTATCAAAAAAAGGAAAAAGAATCAGAAAAAAAGCAACTTACGTTAATTTTAGTGTGTTCTGTTTCTTTTCGTATTACATTTGTTTCTTTTTGTGATAAATTTATTTCATCCTTCAAAATATACATAAAGCTATTTTAATTTGTTATTGGTAGGACTAGGCAATATCAGTACAACAAAGTTTCCAATGACTCGGACAAGTATGTAGTAGGAATTTATCTCGAGAGTGTTTTGTGGATGACTTAGATCCATTGTTGTATTAATTTTAAGAAATTTGTTCATGTTTTATGGAATTATATGAAGTTGTAAAACAAAGACACTTATATATTGTTTAATAAATTTGTATGAATTGGTTCAAATCGATTGCTACTCAATTTATGAAGGTCAAAGTATGACATCTTCTTCATGATTCATCTTCTTCATCCTTTTTTATATGTAACTTATACAAGTTACGTATGCTTAGCATGGTGAGTTACATGTATCTACCTTAATGTTGCATATGTATAACTCAAAATTTGATTACTTATGAGTAGCTATATGTACTAAAGTTGAAAGTCACCATCTTTCTCATTCACACTATAGGAAATTTGAGTCTTTACCCACACTTAATATGTGTGGTTAAAAGCCTATTATGTGTTGGTAGTGTTCTTTACCTACACATAAATTAAGTGTTATGATGTGTAGATTCGCGACTGTTGATATAGACTATTACCAGATATCGGTCATGTGTAGGTATATAACACCCTATCATATATGTGTAGCTAAAACTTATTTATATGTTTGGTTAAAACTAAAATGATTTGTTTAGATGTCAATTGATGTGGCAGATGACATTACATTTGATGTGGTAGGTGACATGGCATGTTACATGGCTCGTTACATGGACTTTAGTGATGACAAGTGTTAGAAATATATGTGTTGATAAAAGTAATACTATGTGTAGGTAAAAGTAATAGATGTGTAGATATTGATTTTAATATGTGTAGAAACAAATATTGTTGTGTTTGTAAATTTTTATTTATGTGTGAACAGTAACCATGATACATGTAGGTAATAATCTTCGAATACATACAAACAAAAGCAACATAGAAACATGTCACCAAAATACCATTCTAATATTGTTAAAACATCAATTCAAACCCCAAAACGAAAGTGCTAGTTATAGAAATTTGAATACTTAAACTAACAAAACAAAAGTTATTCATAAGTCACTAAGAGTTTATAGAAAATACTAAAGCTAGTTCACTCGTCGATATTTCAACTACACTCTAATGTGTCACCTTGAGATTGTCGAAATGTGTTTGGTGGAGGAAGCATGATATTACTCACAGTTAGCTTTTGTTCCATAATTGCATGTTTACTTTTCAGTGTTTCAAGAGCATCCCGCTTTCAATCAAATATTTACCAAATAAGAAAGTATTTATTGGTAGAAATAAGCAAGTAAACTTACATACAGCCGCATCCGTAGATATCCAACCTTTTTCAACATTCCAATGTGTAAGCCACCAAGTCTCAAGTTGACCTCCTGAAGAATCCAAATCAAGTCCACACTCAATAAAGACGGAAAAGAGCTATAGCTTCAAAGATGGAAAAAAGTTCCACAATCATGATGGAAAAAGGCTAGAGCTCCAAAGAGTATACTAACATGGTTGCTTCTCATCCATCTTGTGTTTTGATGGATTTAAGCAATAAGGTTAGTTTCAGGTGAAAACAAACAGATGTATATGCGCAAAAATTTGAAAAGAAGTCTGTGAAATTAACCTTCAATGATTTCATGGAACCTTTAAATTTAATATCTATTAAGTTCAAAAGATCCGGAGCCATTCATGCATGCCACCCTAAACAACAATAGAAAAATATAATCACGATTAAGCCATTTCCTAATAATAATACCTTAGGCATCATCTATTTCATAGGTTACTGCATCAAGAAAAATTAAGCGAAGTACACTAGCAGCCTTACTCTTGTAACGAAGTCTCTTCATGTAACATTTTTTGGTTATTGGATTTTAATAATCCTAAGTTTCACCTGTTGGCCAATAATAATCCCACCTTTAAAAATTCCCTCTAATAATCCCAAGTTGTAAAAGTTGGGCTGATGTGTGTCGGTGTGAATATATTTTTATGTATATTTTAAGCACTTTTTAACACTTTAGTCAAACTTTAAATTTATAAAACACGATATTTAGCTAACACTAAACACACATATGGGCAAGTGCACCCAATGTGAGCGTAGTATAGCGTTGGTAAGATACCGAGGTCGTCCAAGGACACAAGAGCTTTTAGTATCGATTTATCCTCAACGTCTAATTAAATCAAAAGTTTAGAAAAAGTTTTAAACATGAAAATAAAAATTAAAAATGCTGAAAAATAAAAATAAAATAAAACAGATAGACAAGATGAATCACTTGTATCCGACTCGCCTGTAGTGTAACCTTTGATGATTTCCGCACTTTTGCACTTTTTAAGAGATTATTTTAGTTATAGTAGTAGGCCCCTCTTTTGAAGGAGAGGTTACCCTCAACCCAGTAGTTTAAGTCAGCAAGGATACAATCCTAAAGGGTCGGAATATTGAAATATAGGCCCCTCTTTTGAAGGTGATGTTACCCTTGGCTAAGTGGTTTGAGTCAGCAGGGATACAATCCCAAGTAGCCGGGTTAATGTATTAATAGTAGTTTACATATGGGGGGATCAAGCCATTCGCACCCCCGCCATCCAATACTAGTGGGGTATTGAAGGAGGTCCTAGTAAGCTTGACCCAGGTCTTTGCAGGATCTATACACTGAACAAGGCAAGAACCTTACCAAACCATTCCCTTAACCCTCGACCAGGTAGCCAACATATCTCTATATAGAACGTAGAGATATGAATGGTGTAAATCTTTTATTTTATATAGATAGTAAAATAATGTCAAGACACCACGGACAAATGATAAGGAAGTTTCACCTTCAACATAAGAAACTAGTTATTAAAGTCATTAATACAAAACCAAATAAAAAGTGCGAAAAGATTAAAATTAAAAATCAAAAGTATTACACTAAATGTTTGTCTTCACCAAGTGATGTAAGAGACTTAGGCAAACATGGCCTTTGATTGTCAAGAACTCATACTATCAATCTTGGATCCCGAGATTACCACACACACTCTATGATGGATGATGGATGATGGTGGTGGTGGATGTGGGTTGTAGTGGTGGTGGAGTGTGGGTGAAGTGTGAGAGAGGTGGTTTGCCAAGGAATGCCTTTGAAGTGAATCAAGCACCTCTATTTATAGCTTGCACAGAAGCCCAGACACGGCCCTGTGCCCATCCATTTTCTCTTTCTTCATTAATTGCAATTTGTCTGCATTAGTTCCACACGCCCCCGTGTCCGTTGGGCACGGCCCCGTGTGCAGAAGCGTAACTGTACTATCAAGATTTGCTTGAATTATGCGAATCTTAGCGTTGACCACGGCCGTGTTAAGCTGGGCACACCCCCGTGTCGGGGATAGAAGCTTCTATAGCTTTGTCCTTTCTGCATACAACTGGCCACGCCCCCATGTCCGCTGTGCATGGGGCCGTGGTCAGGCTTCTGTTCACTTGTTTTTGCTTGGGAAGATGTTGTCGAGGGGTCGGGAATGCCACGTTTATTCCTTTTCTTGTAATTATGTTAGATTTTGCTGCATATTTGATCCTTTTGTTCATTTACGCTCATTTAATCCTGAAAATACAAAAGGAAGACAAAAGCACACTTTTTCCAACGTTAGTACTAAAAAGGGTTAGTTTTATGCCTCAATTGATGTAATTTATATGTTGCATTTTACACACATCAAATACCCCCACACTTGAATCTTTGTTTGTCCTCAAGCAAAACTCTTTATAATGTGGCTTGCACTCCCAAGTGGAATGGGTAGAAGAGAAGTTTTGGGCTTGTCTTGAGTGTCTGGAATCCAAGATCTTTATTAGGCTTTTATTTTTATGTTATTTACAATCCTATTCGTTATGATTTATTTAGAATGTTTCATAAGAGAAATTACTTATTTGGGCATAACATGCCTCTTTAAAATTTCATTTATATACAAGTTCACATACCTCACGGGAGATCACTCAACACTCGGCCGAAGATGTATTTTGTGAGACACTCGAGACCGGCATGGAACTTACTTCTACCATATGCTTGCCAAGCAATCAATCCTCCTCCTTTTTAACTATACGCCTTTGTAAATATCAAGAGGACTTGGGGAAGGGTTAGGCTTGGGTTAAAGGTTGGTGGTTTTGGGTTAGTGGTTAGTTAAAAGCGTGAAAGGCGTAAAAAGCGTCGTTCATCGTAAAACTTTTTTTTGTGACTTTTATTCAAACAAAGCATTTTCAAACCACGTTTCTTTTGAGGAACTTGTTTGTTTATTGCTATACTTCATTTTTTTATAAGGAATGTCACATGAAAACCGAGCTTTTTACTAAAATAAAGGGTTAAAAATAAAAAAGGTTTTGGTGGGTAAAGGGTGTTTGTTTTGTGGGTTTAGAAACGAAAAGGTTTAGGCTCAAAGGGGTTAACTAGGGGGATTTTGGGTAGGTGGTAAAAAAATGAAAAATAATGGTGTTGAAAAGGAAAAGGGTTAGTCCTAATGCCTCCATCATTTACTTACTTGGGTTTAAGTTGGCAAGGACCGGGAATGCATCATCATGGCAAGTTCTAGAGTCGTAAGAAACCAAGCAGCTATTCACACAATAAACGAAAAATGAGCATTTAGTTTAAATATGTGTATTTGTATGCTCAATAAAGGCTCAAAACTCACTTTTTGTGGGAATGGGTTTTTAATGTGATCAAGTATATATAATCAAATTTTAACTAGATTTGTCATGTCGTTTCATAATTTTCTTATGTTGGTTCTTTTTATCACGACGCTATCGGTTGTAAATTTGTAAAAATATAACCTTTTTAGAACTTGTTATTCCCAAATTAAACCAAGACAAGTAAAAAAATGAAAAGTTTTTGAAAACAAATTTGGGGTGATTAGCGGTTCCAATAGAGTTTTATGTAAGGCTTGTTATTAGGACTTGCAAAATTCAAGGTTTTAGCATCCCCCCCCACACTTAAATTACACATTGTCCTCAATGTGTCCCAAAAATAAGTTTTTAGGTTGATTGAATGTGTAAAAAGGTGTTAAAAACAAGGTTTTGTTGTTACTGGGCATCTGGACACGACCCCGTGTTGGATGAGCACGGCCCCGTGGTCAGATTGCTAGTAACGAAAACTTACAGAAGGTGGACATGGGGGCGTGTCTGGTGAACACGACCCCGTGTTGGGCAGAAATTAAACAAACAGCAGGTACTGGGCGGTGGACACGGGGGCGTGCCGGCTGGGCATGGCCCCGTGTGGACAATCTACAATCTCTGAAAACAGGTTTTTGCTTTCCGTTTTGGTTTCCAGGCTTATGTAGCACTAATACTTAGTGCTCCAAGCCTCGTAGGTACCTGTTTTACTTATAAATACCGCACCAAACAAAATAACCAACATTCTACTTAACCATAAGTTCACCAATCACATCATAAACTAAAAAAGAAAAATGCAGGAAATTAAAAGTGTTAAGAAAAGTAAATTGTTCAACAATGGCACGCAAGCCATGAAATTGTTTGTGAGAGATAAAGGGTTAACCTGTTAGACCTTCAACCGTGTAATACCACCTCCAACTCCTCCAGCTCAATCAATGTCCTCATCGTTGTCATCATCCCCTCCTTAGCCCGCCATGTACTCCCGGATGTTGCTTATATCATCCTGCATGCCGGAGATGTTTCTTTCCATAACTCCGACCCGGGCGTACGTGTTGCTTGCCATATTGTAGGTGTTCCGGGTGCACATAAGATTTTCCTGCAATAAATCATGTAAACTTTGGAAGTTAGGAAAACCACCTCCTTGAGAGGAGGATTGGCCCGGTTCACCAGGATGCTGGTAGAATCTACAAACAGTTCAAGTTGATTTACTTCCTATAACATGCATCTACACTAATGCTAACAGATGTAAGCAAAATTTTGAGTTTTGATTCGGTTCAAGTTGAAGAACCCTAGATTTTTCCCCAAATTTTTGATGTTAAACTACATGCAAGTGATTAAACCAACTAATTATGATGATAGAATCATACCTTGACGTTGTTAGAAGTCGGGGGAATGTTAATATCTGCAAAAAATTTCGCCGGAACCAGAGAGTTCTTGGGGATATGGGGCGTGTTGAAATGCGAAAATGAAAGAAAAAGGGGTTCTATCCCCGACAGTTGCGCGAACACGGCCCCGTGTCCGCTGGACACGGCCCAGCGGGCGGGTAATTATATATATATATATATATATATAATTGCGCTAAAATAAGAACCACCTCGAGTTGTAAGAACCGTGAGAACTTTTTGATACGGGGCGAGGTGGACCAACTTTTTCATAAACGTAGATGCATGTATTATAAACACATTTGTAAAAAAAATTCAAAAAAAATGTCGTGTGTGTAGTTTTGAGCACCACAAGTTTTTGTTTACGGGTACCGTAAATTTTCCGGTAAGATTTACGGTACCCGTAAACACAAACTTGTGGTGCTCAAAACTACACACACGATATTTTTTTTTTGAATTTTTTTTATAAATGTGTTTATATTACACGCATCTACGTTTATGAAAAAAAATTTTGGTCCACCTCGCCCCGTACGGTGTAGTTCTCACGCTTCTTACAACTCGAGGTGGTTCTCATTTTAGTGGTCCCCTATATATATATATATATATATATATATATATATATATTAAGTGCACGTGTGAATGCCCTGTTTCCTGAAGCATGGTTTTAGAAATCTTACCGAATTAGATGCTTTCCCGATGTTCGTAACTTACAAGATATGATGTTAATGCTTAAACCTTCGTTTCATTCTTCGGCCGCTTGTAGCGAGATTTCTTCCTCTTCATCCTCAATAAATCCTCGATAAAGCTTTAGCCGTTGGCCATTGACTTTGAATGGGATTCCATTCTGAGATTTAATCTCAATTGCACCAAGTAGGAAAATGTGGGTGATGGAAAAAGGTCCCGACCACCTAGATTTTAATTTACCGGGAAATAATCGAAGTCGTGAATTAAACAATAGAACTTGATCTGCTACCCGAAATTCATTAAGTTTAATGTGTTTATTAGGCAAATTTTTCATTCTTTCCTTATAAATTTCGGAGTTAGAGTATGCGTGATTTCTTCATTTAATTGGCAATATCGATTTTTACCAGCAATTTCTAAGTCTAAGTTTACGTTTTTAATTGCCTAGTAAGCTTTGTGTGCTATTTCTACCGGTAAATGACAACTTTTTCTATAGACAAGCTTATATGGGGTTGTACCTATTGTTGTTTTATACGCTGTTCGAAAAGCCAATAAAGCATCGTCTAATTTATCGGCCCATTCTTTTTTATTTAACCTTACGGTTTTTTCAAGTATTCTTTTTAAACCTTGATTAGTCACTTCGGCTTGTCCGTTTGTTTGAGGGTGATATGCTGTAGAGACCCGGTGATAGACCCCATATCTTGTTAAAAAAATTTCAAGTTGATGGTACAAAAATGGGTAACTCTATCACTTATTAATGCTTTTGGAGTTCCAAAACGAGAAAATAATCGTTTCAGGAATCTTACCACAACCCTTCCATCGTTTGTTGGAAGTGCCTCGGCCTCGACCCATTTAGACAAGTAATCTACCGCCACAAGTATATATTTGTTTCCTTTTGACGCTTGGAAGGGTCCCATAAAGTCGAGTCCCCACACATCAAAAATTTCACAAACAAGAATGCCATTTTGTGGCATTTCGTTTTTGGAAGAAATATTACCTGATCTTTGGCAAGCGCCACATGTCTTGATAAGACTTTGGGCGTCTTTGTAAATGGTTGGCCAATAAAATTCTAAATCAAATACCTTTCGTGCGGTACTAGCGGCACCATGATGTCCTCCGTATGGACCTTCATGACAATGGCAGGGAATTCTTCTTGCTTCACTGCCATGTACGCATCGACGGATAAGTTGGTCGGCACACATTTTGAAAAGATAAGGATCTTCCCAAAAATAATGCTTTACATCAGCAAAGAATTTTTTTCTTTGATGATGTGGCCATCCTTTTGTGACTATACCGCTAGCTAAGTAGTTAGCATAGTCGGCGTACCATGGCTCTTCTTGGTATTCCACCATTCCTAGGGACTCCGTTGGGAATTTTTCATTGATTTGCTCATCCGTAGTTGCCTCCAAAGCTGGGTCTTCCAAGCGGGAAAGATGATTTGCAGCGTTGTTTTTTGCTCCTCTTTTGTCTTTTATTTCAATGTCAAATTCTTGGAGGAGTAAAATCCACTGAATTAAACGCGGTTTAGCATCCTGTTTCTTAAAGAGATATCGAATGGCTGCATGGTCTGTATAAACTATCGTTTTAGAAAGAACAAGATAAGAACGAAATTTATCAAAAGCAAATACTACAGCTAGTAATTCTTTTTCTGTTGTTGTGTAATTTTCTTGTGCATCATTAAGTGTTTTACTAGCGTAGTATATTGGGTGAAAATGCTTGTCTTTTCTTTGTCCCAAGACAGCTCCAACTGCAAAGTCACTTGCATCACACATGATTTTGAAGGGTAATTTCCCAATCAGGCGCTATCATGATAGGTGCATTGACTAGCATTTCTTTAAGTGTTAAAAATGCTTGGTTGCAATCCTTGTCAAAGATGAAAGGGGCATCTTTTTCAAGTAATTTAGTTAGAGGTCTTGAGATTTTTGAAAAGTCTCTGATAAATCGTCTATAAAATCCGGCATGCCTAAGGAAACTTGTGATAGCTCTAACGGAGGATGGGGGTGGTAATCGAGAAATAGTGTCTATTTTTGCTCGATCAACCTCCATTCCTTCGCTTGAGATTTTGTGACCGAGCACTATTCCCTCCGTTACCATGAAATGGCATTTTTCCCAGTTAAGGGCGAGGTTAGTTTCCTCACATCAGGATAGCATTCGTTCAAGGTTATCGAGGAATTGGTCGTATGAATCTCCAAAGATAGATAAGTCGTCCATAAAGACCTACATTGTCTTTTCTATCATGTCATGGAAGATGGCCACCATGCAACGTTGAAAGGTTGCGGGGGCATTACATACACCAAAAGGCATGCATCGATAAGCAAAAGTTCCGTAGGGACATGTGAATGTTGTCTTTTCTTGGTCTTCGGGTACTATCGGTATTTGAAAGTAACCTGAAAAACCATCTAAAAAACAATAAAATTTGTGACCGGATTAATCTTTCTAACATTTGATCAATAAAAGGTAAAGGAAAGTGGTCTTTCCTTGTTGCTTCATTTAATCGGCGATAATCTATACATACTCTCCATCCTGTGACGGTTCTTGTTGGTATTAATTCATTTTTCTCATTAGTTATAACCGTCATACCTCTTTTCTTAGGCACTACTTGGACGGGACTTACCCAAGGACTATCGGAGATTGGGTAAATGAGTCCAGCGTCAAGTAATTTGATGACTTCGTTTTTAACCACTTCTTGGACGTTGGGATTTACTCTACGTTGTGGTTGTATTACCGATTTACAGTCATCATTCATTAAAATTTTATGCGTGCACATGGAATGACTTATTCCTTTAATATCTACAAGCTTCCAAGCGATCGCGTTTTGTGCTTTTTCAAAAATGTGATTAATTTTCCTTTTTCTAAACTACTTAATTTTGACAAAATAATTACAGGTGATTTACCATCTTTGTCGAGAAAAGCATATTCCAAACATTTTGGAAGTTCTTTGAGCTCAAGATTTGATAACCGGTAATTAACGGCTTCTAATTACGCGATTAGCGAACATTAAGACGATAATAAATAGTGTAATTAGACGCAAATTAACTTAATTAGGCCTCTAGGAAACCTAGGAGCGTCTATTCGGCTTTACAGTGCGTGAATAGTAAAGTGGGGAAAATCTGCTAAACTCAAAACGGTAACGAACTAAAACCATACAAAATACTGACAATGCCGACAAGTACAAATTTTATGCGAGTATTTTATACTTATAAATTTATTTTTCGAATTTTTCGTACTTTCAAAACATCACAAACGCATGACGATCGAAAAACGCGACTTTGACCGTGATTGACGAGCGAACGCGCAAACGCGATTACCGACACTAAATTACGTCTTTTGAATTTATAACAATAATTTACGACAATTTCTTTTTATAAAAACGGGTGCTGATAACGGGTCTCCTTGAAGCTTACGGGCCGTTCTACATATAGAGAGCGGGCTTGTGGGCCTTGGGCCCAAGCCCAAGCCCAAAGCCCATTAAACCTACTAAACCTATCTATAAAAATAGAACCAAACCCTAACCTCACATAATTTTCATCAGCCGCTCATGATAAACCTATCCCCCCCAAATCCATTTCTCTGCAATTCAAGAAATCAGACACACGTACACACTTGTCTAACCTCTTTTCCCTCTAAATCACACTCACAAACCTGCCTCTTCTCTATCGATGATACCTGCAAAACAAAAGAAGACCTCATCCCTTCAAACACATCAACAGCTGCACCCCCTAATTCTCCGTAACTTCATCTCGTTTCAAACCAGCAACCACAGGGAGGCCCACCAACCGGTGACACGCCGGCGAAGCACGACAGCGCCGCCACCGCCGCCGCGGTGGTGGCGTGGTGGTGGTGTCGGGAGGTTTCAAGTAAGGTAAAATGTCGAGAGAAAAAGAGATCGGCTGGAGAGCAGCGACAACGGTCCATTATACCGACCGACCCGTACTCGAAATGTTGAAAATGATGAAGTTTTGGCTTGGGTTTTTCATGGGAGTCTCGGGTAAAAAACCAGCAGGTTCAGTTCTTAGAAGCTTTCGGATTATGTTTTTCTTGTAGATTCGGGTTGGGTCAGATTTCTGTCGGGTTCCTCGCGTCTCGCTAGTTCAAGTCTCGGGTTGACTGTGTGTTCGGGTCAAGATAACAGGCGGTGGTGGTGGTTGTCTCATCCAAGAATTCTGAAATGGTTCGAGCTGGTTCCAGATCAGGTTCAAACAAACGTTCGGGATATTTCGGGTCGGTCAACATATGGGTTCGGTAAGAGGCAGTCAACAGGTCAAACCTGAGCCAATTCGGGTCTCTGTAGGATTTCGGGTTCGGGATCGGGGCAACTCGGTCAACTTAACCGGTCAACTCATTTGACCTGGTCAACTCAGCCAGTTTTTTTAGCGAAACGACACGAGATCTTGGTAAAGTTTTAACGACGCGTTAAACATTTATATATACGTTAGTCTCGTTTTATTTTGCGCGAAACCGAGCTCTAACTAGAACAAATTAACAAGATCGGGAAGAGAATAAAGTTTTAGGGACTTATACTTGATTTTGTCGATATACCTTGCATGCGTACATATGTATATATATTAGTTAAAACAAACTATGAACTCGCTCAACTTTATGTTGACTTTTTCCATGTTCTTTCTCAGGTTAAATTTTGCAAACTACGAAACGGTTGGAATAGGAGAACCATTGGAGATTCGAGTACTTAGCGAGCGTTCGTTTTCTAGAAGTCTTAGCTTATTTGCTTCCATTGTGCAATGAAGATACCAGTCCAGTCACGCCATGCTCTGATATTTCAGGGTGTGATAGATTGGTATCAGAGCTATAGGTTTCAGCGAATTAGGTTTCTGTAGAGATACCTAGGCTTTAACCTCACTATCCTCTGGGGACTTAGAAATCAAGACTTGAACACATACAGAACGCCTAGTTGATGTGCGTGAAGTGTGTTATATTTTAGGTATATATTTTAAGCCCTTTTTACACTTTTTATCCAAGTTTTAAATTTATAAAACACGATATTTACTAACACTAAACACACATATGGGCAAGTGCACCCATCGTGGACGTAGTATAGTGTTGGTAAGATACCGAGGTCATCCAAGGACACAAGAGCTTTTAGTACCGGTTTATCCTCAACGTCTAACCAAATCAAATGTTAGAAAAAGGCTTTAAACTAAGAAAATAAAACTAACTAAAATGTTGAAAATAAATTAAAAGTAAAAACAGATAGACAAGATGAATCACTTGGATCCGACTCGTGTGTTAGTGTAACCTTTGATTATTTTCGCACTTTTGCACTTATTTAAGAAATTATCTGTTGGTGCACTACATCGGTCGACTTCATCTTGTATCGAGTCTTAGATTGCATTGTATAGATTAGGACATGATTTACGAGAAAATAGGAGAACGTATGTGTCTTAGGTGCTGATTTCGCTCATAGGGTCTTTAGCAGGGGGTTTCGCTTATATGGACATGTAGGGGTTTCGCTTATATGGACATGTAGGGGTTTCGCTTATATGGACATGTAGGGGTTTCGCTTATATGTACATGTACATATAAGAGAAATCATCAACACTATATATAGGGTCTTGAGCGAAATCATTTGTAAGATTGTACAATTCCATACCGAGGTGCTGCCGGTGTGAAGACTGAATGTAATTGCTTCCAAATCAATACAATCAGTAATATTAGTGAAGAATCAGTTGTTTCTACCTCCGTTTCTTGTTATTCCGCACCCGAAACAGAGTTGAGCTTCTCTGAATGACTCGTTTGGGTCAGAACACGATCCTACAACAGGGAGTCTGTTGATGAAGATTGAGATAGAGAAAAGCCCAGAGACAGATCAAGATTGAAGATGTGAAGACACAGCATTGTCGTGACTCGATAGTCGACTCGTCAACATCTGAGGGGGAGTCTGTTGGTGCACTACATCTGTCGACTTCGTCTTGTATCGAGTCTTACATTGCATTGTATAGATTAGGGCATGTTTTATGAGAAAACAGGAGATTGTATGTATCATTGCTAGGGTTTCGCTCTTGTGAACATCAGGGTTTAGCTCTTGTGAACATCAGGGTTTCGCTCTTGTGAACATCAGGGTTTAGCTCTTGTGAACATCAGGGTTTCGCTCTTGTGAACATCATGGTTTAGCTCTTGTCAACATCAGGGTTTAGTTCTTGTGAACATCAGGGTTTAGCTCTTGTGAACATCAGGGTTTCGCTCTTGTGAACATCAGGGTTTAGCTCTTGTGAACATCAGGGTTTCGCGCTTGTGAACATCAGGGTTTAGCTCTTGTGAACATCAGGGTTTCCCTCTTGTGAACATCAGGGTTTAGCTCTTGTGAACATCAGGGTTTCGCTCTTGTGAACATCAGGGTTTCACTCTTGTGAACATCAGGGTTTAGCTCTTGTGTCTCCAAAACCCTAATTTTGCTCTAGTGTACTTTCTGGGATTTCACTCTTCGTGCATAAACTCCTGATTTCGCTTATTTGTCACCGATTTTGAAAAACGTGCTAAGTCATCATGGATACCTTGTTCTATAATGCGTTTGCAACATCGTCTGGTCCAGCTGCTATTGCTCAAGCCATGAGTTTGGAAAATGAGACGGGAACCACCCAAAAGCCCCGAAGTTATTGAGTATCGAAGAATACTACGGGTGGAAAGACAGATTCGAGAACTGGGTTCAGGCAAATCATCTCAGGTCGTGGGAATGTATCTTGAAGAAATATGTGTTGCCTCGAACAGATTTGCAAGTTTTAAAAGAGTTATCTGAGTTCACAGATCAAGAACGGGTTATGTACAAAGCCGAGAAGATGATGATCAGTTTACTGCAACAAGCGATCAAAGAAGACATCTTTATTCTGTTACAGCATGAATGTCAATGTTAAGTATCACTGAGGATGTGCTAGTAGATTTTACACATTTAGTAAATTGTGATGAGATATAAACATAAAATTTCAAACTTGCTTGTTCTGTGGGTTAACAACTTCTTGAATATATAGGTAACCCCTGAAATCTTGTTTGAAAGGTCCCTTATTCTAAGATACTAGGTCTTTATGCTCAGTGATATCTGGGGTATTATCCCGGGACTTCTGCTGTATGGAAGTACAAACCTAGTCCCCGGATAATGCTTTCTGCAAAAGCTTTGGAATATAAGCTCGCCCTCAGCAAGCTGATGAAACAATAAAATCGATAGTCGCTGCTGTTGAAAATAAAAGATCCTCTAAAGGGGACACACCCAAAAGTCGAAGCCGTCATCTCTTTGCGTATACGGAAGTATCGACCTGAGCTCTCACAGCCCTCGCATTTAACCCCTGAACAGATATCATCTGTGGTATACTCACCTGTAAGACTGAATATTGGGATCTGGATATGGGAGTATATTCAAGAATTGGGACACACAAATAAGTTCAAGTCATTAAAACATTAATATCGTATCTCGGATCAGTTGAACTTTGTGTGAAAA
Source organism: Helianthus annuus (assembly GCF_002127325.2). Classification (NCBI taxonomy): domain Eukaryota; kingdom Viridiplantae; phylum Streptophyta; class Magnoliopsida; order Asterales; family Asteraceae; genus Helianthus; species Helianthus annuus. Next base: position 16,158,001 of record NC_035437.2, on the reverse strand, counting down.
TTTAAGTGGACAAATATACTGACAATCTAGGTGAATTGTTTAGAAGTTAAAATGTAATGCAGCTTAACGGTGTTGGTGACATGTCTCATAAACTGATATGATCCTCTTGCACAAACTCATAAAAATATTGTTTGTAAATATTTCAATTCTGCATTCTTTTATTTCTACAATTGGTGTCATTCTTCTGTCTTTACAAGTGATGTCATTTACTTTCTTTCAGAAAATCCAAAAAGATTTTGTGTGTGTTTTAGCATAAACTTTTGAAAAAGTCAAAAAGATTTTCGACAACTGATGTTGGAAAGCTGATTTTCAAAATTCCGAGTGCTAAACATGATGACATTGTTGTGAGGGGGAGTGTGTTTTGAGTGTCAAAATATGTTTTCTAAATCAACAAGTGGTTCATCATGTGTGTGTGAACCGAGAGAGAGTGATTGCTGGTGCATATGTTTTGAGAGGAAGTCATCTGATTATTTCAGAGTGTTGGTGCATACAAATTGTTAATTTGTAAAAATCTTACTTCTGGGTTAAGAATGTGCAGGAATAGCCAGGTTTCGATCTTGGACCTAAAGATAAAGAGCCAGGTTACAATACCTGAGGACTCTGATAAAAGTAAGCCAAGTTGGTGCATGACAAAACTGCAAACTCAATCTGGGATGCTCTTAAAGTTAAATTTGAGGGTAGTGAGAACATGATAAAGAGCAAGAAAGCGTTGTTAAAGAAAGAGTTTGATCTGTTCCGCAGCTTACCGGGAGAGGATACAAAGAAACTGATCGAACGCTACTGCCACCTAGTGCGATCAATGTCAATGTTAAGTATTACTAAAGATCGTGAAGAGTGGGTGGATAAGCTTGCTGATGCGTTACCACAGAAAGAGTGGGGAACGTATTTGATGATTCTGAAGAATACGGGTGTTTATGATGGGTTAACTATCTCTCGGTTCATTGAAAAGATCGAGAGTCAGGATTTGGAACAACAGAAGATCGCCAGGATGAATAGTCCTAGTGGTCAACAGGACGTAAAGATGTACTATAAGGGTAGTATTCTGGTTCCTGAAGCTGAGAGAAGTCCGAAAATCCAAACTGCATTCAGTGCTAGGGATTCAACGAAAAAAGCTGATCAAGGTTCTAACAAAAGCAGCAGTGGATTTTCAACATTTCCGAGTGTTAATCCTAAAGAGTCAAATACAAGTTTTCAGTCTCAAGGCACAAAGACAAGAAATGGTTACGTGATTCAGTGCAACATCGCTCTAAATCTTCTAGAAGGTCAATGTTTTTCTGAGGAAACTGCAAAAGACCACATGGCTCTACTCGGTTCTGTGCTGCTCTCATATGAAGGTCTTGTTGCTGGGAGGATCGGAAATCCTATGCTTACAAAGGAGGATTACGATCAAATAGACGCCGAAGAAATGGAATTAATGGATATTAAATGGTTTCTTTCAAGTGTTCTTAGGCGTGCTGAAAAGTTCAAGACAATTACCGGGAGAAATGACTTTCTCGATGCTCATGTATCTACTTTAGGTTTTGATAAATCTAAAGTTACTTGTTTTCGATGCAGGGAGAAAGGCCATTTCAAGCGAGAGTGCAAGAACAGGGAAGCTAGTGGTGCTCAGAATCCGTTTGGAAAAGACGACTACTACCGGAAAGCCATTTATCAGCAGGTTGGTCAATCACAAGATTCACAGACGGCTCATGGTAGGAAGATTGAGGATTCAAAGAGAGCATGTTTGGTGGACTTCAACTGGAGCAACTACATATCTCCTGATAGCAAAGCCTGTTTAGTTGATCAAGATGATGAACAATTACCTGAAGGCTTCAGCTTGGATATGTTTGTTGATGAAAAGGGAGAGTACAAAGCTTTCATCGCTAAGATTATCAGAGAACCAGACATGTTTGCCACCTGGATGAAGTCTATTGGAGAGACGGTGAAAAGTGTGGAGGAACAGTCTGTTGCATCTGATGAAAGCTTAGAAAGTACTGATGAAAGTTCACAGAGTGCAGATGAGAGTGTGCAGATTGATGCTACTTCAGAAAATGAAGTTGCTTTTGATCAAACACTATCAGATTCTGGTTTATCAGATGCTGATTCTGAAAAATCTGTACAGTTTGATCAGTCACCAGTTGATAGCAGTAGTGATGATGAAGAAGAAAAACATATCAATATTGCTAAAACTCATCTTTCTTCTGAAAGCTTTCATTTCTATTTTGCAGATCACATGGAGAAGCTAAAGGAGAAACGAGCTACTAAAGAACAACAAAAGAAATCTGAAGATGTTGTTCAGAATGTGAATGTTGAAAGTGTTGCTGAGAAGGGTGTAGAGAATGAGCATGTAAAGGTAGAAGAAAAGGTGGTTGAGACAGAGAAAGTGGTAGAAGTGGTGAAAACAATCGAAGTTGAGAAGATTGTTGAAGTTGTTAAGCCTTGCATGAAGTGTTTGGAAGCATGCAAGGGATGTGCAGCAAAAGACGAGATAATTGCTGAATATGAGAAAAAGGAGCAGTTACTGTTCAACCTCAACTATGTGAAAGAATCTTATGAAGTCTTGAACAAAACAGTAACTGGTCTACAAAAGACAAATTCAGAAAGAGAACAAGCACTAACGATGATGAATGCTGTGCTGATGACTAAGCAAAAAGCTATCAACTTCTACATCGAAGAGAGTGCTGAATGGAAGCAAGAGTTGGAGACAGAGAAGATTGAGAATGAGAGAATTAGACGCTTGTTACAAAGTTATTCTAGTTCTGATTATCTCATTGATCGTATTTACCCAACTATTGCAGGTATGGAAGCTTTTCAAGACGAGAAGCCGAAGAAAAAGAAAGATAGTGGTAAGAAACCGACTGTTAGCTATAACAAGTGTCCGCCTCCGATTTGGGAAGGGTATTCTCCTAGAAAACCAAACGAGGAGCAACTTTAAAAAGCTATCAATATAAAGCTAAAAACCAAAACAACTGATGAATTACCAGAAAACATTGACGTCACGTTTACCTCGTCTGACACTGATCATGAGTCTGAGTTAATCAAAAAGGTGGTCGATCAGGTGTTGGATACTAATGAGGAGTTCGAGTCAAAGTCTGAGCCTGGAGGGTCAAATTCGTCAGTCAACAGTCAAAAGTCGTCGGTTAAACGGTCTTATAGCAAAGAATTTTTGTTATCAAAATCAAATTTGGATGATGAAACATTTGAAGTCGCATACACTTTAAATGATTCAGACAAATTATACTCTGACAAAGAGTTTCCAATAAGAGGTGTTAAACCAGAAATGATCAAAAAGGTTTTCAAGCTAACAGAAATTAATATTTCTGAAATAAAAGATGAAAATCTTAATGTAAAGCCTAAACCTTACACCTCAAGAGTTCAACAACGTTTAAACAAGAAAAAGGGTTACAATTCTGGTTCTAGGTTTCAAAAGAAATCAAACCAAAATCGTAGCTACAAAAAGAAAGGACTTGGCTTTATTCCATCAGAAAATGATAAAAATTTGAAAAATTCTAAAACAAAAAACAGAATTTGTTTCAGGAGGAAGTTCAGAAGACGAACAGAAGAAACCGTTCTGGAGACAGTCAAATCAAGAGTTTCTTGCTGAAAAGAAGAAGAATGCAACTGAAGTGTCATATCCAAGAGAAACTCGAACCTGTTACAGATGCAATGAAGTTGGTCACATTGCATGGAACTGTCAGAAAAACGCCAAAACAAAACAGGGAGTTTCTCAGAAATTGAAAGAAAAGATTGTTGATGTTGAACCATCAACCGACAGACTTAAAATTTTTGAAAACTCAACTTACGAGGTTGGTGAGTGTTCGAAAAAGAATTTTTATAAAAAGAAAGAGAATGACAACCAAGTGGGGGTTGTTAAGAAAGTTAAAGAGAAAGTCGGCGATGAATCTGGTTCCACAAAGCCAGAAGAGCCACAAGGTGAGGTAAAAATTTCAGTGAATGATGATGATTTTCCATCACTGAAATTTGAAGAGGTTAAACAGAAGGTTGGGAAGGTTGATATCTCGAATCAGTTTTACAATGAGAAAACTAAGTTTGATGTCGAGAAAACATTCAATGGGAATGTTAAGAAAATTTTTGGGAAAATGTTGAATGGGAAAGCTAAGGGGGTTAAAGATTTTTATGCTACTAAAAAGGAAACATACAACCCTACTATGCAAGAGTTGAAAGCCATCAAGTCTGAGAAGACTTGGATGGAAGTTTGTTTCCCTTGAAGTCTTAGGACTTTGCCGGATATCCCAAGTTTATATCGTGGCTCAGGAATCGGCATCATTCATGTTTAATGAGTTTGTATGAAAATGATTGATAGTGTTCAAATGTTACAGGCTGAAAGGACTATGCTGGAGCTTCCAGGTTGGTAAGTGCGAAGCAGGAATCGGCATCCTGATTGGTAAATGTAGATGTAACATTCCTACAGTGGGTAATTGTTCAGATATACCTACAAGTGGTATTGTTTGTGATTTTACAAGTGGTTATTCTTTACAAGTGGTTCAGAGGGTTAACACAAATTCATTTGAACCGTATCCCCGTACTTTACAAGTGGTAAACCTTCAAAGGGTTAACACAAATTCATTTTCCAGAAAAATCATTTTGATTAAAACAAACTTAAGTGTTTTGAGATCTAAATGAGAAAATGGTTTGTGAAAGGGGGAGTTCTGATTGTTTATGCATTAGTGGATGGCGAATTGATGCAATCCGATGTCAGTTGTCAAGTTTTTGTACAGTTTGTTTTGTGTTCAAGTGGGTCAAGAGCTTAGTTTGTTTTCAAATTTTTCTTTAATGTGTTTGCATTTTAGGGGGAGTAGAAAATTTTTCAGAAAATCCAAAAACATTAGAGAATTTGAAAAATACAAAAACATGATAAAATCAAAAAACGAGTTTTGTTGTGAAAAGAGGAAATGATAGTACATCAGTGGACTGTCACAACATGCTAAAGATTTGAAAAGTTAAAATGTGATAAACAATCTCACTGAGGATGTGCTAGTAGATTTTACACATTTAGTAAATTGTGATGAGATATAAACATAAAATTTCAAACTTGCTTGTTCTGTGGGTTAACAACTTCTTGAATATATAGGTAACCCCTGAAATCTTGTTTGAAAGGTCCCTTATTCTAAGATACTAGGTCTTTATGCTCAGTGATATCTGGGGTATTATCCCGGGACTTCTGCTGTATGGAAGTACAAACCTAGTCCCCGGATAATGCTTTCTGCAAAAGCTTTGGAATATAAGCTCGCCCTCAGCAAGCTGATGAAACAATAAAATCGATAGTCGCTGCTGTTGAAAATAAAAGATCCTCTAAAGGGGACACACCCAAAAGTCGAAGCTGTCATCTCTTTGCGTATACGGAAGTATCGACCTGAGCTCTCACAGCCCTCGCATTTAACCCCTGAACAGATATCATCTGTGGTATACTCACCTGTAAGACTGAATATTGGGATCTGGATATGGGAGTATATTCAAGAATTGGGACACACAAATAAGTTCAAGTCATTAAAACATTAATATCGTATCTCGGATCAGTTGAACTTTGTGTGAAATTTTAAGTGGACAAATATACTGACAATCTAGGTGAATTGTTTAGAAGTTAAAATGTAATGCAGCTTAACGGTGTTGGTGACATGTCTCATGAACTGATATGATCCTCTTGCACAAACTCATAAAAATATTGTTTGTAAATATTTCAATTCTGCATTCTTTTATTTCTACAATTGGTGTCATTCTTCTGTCTTTACAAGTGATGTCATTTACTTTCTTTCAGAAAATCCAAAAAGATTTTGTGTGTGTTTTAGCATAAACTTTTGAAAAAGTCAAAAAGATTTTCGACAACTGATGTTGGAAAGCTGATTTTCAAAATTTCGAGTGCTAAACATGATGACATTGTTGTGAGGGGGAGTGTGTTTTGAGTGTCAAAATATGTTTTCTAAATCAACAAGTGGTTCATCATGTGTGTGTGAACCGAGAGAGAGTGATTGCTGGTGCATATGTTTTGAGAGGAAGTCATCTGATTATTTCAGAGTGTTGGTGCATACAAATTGTTAATTTGTAAAAATCTTACTTCTGGGTTAAGAATGTGCAGGAATAGCCAGGTTTCGATCTTGGACCTAAAGATAAAGAGCCATGTTACAATACCTGAGGACTCTGATAAAAGTAAGCCAAGTTTCGATCCTGGAAATTAATCGCTGTGAACAGAGCTAGTGCCAGGTTCCAGATTCTGTGGACAAAGCTAAAGCCAGGCATCAATTAGAACATCAATTAGAACCTATGAAAGCCAGACAATGATCATGAAGCAGATGTTGCTGAAGAATAAAGAAATGCCAGCAAATCGAGAGGGGGAGTCTGAAGATATTCAAGTAGATATGGTTAAAAAGGAGTCTGTTGATGAAGATTGAGATAGAGAAAAGCCCAGAGACTGATCAAGACTGAAGAAGTGAAGACACAGTATTGTCGTGACTCGATAGTCGACTCGTCAACATCTGAGGGGGAGTCTGTTGGTGCACTACATCTGTCGACTTCATCTTGTATCGAGTCTTAGATTGCATTGTATAGATTAGGACATGATTTACGAGAAAATAGGAGAATGTATGTGTCTTAGGTGCTGATTTCGCTCATAGGGTCTTTAGCAGGGGGTTTCGCTTTATGGACATGTAGGGGTTTCGCTTATATGGACATGTAGGGGTTTCGCTTATATGGACATGTAGGGGTTTCGCTTATATGGACATGTAGGGGTTTCGCTTATATGGACATGTAGGGGTTTCACTTATATGGACATGTAGGGGTTTCGCATATATGGACATGTAGGGGTTTCGCTTATATGGACATGTAGGGGTTTCGCTTATATGTACATGTACATATGAGCGAAATCATCAACACTATATATAGGGTCTTGAGTGACATCATTTGTAAGATTGTACAATTCCATACCGAGGTGCTGCCGGTGTGAAGACTGAATGTAATTGCTTCCAAATCAATACAATCAGTAATATTAGTGAAGAATCAGGTGTTTCTACCTCCGTTTCTTGTTATTCCGCACCTGAAAAAGAGTCGAGCTTCTCTGAACGACTCGTTTGGGTCAGAACACGATCCTACATTATCTTAGTTATTGTAGTAGGACCCTCTTTTGAAGGGGATGTTACCCTCAACCCAGTAGTTTGAGTCAGCAAGGATTCAATCTTAAAGGGTCGGATTATTGAAAGATAATTAATTAAGTTATTAATGCATAATGTGGTAGGCCCCTCTTTTGAAGGCGACGTTACCCTCAGCTAAGTAGTCTGAGTCAGCAGGGATACAGTCCTAAGTGGCTGGGTTTAAGTTTTAATAGTAGTTTAAGTTATGAGTGGATCAAAGAGTTTGGACCCCTGCCATCCAATACCTTTGGGTATTGAAGGAGATCCTACTAATTTTGACCCAGGTCCTTTGCAGGATCTATACACTGAACAATGGCAAGACTCTTACCAAACTGTTCCCTTAACCCCCGACCAGGTAGCCAACATACCTCCATATAGACCGTGGAGATATGAATGGTGAAAATCTTTTATTTTATATAGACAGTAAAATAATGCCAAGACACCACGGACAAACGATAAGGAAGAATCACCTTCAACATAAGAAACTAGTAATTAAAGTCATTAATACAAAACCAATTAAAAAGTGTAAAAGATAAAAAATAAAAAGTATTAAACTACTTAGCTGGGCACGGCCCCATGTCCATCTGACACACTCTCTCTTCATTAATTGTAATTCGCAATTACAATAAATGCGCCTGCAGCAACTTGACCACGCCCTCGTGTCCGTTGGGCACGGCCCCGTGGTGGGCAATAGAAGCTTCTATAGGTTTGTCTTTTCTGCTGCTTCTTGGGCACGGCCGCGTGCTCGCTGAACACGGGGCGTGTTCAGTCTTCTAGCTTCTCTGTTTTGCTTGGGGGGATGCTGTCGGGGGGTCGGGCATATCACTTTTGTTCCTTTTCTCGTATTTATGTTAGATTTTGCTGTCTTTTTGCTTCTTTTGTTATTTTGAGCTCATTTAATCCTGAAAATACAAAAGGAAGACAAGAGCACACTTTTTCCAACATTAGTACTAAAAAGGGTTAGTTTAAAGCCACAATTGATGTAATTTATATGTTGCATTTTGTGCACATCAAATACCCCCACACTTGAATCTTTGCTTGTCCTCAAGCAAAACTCTTTATAATGTGGCTTTATTCACTCCCAAATGGAATGGGTAGAAGAGAAGGTTTTTGGGCTTGTCATAGAGTGTCCGGAATTCCAAGATTATTTAGGTTTTATTTTTATTTATTTACAGTCCTATTCGTCATGATTTATTAAAAACATTTCATAAGATAAATTATTTATTACGGCATAACATACGTCTTTAAAATTCCATTTATATACAAGTTCACATACCTCACGGGAGAATCACTCAACACTCGGCCGAAGGTGTATTTTTGGTGAATCACTCGAGAGCGGCATGGAACTTACTCCTACCATAAGCTTGCCAAGCAATCAATCCTCCTCCTTTTTAACTATATACCTTTGTAAATATCAAGAGGACTTTTTGGGTGAATGGTTAGGCTTGGGCTAAAGGTGGGTGGTTGGGTTAGTGGTTAATAAACAGGCGAAAGGCGTAACAAACGTCGGTTTTTGAAAGACTTTTATTTATTTTTTTTCATATTTATATTTTATTTTGATGAATTGTTCAAACAAAGTTATTTTTGATAAACTTTGTTTGTTTATTTGGTTTCATCAAAATATAAAGATATAGATTTTTTTTAAAGAAGAGTCATTAGAAAACCGAACGTTGTTTACTAAAAAAAGGGTTAAAAATTAAAAGGTTTAGGTGGGTAAAAAGGGGTTGTTTTGGGTTAAGAAATGAAAAGGTTTAGGCTCAAAGGGGTTAACTAGGGGGATTTTGGGTAGGTGGTAAAAAAAATGAAAAATAATGCTGTATAAAGAAAAAGGGTTAGTCCTAATGCCTCCATCATTTACTTACTCGGGTTTAAGTTGGTAAGGACCGGGAATGTATTGTTGTGGCAAGTTCTAGAGTCGTACGAACCAAGCGGCTATTCACACAAGAAACGAAAAATGAGCATTTAGTGTAAAGTTGTGTATTTGTATGCTCGTTAAAGGCTCAAAACTCACTTTTGTGGGAAAAGGGTTTTTTTATGTGATCAAGTATATATAATCAAATTTTAACTAAGTTTGTCATGCCTTTTCATAATTTCTTATGTTGGTTCTTTTTATCACGACGCTATCGGTTGTAAACTTGTAAAAATATAACCTTGTTAAGACTTGAATTCCCAACTTAAACTTAGACAAGTAAAAAATTGAAAATTTTTGGAAAAAAAAATTGGGGTGATTAGCGGTTCCAATAGAGTTTTATGTAAGGCTTGTTATTAGGACTTGCAAAATTCAAGGTTTTAGCATCCCCCCCACACTTAAATTACACATTGTCCTCAATGTGTCCCAGAAATAAGTTTTTAGGTTGATTGAATGTGTAAAATGGTGTTAAAAGCAAAATTTTATGTTAGTGGCAGTCTGGACACGACCCCATGGGGACCGGGCACGGCCCCGTGTTCAGGTGCCAGTAACAAAAAATTAAAGAAAAGAAACAAAAGACTGGACACGGGGGCGTGTTCAACGAAGACGGCCCGTGTCCAGTTACCTGAACTGGGCACTTTTCTGCAGGATGTGCAGCACGGGGCCGTGTTGGGCGGACACGGCCCGTGCTGAGCTTACTGTAATGAAGAAATTGTTGTCTGATGGCCCTGTTTTCGTGCATGGAGCTATTTTTCTCATTTCCCTTGTTATCCTTGACTATCTAGAGTGTGTTTTATTTCTGCAAATTAAAACTAAAAGATTAAACTAAACTAAGGATAGTTCCGCGGAATGCCTCCGTGGTGCGCCACATTTATAAGGGTCCTTGGCTAGACCCAAGGTGAGGTTATATGTTTTCCGAGCGGGATGTTTTGCATCCCATGTTGCACCGTCGGAGAGCATCATCCAAACTCGAATCAATAACCTTCATGTAATTGACCGGGTAATCGTCCTCTATTCTCTTCCTAACCCCGAACTTCACTTCGTTATCCCCATATTTTCAAGTGAGTGTTCCGTCATTCATGTCTGCCACTACTTGTGTGGTGGCTAGAAATGGCCTCCCTAGTATGAGGGGGACTTCGGTGTCTTCTTCCATATCAAGTATGACAAAGTCGGCCGGGTAGACGAAATTGTCGACTTTGACTAGTAGATTTTCAGCGACACCTTGCGGGAATTTGACGGACCGATCAGCAAGTTGTATACTCATCTTTGTAGGACTCGTTTTTCCTAAGCCGAGTCTTTTGAACATTGATGCGGGCATGAGGTTAATGCTAGCCCCAAGGTCAGCTAGTGCATTACGAATGGGGGAGTCCCCAATCGAGCAAGGAATTGTGAAGCTTCCGGGATCAATCTTCTTTTAGGGGAGTCTGTTGAGTACGAGGGCGGAGCATTCTTCGCCTAAGTTAACTAATTGCAATGATTCAATTTTCCTTTTATGAGTGAGGAAGTCCCTCATGAATTTTGAGTATTTAGGCATTTGGGTTAGGACGTCAATGAAAGGAATGTTGACATGCAATTGTTTAAGTAGACTTTCGAATTTTGCGAATTGCTCATTTGTCTTTTGACGGATTAACCTACCGGGGTACGGAACCGGAGGAGCCTTGGTGGGCTCCGGTGATGGAGGAGAAACCTTCTCTTGTTGGGACGGTGTTGCGATCTCCTCAGTAGGCGGTGGTCCTTCCGCAGGACCCACGGTACGGTTCCGTAGCATTATGAGATGAACTTGCGCCTTTGGGTTTGTTTCGGTATTACTTGGTAACGCGCTTTGCGGTCTCTCGGAGAAATTTTGGGCTAGTTGATTTATTTGTTTTTCGATGTTTTGTATACTAGCTTGTTGATTTCTAAAATTTGATTCTAATTGTAGAAACCCATCCGAGTTTTTCTATTCAGTGTCGGAGATGAGGCGAGATATAGTATCTTCAAGCCTTTCTCGTCCACCTTGTTGTTGAGGGAAATTTTGTGACTCATTTCTTGGTTGTTGAAAGTTTGTTCATTGATTTAGGCTTTGTTGGTTACTACTATTGTCGGGTTCTCTCCAACCAAGGTTAGGGTGGTTACGCCATCCTTGGTTGTAGGTGCCCGTTGGAGGACCCGACGGCCTAGGTCTATTATCAATGTAGTTTACCAATTCTGGTTGATCATCTGTTTCTTTCATACAACTCCAATTTTCATGTGGCCCACCACACCCTTCACAAGCCATAACCGAGACTGTTTTTGTCATCTCTAACTTTTTAATTTTAGAAGAAAGGGCCTCGATTTAGGCTTGTAAAGAAGTGCTTTCATCAACCTTATGGGCGCCCGGGGCAATAGATTTATTGCCTCGGGGAGTGTGCCACTGGAAATTGGTTTGAGCAATTTCATCAATTTGATTATATATTTCATGCAGGCGGCGATTACCTAAAAGTCCCCCGGAGCTAGAGTCAAGTGTTTGTCTAGTATGTGGCAACAGTCCATTATAGAAAGTGGATACTTGTTGCCACACCGCAAGACCGTGATGGGGACACTTTCGTAATAGCTCCTTGAACCTTTCCCAAGTTTCATTCATATAAGGATTCCCCCTCCTCTTGCGAGTATGTATTAATTTCAGTCATTAATTTAGCCGTTTTAGCGGGAGAGAAATACTTATATAGAAATTTTTGGGCTAGTTCATCCCAGGTGTTTACCGAACCAACTGGGAGGGTGTTAAGCCAAGCTTTTGCTCGGTCTTTTAGTGAAAATGGAAACATTCGAAGGCGGATGGCGTCATTTGATGCTCCATTGATCCGAAAGGTATCACATATTTCTAAGAAATTAGTTATATGTAGATGGGGATCCTCGTCCACAAGCCCATGAAAGGTTGCAGAGTTTTGAAGCATCTGTATCAAATGTGGCCGAAGTTCGAAGTTGTTGGCTTCGACATTAGGTGCATTGATAGCGGCGCCGATATTACCTACGGTGGGTCGTAGGTTATCCATGAGGGTACGTTGGTCCGCCATTGGAAGTGGGTCCCCCGAAACCTTCTCTTGGTTTTTAGCTTTTAGTCTTTTTCTGAGAAAGCGTTCGGGTTCTTCTAGAGGTTCTTTTATGTCTTTATTAGAACTGGAGCTCATACACTACGTAGAGGTGGCGTCTGGTTCCAAGTCCTGCAACAAAAACAAAAAAGAATGTTGGTCAGAAAGTTCACCACGGCCCCGTGCTCAGTGAACACGGCCTGTGGTCGGAGTTACAGTGATTGTTTTCCGGATCCCCGTTACTGGAAAGTTACACGGCCCCGTGGTCAGCCTTCTGTAATTCGGAAAATTAAAAACTGCCAGTAACACTGCTGGGCACGGCCCGTGTCCGACCAGGCACGGCCCGTGCTGAGCTCTGCAGAAGCTGAAAAATTTAAGAAAATCCTAAAAAAATAAAAATAAAATGAAAAAATGATTAGGCCGTTGATTCCTAACTTTCTTAAAATCCTCGTGTCCCCGGCAACGGCGCCAAAAACTTGATGTGCGTGAAGTGTGTTATATTTTAGGTATATATTTTAAGCGCTTTTTACACTTTTTAGCCAAGTTTTAAATTTATAAAACACGATATTTACTAACATTAAACACACATATGGGCAAGTGCACCCATCGTGGACGTAGTATAGTGTTGGTAAGATACCGAGGTCGTCCAAGGACACAAGAGCTTTTAGTATTGGTTTATCCTCAACGTCTAACCAAATCAAAATGTTAGAAAAAGGTTTTAAACTAAGAAAATAAAACTAACTAAAATGCTGAAAATAAATTAAAACTAAAAACAGATAGACAAGATGAATATCCGACTCGTGTGTTAGTGTAACCTTTGATTATTTTCGCACTTTTGCACTTATTTAAGAGATTATCTTAGTTATTTTTGTAGGCCCCTCTTTTGAAGGTGACGTTACCCTCAACCCAGTAGTTTGAGTCAGCAAGGATACAATCATAAAGGGTCGGATTATTGAAAGATAATTAATTAAGTTATTAATGCATAATGTGGTAGGCCCCTCTTTTGAAGGCGACGTTACCCTCAGCTAAGTAGTCTGAGTCAGCAGGGATACAGTCCTAAGTAGCTGGGTTAAAGTTTTAATAGTAGTTTAACTTATGAGGGGATCAAAGAGTTTGGACCCCCTCCATCCAATACCTTTGGGTATTGAAGGAGGTCCTACTAAATTTGACCCAGGTCCTTTGCAGGATCTATACACTGAACAATGGCAAGACTCTTACCAAACCGTTCCCTTAACCCCCGACCAGGTAGCCAACAAACCTCCATATAGACCGTGGAGATATGAATGGTGAAAATCTTTTATTTTATATAAACAGTAAAATAATGCCAAGACACCACGGACAAACGATAAGGAAGAATCACCTTCAACATAAGAAACTAGTAGTTAAAGTCATTAATACAAAACCAATTAAAAAGTGCAAAAGATTAAAAATAAAAAGTATTACACTAAACACTTGTCTTCACCAAGTGATGTGAGAGACTTAGGCAAACATGGCCTTTGATTGTCAAGAACTCTTACGATCAATCTTGGATCCCGAGACGACTCACACACTCTATGATGGGCAATGGATGATGGTGGTGGATGATGGTGTTATGGTGGTGATGGGTGGTGGGTGAAGTGTGAGAGAGGTGGTGTGCCAAGGGATGAGTTGCAAGAGCTCCAAGCACTCCTATTTATAGGCTGAACAGAAGCCCGGGCACGGCCCCGTGTCCATCTGACACTCTCTCTCTCTTCATTAATTGTAATTCGCAATTACAATAAATGCGCCTTCAGCAACTTGACCACGCCCCCGTGTCCGCTGGGCACGGCCCCGTGGTGGGCAATAGAAGCTTCTATAGGTTTGTCTTTTCTGCTGCTTCTTGGGCACGGCCTCGTGCTCGCTGAGCACGAGATGTGTTCGGTCTTCTGGTTTCTCTATTTTGCTTGGGGAGATGCTGTCGGGGGGGTTGGGCATATCACTTTTGTTCCTTTTCTCGTATTTATGTTAGATTTTGCTGTTTTTTTGCTTCTTTTGTTATTTTGAGCTCATTTAATCCTGAAAATACAAAAGGAAGACAAAAGCACACTTTTTCCAACATTAGTACTAAAAAAGGGTTAGTTTAAGCCACAATTGATGTAATTTATATGTTGCATTTTGTGCACATCACTAGTAGTCTTTTATGGGCTCCAACTGTTGCCGAAAACACTGAGTAAACATTTTTGTTTTAATTATACACAAGTGTTGTGTTGATACACGGTTCACAAAACAGATTCATACATTAAGCAAAACTTTGAGCATTTTGGATAACATGCATTTAGGACCTTGGGAAAGCTTATGTCACAACTCATTAAAGGTCCTCACTTAGAAACTGTGACTAACAACTCGGGCAAACGCCATTATCTATATTTTCTATGCTATTTCAATTACCCGAGCAGGTAACCTACGCGGAACGAAACGTTAGTGCACAAGAATACATGAAACTCAAATTATACATTGACGGATGTCGGAGCACATCACATTCTACGCAAAACGAAACGCTAGTGCACAAGTTTACATGAAACTTAAACTATACGTCAGCGGACGTTGAAGTATATCACACACGACTTTCAAGGTAAGGCCTCGGGGAAAACACAAATGGACACGACAACAACGATGCTAATCTCGTCGGCGGGAGAAGATTTCACAAGATTTCACAACAGTCGCTACTTAGTCTAAAGAGACTCACAGTTATTGGCGCTGCAAAGAAGTCACATGCTTTTGCAATTCCCCCTACTTCATTTATGCCGAATACGCTATGTTCGACATTCCATGGTAATGTTACCTAACAACCAGTCTCACACAAAATTCCAGGTAAAGTCCTTAAATTTCTTTTATTAAAATGCTGACTTTTGCATCTAGTGAGTAGATTTTTTTTACATTTCTACTTCCCCCTAATGGTCATTGCATCACGAAGATTTTATTTCATGATAGCGAACACTCATTTGCTTATTTCTTGACAAATTCATACGCTACACAAGCATTGTTGCTACGCATGTGGTTTCACTTCGAATGGTTGTTTTGTCAACATCTCATATATTATTTTGCCATATTAAATCTTTGCATTGTATTCTAGACGACCCGTATTATTGCAAAATGTTGACTCCTTGGTATCGAGTCAATGGATTTCTTGGAAAACTAATTTTCTTTTGAGTGGCATACATGGTTTTTCGTTGTGGCCATGTCGAAACTTTCTTATTGATACATGAATTCATTGTTGGATTATGTTTCTACCAAGTTTAATTGATTGAACTTGCTCGTAATATATATTCGATTTAAGAATCCATATGATGGATTGAGGCCATCATATTTGAAATAATCCCAACAAGCACTTCATTTGCTTTGAACCATAACATGCTTGTCTGGTCTTAGACTTCGTTGAATCGCTTCTTTGATCACAATCACCTTGTGGTGGCGTTTTTCACAAGTTTGAAGCTTGCGCTAATCTCATTGCTCACCTCATGCACGGATTTAATTATTTATTTATTTTTTTATTGATATTAAATCCGCTTTGTTAATTTATTCATATTAAAGCAATCATAATACAATCGTGTGTTAAGATGATGGTACACAAATTCATGTCCTATTTCGGTGTACCTTTTAACGGTTCTTTCCTCATCGATCGAACATTTTGTGATATCTATTGCTTTCTCATATTCGCTCGAAAACATTGTTCCTTTGTTTCATTTTCAGTTGAAAATCGTATGAGAATTGTTTAAAACAAATATTCAGATTTACTTCATTGAACCTCTCACTTGATTTCAAAACATAGTGATACTTGTTTGACCACCGCTATTATTGAATTATTTCAAACACGACACCTTCTGTTGTCGGTATGAACTTTTAGCTTGGGCTAATCATGATCGAGCGTTTCATGCAAATCACGGTGATACTTGTTTGATCCCCTTATTAACGAATTATTTCATTCACTACGACACCTTATGGTCTCGATATAAACTTGTAGCTTGTGCTAATCGTGATCAATCGCTTCATGCGAAACTATATATGCTTTTCGTTTGACACATCATTTAAGTAGTCTTAATGCAACTATGTATTAAGACGATGATACACCAGGTTCGGTTGTATTTCGTTTCGGTGTATCCTTGCAACTCAATAATGTCAACACGTTGATTTTATTCACTTAATGGTTCATTAGCTGACAAATCATTTTTATGATTCTATTTATTTGATCTTGTTGAATTCGAGTTTCAATCGTACAACGACCAACGTAAGATTCTGTTGGTAGTAAACTCTAGTGTTTCAAAAATTGATTTGCATATTGTGAACGTTCATTTGGAATTCTATTGGGCGAAATTTCTCTTTTGTTGAACCCTATAAACTTAGTCACATTGGTGATAGTATCACTACATTTCGTTCACTCGACATCGATTTCTAGAACCAACTCATTGAGCTGTTGGGTTCTTATTGATGCAAAATGTCCTTGCGTTCGCGTAATTTGAATAAGTCTTGATTCAATCAAGTTATCATTCACTTTGGAATTTTTCGGTCTAACCAGCGAAACGACACAACTTCGAGGATATAACATAGTCTAAATTTCGAGGACGAAATTACTGCAACAGGGGGAGAATGTGACAACCGGTAATTAACGGCTCCTAATTACGCGATTAGCGAACATTAAGACGATAATAAATTGTGTAATTAGATGCAAATTAACTTAATTAGGCCTTTAGGAAGCCTAGGAGCGTCTATTCGGCTTTACAGTGCGTGAATAGTAAACTAGGGAAAATCTGCGAAACGCAAAACGGTAACGAACTAAAACTGTACAAAATACTGACAACGCCGACAAGTACGAATTTTATGCAAGTATTTTATACTTATAAATTTAGTTTTCGAATTTTTCATACTTTCAAAACATCACAAACGCATGACGATCGAAAAACGCGACTTTGCCCATGATTGACGAGCGAACGTGCAAACGCGATTACCGACACCAAATTACGTCTTTTGAATTTATATCAATAATTTACGACAATTTTTTTTAGAAAAACGGGTGCTGATAACGGGTCTCGTTGAAGCTTACGGGTCGTTCTACATATAGAGAGCGGGCTTGTGGGCCTTGGGCCCAAGCCCAAATCCCAATAAACTAACTAAACCTATCTATAAAAATAGAACCAAACCCTAACCTCACATATTTTTCATCAGCCGCTCATGATAAACCTATCCCTCCCAAATCCATTTCTCTGCAATTCAAGAAATCAAACACACACACTTGTCCGACCTCTCTTCCCTCTAAATCACACCCACAAACCTACCACTTCTCTATCGATAATACCTGCAAAACAAAAGAAGACCTCATCCCTTCAAACACATCAACAGCCGCACCCCATAATTCTCCGTATCTTCATCTCGTTTCAAACCAGCAACCACAGGGAGGCCCACCGGCCGGTGACAGCCCGGCGAAGCACGGCAGCGCCGCCACCGCCGTCGCGGTGGTGGCGTGGTGGTGGTGGTGGTGTCGGGACGTTTCGAGCAAGATAAAATGTCGAGAGAGAAAGAGATTGGCTGGAGAGCGGCGGCGACGGTCCATGATACCGACCGACCCGTACTCGAAATGTTGAAGATAATGATGTTTTGGCTTGGGTTTTCATGGGAGTCTCGGGTCAAAAACCAGCAGGTTCAGTTCTTAGAAGCTTTCGGATTATGATTTTTTTGTTGATTCAGGTTGGGTCATATTTCTGTCGGGTTCCTCGGGTCTCGCTAGTTCAAGTCTCGGGTTGACAGTGGGTTCGTGTCAAGATAACAGGCGGTGGTGGTGGTTGTCTCATTCAAGAATTCTGAGATGGTTCGAGCTGGTTCCAGATCTGGCTCAGACTAACGTTCGGGATATTTCGGGTCTGTCAACATTTGGGTTCGGTCAGAGGCAGTTAACAGGTCAAACCTGAGCCAATTCGGGTCAACATCGAGTCAACATCAGATGTGGTTCGGGTCTCTGCAGGATTTCGGGTTCAGGATCGGGGCAACTCAGTCAACTCAACCGGTCAACTCAGTTGACCTGGTCAACTCATCCAGTTTTTTTTAGCGAAAAGACACGAGATCTTGGAAAAGTTTTAACGACGTGTTAAACATTTATATATACGTTAGTCTCATTTTATTTTGCGTGAAACCAAGCTCTAACTAGAATAAATTAACAAGATCAGGAAGAGAATAAAGTTTAAGGGACTTATACTTGATTTTGTCGATATACCTTGCATACGTACATATGTATATATATTAGTTTAAACAAACTATGAACTCGCTCAACTTTATGTTGACTTTTTCGCATGTTCTTTCTCAGGTTAAATTTTTCAAACTACGGAACGGTTGGAATAGGAGAACCATTGGAGATTCGAGTACTTAGTGGGCGTTCGTTTTCTAGAAGTCTTAGCTTATTTGCTTCCGCTGTGCAATGAAGATACCAGTCCAGTCACGCCATGCTCTGATATTTCGGGGTGTAACACAAGAGGTGGGTCTTTAGGAGACTCCTTATTTGGTTGCTCATTTTGGTAAAGAACCTCAAAGGTTTGTTCTATGGCTACCTCTTCTTCAACAAACTGGTCAATTTCTTCTCTTGTATCGGGTAGTTCATCTTCATCTTCAATTAGGGGGTCATTATTGCCAAATTGATATTTCATTGAACGCTCAAGATCGACAATTTTTTTGAATGCCCCTAATTGAATGGGTAGATTGTTATACTTCCGATTTTTCAAAGCTTCGTGGGTCTTTATAAAAGGTCGTCCCAACACTAGTGTCATCAAGGATGACGAAGTCGGTTGGGATCACCATTTGATTGGTTTGGACGAACACATCCTCAACTATCCCTATTGATTTCATTGTTTTCCGATTAGATAAAAAATTGGGTATTTGAAGTGGAGAAAAATCATCAATACTTAATTTTTCGAAAATGTAGTTTGGCATTATATTAACACAAAGATCTTTATCAATTGTAATATTACTAATAAACGAATTTTAAAAAAAAAAACATGGAACCGGTGTAATGTTAATTTCTAATGGATCTTCTTTTATTAGCGTGGTTTGATCATTTGTTAACTTAATGCTCACCGTTTCGTCAATTTAAGTGTTAGTGTTTAACTCTTTTAAAAACCTTGCATGAGTGGGTACTAAGCAATGATTTTCGAAAGAAGGTGGCAAGAGATTAATTTCTTTAAAATTAGGCTCTTTTTGAATTTTTACGTTGTCGGACTCACCTTTTTAGTTGTTTAACTCATGTGTCGGCTTTTCACTTACTTGTTCTTCCATGCTTACATTTTCAACTATCTCTTCTTTATTACAAGTCAATTCTTCCCTTGCGCGGGATTCCTCTTCATTTGCGTGGGATTCTTTTATGCAGCGCTCAATAGTTTTAATGTGTTCTATTATCTAATCGGCTATGTGGGTGATAGAATAAGGATATGGATCCTCAAAGCTTGAATTCGGAAGTTCGATCCTTGGTTCCTCATAATACTCATATGAAGTAGATGGTTCACACCATTGTTTCTCATTGTAAGTATATAATGGATAAGGGTCGTAACTTTGTTCTTCATAATACTCATATGAGGTGGGTTGTTCACGCCATGGTTCCTCATAGTAAGTATATGAAGATTGAGGCTCATATCTTGGTTCCTCAAAGTATGAGTATGAAGGCTGATGTGCACAAAATGCAACATATAAATTACATCAATTGTGGCAGAAAACTAACCCTTTTTAGTACTAATGCTGTAAAAAGTGTGTTTTTATCTTCCTTTTGTATTTTCAGGATTAAATGAGCTCAAATAAACCAAAGAAGCAAAAAGGCAGCTAAATCTGACATAAATACAAGAAAAGGGACAAACATGGCATGCCCGGCCTCCCCGACAGCATCTTCTCAAGCAAAACAAGAAAACAGAAGGCTGAACACGCCCCGTGCTCAATGAGCATGGGGGCGTGCCCAAGTGTCAGCAGAAAAGACAAAGTTGTAGAAGCTTCTATCGCCCACCACGGGGTCGTGCCCAGCGGACACAGGGCCGTGGTCAACTCTAAGATTCGCAGGATCTAGGGAAATCTTGATAGTACAGATACGCTTCTGCACACGGGGTCGTGCTCAGCGGACACGGGGGCGTGGTCAACTAATGCAGACAAACTGCATTTAATAAAGAAAGAGATGAGGATGGACACGGGGCCGTGCCCAATGGACACGGGGCCGTGCCCGAGCTTCTGTTCAGCCTATAAATAGGAGTGCTTGGATCACTTGCAACTCATCCCTTGGCACACCACCTCTCTCACACTTCACCCACCACCCACCACCATCACAACACCATCATCCACCACCATCATCCATTGTCCATCATAGAGTGTGTGAGTCGTCTCAGGATCCAAGATTGATCGTAAGAGTTCTTGACAATCAAAGGTCATGTTTGCCTAAGTCTCTTACATCGCTTGGTAAAGACAAGTGTTTAGTGTAATACTTTTTATTTTTAATCTTTTCGCACTTTTTATTTGGTTATGTATTAATGACTTTAATAACTAGTTTCTTATGTTGAAGGTGATTCTTCATTATCGTTTGTCCGTGGTGTCTTGGCATTATTTTACTGTCTATATAAAGTAAAAGATTTTCACCATTCATATCTCCACGGTCTATATGGAGATATGTTGGCTACCTGGTCGGGGGTTAAGGGAATGGTTTGGTAAGAGTCTTGCCATTGTTCAGTGTATAGATCCTGCAAAGGACCTGGGTCAAATTTAGTAGGACCTCCTTCAATACCCACCGGTATTGGATGGCGGGGGTCCAAACTCTTTGATCCCCACATAAGTTAAACTACTATTAAAACTTTAACCCGGCTACTTAGGATTGTATCCCTGCTGACTCAGACTACTTAGCCGAGGGTAACGTCACCTTCAAAAGAGGGGCCTACCACATTATGCATTAATAACTTAATTAATTATCTTTCAATAATCCGACCCTTTAGGATTGTATCCTTGCTGACTCAAACTACTGGGTTGAGGGTAACGTCACCTTCAAAAGAGGGGCCTACTACAATAACTAAGATAATCTCTTAAATAGTGCAAAAGTGCGGAAATAATCAAAGGTTACACTACACACGAGTCGGATCCAAGTGATTCATCTTGTCTATCTGTTTTTACTTTTATTTTACTTTTCAGCGTTTTAGTTAGTTTTATTTTTCTAGTTTAAAATCTTTTTCTAACTTTTTGATTTGATTAGACGTTGAGGATAAACCGGTACTAAAAGCTCTTGTGTCATTGGACGACCTCGGTATCTTACCAACACTATACTACGTCCACGATGGGTGCACTTGCCCATATGTGTGTTTAGTGTTAGTAAATATCGTGTTTTATAAATTTAAAACTTGGCTAAAAAGTGTAAAAGGGTTTAAAATATACACCTAAAATATATTAAACTACACGCACATCACGTTTTTGGTGCTGTTGCCGGGGACACAAGGATTTTAAGAAAGTTAGGAATCAACGGCCTAATCGTTTTTTTTATAAATTTTCTGTTTTTTTTAGGATTTTCTTAATTTTTCAGCTTCTGCAGAACTCAGCACGGGCCGTGCCCGCTGAACACGCCCCGTGCCCAATCTTTGGAACTGGCAATCCTGTTTTAAGTCAGACAGTAAGCTGAACACGGGGCCGTGCCCACTCAACACGCCCTGTGCCCAAGATTCAGTTACTGAAAACAGAACCGTAAGATCCTGACGGTTGGTAATTTCTGACAAAAACATGAGTGGTACTGATACTTTTTTACTTTCCGCACTCTTATGGTACGTGGTGTCAAATATGTGGTGGCTCTCACGAAGAATTAAAATGTTATTTTCTAAACTATAAGCCCCACTATATAGACCCATTGTTTTCCTGTAGCCTTAAGAGGGGCGAAAGTAAAAATAATCCCTATATCTCCCTCGAATGCGCTCAACCGGACCTTCTAGGAGAAATGCTTCTTGATGAACTATTTCAATTAGAAGATCTAATTCTTAATTGGTTAAAAGAACTTAAGATGGATTTCATTGATTCATCTCAAGACGATACCCAAGAAGAATTGTTGAGATCGCATTCGAATAAAAACAACTCCGTTGTTCCCGATAATACCTTTGACTCTAGCGAAGACTTGGGCGATAGTCGTCCCTGTGCCGATTGTGCCGTGAAGGACTCTCCATCGACTTCGTTCGGTGCATACATAGACCTGAGCGATTCGGCATACACCTTCTTTAACGAGACCCCGGGAAAGGGTTGGACTTGTCCACCTACATTTAGCATAGGAATCACCCTCACCGACAACCTCTTGCGTTCTCGTCTTAATCTAGAGCAATTAAGGTATCTAAGGCACTTTGGGGTTGTTCCATCCAGTAAGGAACCACCCGATATGCAGAAGTTCCTTAGAAATAGACAAACTTCATAAACAGCCTTTCGACACGGGGCTGTGCCCAGTCAACACGCCCCCGTGTCCACTGAAAGATTCCTTTCTGACTTTTTGTCAGAATACGGACAAAGTGTGTTAGGATCTTGCTTGCACACGGGGCCGTGTCCAGCCGACACGGGGCCGTGTCCAGAGTGTTGTCGTTTTCTATAAATAAAGCCAAGAATCCTGCACATTTGGACCATCCAGGGACAGAGATTTGAGAGGATCTTCTCACATACCATCCTAGGTATTTTCTAAAAGAAGGTTCTAACAACCATCTTGTCCTTTCCACTTTTATCCATTACCTTCTTCTTCATCTTTCTTGCATCAACACCTCCATTGAAGCTTGAGATCACCAAGATTCCAAGCTTTATTGTGATGTTTGTTGAGTTTTAGTTCAAGGAATCTTGTTAAAAATAAGTTATATAACATTGTTTTAAGTTATTACTGCTCAAAAATGCTTCATAAGTTGGAAAAATAATTTAAAACTTCGAGATTCCTTGTTCCAAAAAATCTGCAGAAAAGTGAACACGGGGCCGTGCTCATTGAGCACGGGGCCGTGTCCGCAGGTACTGTTTCATTAAAATAAACTCTTTTCCGTTTATTTTCGTAGAATGTCAAGCCAAAATAGTGGAACCTCTTCTACGCACTCCAAAAACAATCGAAGGGAAAGAAGGTCTTCGATTGAAGCAACGCTCGTACGCTACGTAATGGCATTACGTAAAGCCCTTGACGAGATGACTTCGGTGGAGGAGGTCCTTATAGACCGTATAAATTATCTCACGGTGGGGCTGGAAAACAGTTTTCAAGAAATTAACGTCTTGCACCAGAGGTTAAACATTCTTGTAACACCTCCCATGGAACCAATCCTCCCTCAAGAGGATTGGAACCTAGCACTTGAAATCAACAATCCTATCGGGTGGGACGACGTTCCAGCGGAGCCTCCTCTTGAAGATCTACAAGAAGTTTCGGTGGAGGTTGCACCCCCTCAAAACGATGCCAATGAACCCGCCTTTCTTCTCCCAAGGGAGATAGAGGAATGGCTTGCCGACATGTGAGGGACCCATACCCGAAGGAAGAAGTTCTTCAAGCCGCATCCAACCGAGAGAATTATCTTTTCGGAAATTTTGCTAATAGAATAAAATTTAGGCTAGAACTTCTTGGTTTGAACTTCTTGTGCTCTTTTAACTTATTTATCTAGAACTCTAACTTTTTAGGATTATTATGTAATTCTCTCTATGTTTTAATGTGTAGGATCGTTTTCGGACCCAAACGAGTCGATCAGAAGAGTTTATGCTCAAAACGAAAGGCGGAAACAGTCGTAATGAGCTCAATTCAGCAAGAATATCACTTTAACTGTCGATTTTATTGATCAGATGACAATTTACAACGAGTCGACACTTCGGCAGCACTTCGTTGCACAAACCGGAAAAATTCTATCTAATTTCGCTTGAACAGGGGTATATATAGAGCTGTGATTTCGCTTGAAACGGTTCCAAGCGGAATTAGATTCCATGCGGAATCTAATTTCGCGCGGAATTACATACAAGCTCATTTCAAGCAAAATTACATTTACAAGCGGAATTACTTGATTTCTCAAAATACGTGCCCTGTTTTAACATTCTAAGACAAGACTCGATATAAGACGAAGTCGACAGACGCATGCACTAACAGACTCCCCCTCGAATGTTGACGAGTCTTAAGTGTCAAGTCTTCAACATCTTCAATCTTTATCAGTCTTCGGGCTTTCTCCAAAGTATCTTACATTGTAAAGAATCCTCAAATCTCATTCTCTTCTCTTCTCTATCAGCACCAACAGACTCCTCTTGAACAAATACTCTCCCCCTCGAATGTTGAATTTTCAATAGGATCTCAATCTGGCTTACAATCTTTCTAATTCTCTTGATCAGATCTCTTGATTCCTTAAGTTCATCAGCATCATCAGCTTACGTGAATATCATGCTTCCAGAATCATAACCTGGCTCTTTAGCCTCTACAGACTCCCCCTTTCGATAAGCTGGGATCGCAGTCTGGCTTCCACAGGTTCAAGATCGTGACCTGGCTCATACTTTGCTTAGAATCGAAATCTGGCTTTCTCTATTCAGGAATCGGAACCTGGCTTTCTCTAACCACAAGCTCCTCAGGATCGATTAACCCAGTTCTTACTCAAACCTGCACAATCTCTACCTCACAATAAATTTCATAAATTTATTATTTGACAAATTTATGATTTCTGCCTACCACTTACAGAAACAAGATCAATCAAAGAATGATTTTATATTTGAAAACCTTCTGATGACCACTTGCAGATAAAAACTTTAAAATTTGTTTTCATCAAACACAAACTCCCCCTCAAATTGATCATCATGTCTAGCACTTGGAATTTTGAAAATCAGCTCTTCAACACCAGTTGTCGAAAATCATTTTGAATTTTCAACAGTTTATGCTAATACACACTGAAAATCTTTTTGAATTTTTGAATATAAAGAAATGCAGTAAAGAAATATTTACAGACAATCTTTTTGTGAGTTTGTGTAAGAGGATCATATCAGTTTTTGAGACAAATCACTAACACCATTAAGCTTTAAACATTTTAAGTTCTAAACAATTCACCTAGATTGTCAGTATACTTGTCCACTTAAATTTTCACACAAAGTTCAACTGTTTCGAGATACGAGATTAGTGTTTTAAGCACTTAAACTTATTTGCGTGTCCCACCACTTGAACATACTCCCGTATCCAGATCCCAATATTCAGTCTTACAGGTGAGTATACCTAGATGATATCTGTAAAAGGGTTAAATGCGAAACCGTGAGAGCTCAGGTCAGAACTTTCGTTCAGCAGCGAGATGACGGCTCGACTTTAGGTGTGTTCCCTTTAGAGAATCTTTTCTTCAACAGTACATAATTAGCATTTTGCAATGTTTCATCATTTTTTGTACTGAGGGCAGCGCTATATTTCAAGCAAATGCAAAGTATTATACGGTTACTAGGCTATTGCTTCCGCAAAATCAGAAGTCCCGGGATAATACCCCAGATATCACTGAGTATAAAGACCTAGTATCTCAGAAAGAGGAACCTTTCAAACAAGATTTCCGGGGTTACCCATATATCCAAGAAATGTTACCCACGAAATAAGCAAGTTTGAAATTTATGTTTATATCTCGAAAACAATCTACTAAATGTGTAAAAACCTACTGGCATATCAGCAGTGAGATTGTTTATCACCTTTTTGACTTTCTAATTCTTTAGCATGTTGAGATAGTCCACTGATGTAGTATCATTTCCTCTTTTTCACAACCAAACTCATTTTTGAATTTTATCATGTTTTTGGTTTTTTTCAAATTTTCTAATGTTTTAGGATTTTCTGAAAATTCTTACTCCCCCTAAAATTCGAAAACTTTAAAGAAAATTGAAAACAAACTATACAATAAACTGACAACTTGATGTGAATCGCTTCAATTCGTCATCCACTTGGCATAAACAATCAGAACTCCCCATCTCAACAAACTATCTTCCCATTATGATTTCAAAACATTTAAGTTTGTTTTAATCAAAATGGTTTTTCCGGAAAATAAGTTTTGTTAAAACCACTTGTAGGTTCAGGGATCAATTCATCACCTTGTTTTCAACCACTTGTATGAGGATTATATCAAGTTCAAATTAATGACCTTGATTAATCACATTGTCAGAACAAACCTCTGTCGATTCACAAACGGGAAATATTCTATCTAATTTCGCTTGAACAGGGGTATATATAGAGCTGTGATTTCGCTTGAAAGGTTTCCAAGCGGAATTAGATTCCATGCGGAATCTAATTTCGCGCGGAATTACATACAAGCTCATTTTAAGCGAAATTACATTTACAAGTGGAATTACTTGATTTCTCGAAATACGTGCCCTGTTTTAACATTCTAAGACAAGACTCGATATAAGACGAAGTCGACAGACGCGTGCACTAACATAATGAGTGGTGGTTTTAGTTAATTTGGTGTTTGGATGATGTTGTAATGGATAAAACACAGTCAGTATGGTGAAGGATACAAGGGAAACTTGCACCAGCGCCCCATGCACAAAAACAGGACCATCCGATAAATTTTTCTTCATTACAGCAAGTTCAGCACGGGCCATGCCCGCCCAACACGGCCCCGTGCTGCACAGGCTGCAGAAAATGCCCAGTTCAGGTAACTGGACACAGGGCGTGCTCACTAAACACGCCCCCGTGTCCAGGCTTTTGTTTCTTTTTTACAAATTATTGTTACTGGCGATCTGAACACGGGGCCGTGTCCAGACCCCCAGTAACATGAAATTTTGCTTTTTTCACACCTTTTTACACATTCAATCAACCTAAAAATTTATTTTTGGGACGCATTGAGGACAATGTGTAATTTAAGTGTGGGGGGGGGGGGGATGCTAAAATCTTGAATCTTGCAAGTCCTAATTAGCAAGCTTACACAAAACTCAATTGGAACCGCTAATCACCCCAAATTTTTTTCAAAAATTTTCAATTTTTTTTTTACTTGTCTAGGTTTAAGTTGGGAAATTCAAGTTCTAAAAAAAGGTTATATTTTTACAAATTTACAACCGATAGCGTCGTGATAAAAAGAACCAACATAAGAAAATTATGAAACGGCATGACAAGTTTAGTTAAAATATGATTATATATACTTGATCACATAAAAACCCATTCCCACAAAAAGTGAGTTTTTGAGCCTTTTTTGAGCATACAGATACATATCTTTAAACTAAATGCTCATTTTTCGTTTCTTGTGTGAATAGCCGCTTGGTTCTTAAAATTCTAGAACTTGCCACGACGATACATTCCCGGTCCTTACCAACTTTAACCCAAGTAAGTAAATGATGGAGGCATTAGGACTAACCCTTTTTATTACTACACCATTATTTTTCTTTTTTTTTACCACCTACCCAAAATCCCCCTAGTTAATGTCACACCCCCAAAATCCACCTGCGGATAACACCCGCTTCGAGGGCGTGACTGACCAGGATCCAGCCACCAATTATACTGAGCATTTAATTAATAGAAGAAATATTTAAAATCCGAAGTAATTAACAACATTAGAGTTTAGATTCGGTAATTAGTTTAACAAAACAGCGGAAGCATAAACCAAAATAGTTTTAAAGACAGTTCATTGATCAAAACAGTTATCCCAACACACGGGTTTGACGAACACTACACTTCCCCAAGTAGCAGCTCCTGAATCATTGGTTACCTGCAAAGCATGCAGTAAGGAGTCAACAATAATGCTGAGTGAGTTCACTAGTTGTCCAGTTTTAATTACCAAAAACTTGTTTCACCGGTTAATTTATCCGTTTATACATGCCCTGGGGAGCTACCCCAAAAGTTAGCGACTAAACTGTTTTTCCAATACCGAACACTAGGTAACCGTTGCGTATCCGCAGGATGCCCCGATGTCAATGTTCTATCATCATTGACGGATTTCTGAGTACATTAGTTCACGCCCGTCCCAAACCAGGGCACGGTGTGAGGCTGGTAAACACCTAAATAGCGCTATCAACTAATAACCCGCTCGCCTAACCCGGCGACTAATCGGTATTTGTAGTAGGGACTTGAGTGATAGAGTTTCGTTTAGTGCCGTTAGTTGCAATCCGTATAAACAGTAATTAACCAAAAGGTTTCCCAATACCCGGGAAGGAAAAGTAAGTTTTGTTCCCAATGACTAGGGAAGGTATGTAAATGGTATCCCCTTTTACCAGGGGATAGGGTTGTTAGTCTCGTGTCCCAAACCACCGGGACGCATGCTTTTAAGTTGTGAACTCACCTTGGGTTGCTCGGTAGGTTTAGGTTACTTGTCAATCACGTTGGTCACCACGTCCTAACATGGTTACCGGTATAGGTCAGGTTCGGTATACAAGTATTCACGTAAAACTTACACATAACTAACATGTATCAAGCATATAAGTAAACAGTGGGTTAATGGGCCGGCCTAAATAATTAAGCAGTCAACAGCAACACATAGTTCATTTAACAGATAGCCCAAGTTAACACAGAATGGCCCAATAACCAGAATGGACAGCCCACTCGCAACCAGCTGGTCTCGAGTCGCAACCAGGTGGTCTCGGCTTGTCACGCTGTGGTTACGAGTCGTAACCGTGGTCTCGAGTCATCATGTTTTGGTTGCGAGTCGCAACGGCGTGATTTCGAGTCGCAATCTCGTGGTTTCGAGTAGTCATGCTGTGGTTGCGAGTCGCAACTACGTGGTCTCGAGTTGTCTTGCCTTGGTTGCGAGTCGCAACGACGCGGTTGCGAGTCGTAAGCTGTCCCTTTCACGTACACGTGATGATGCAGATGCAACAGTCCGAAATTGTACCATGTATTCAGACCCAGATTAGGAAACAACCAATAAGGTTTCACTAACACTTTTCCTAAACTGACCAGCAATGAAAATAGATCAAACTTTGCCATTTTTACATCTTCAAGTCATATTCAAACAAGTTCATCTTATGTTCATCATTTTCTAGGGTTTTCATGCCAACATAAACACACATTTATGAACCGAAAATCACATATTTCTAGCAAGATCATCATGCAAGAACAAGAAACACACATGTTTGTAGCCGAAATCTCATATTTAACAACATCATTTTGCAAGGACAATGAAGCATAGATTGGTTAGCCATGAATACTCTTAGACTACCATTTTCTAACCATTTTTAAACATGTTACCACATATTGTCAAGCTTTACGAACCAACCTAAGAATCATGCATCTTGTTTCTAACCAAACATTTCTAGTTCATTTATCACACATAATTTCTACACACAAAATAGAACACTAACCGGTTTGAGAAGAAGAAGCCGTAAACAAGGAAAAGAACCGAGAAGATGGAGTGTCCGAGTTAGTGGTCTTGACCGAGTCCTTGTCCGGGATCCTTGCTTGAACCGAAAATTGAAAGGGATTGGGGTGTGTTGTTGAGGGTTTCTAGTTGAGAGAAAAATAGTAGAAGTGTGTTTGTGTGTTGTGTATGAAATGAGGGAAAGTGGGGAAAGATGGGGTATATATACCAAGGGGTGTTTCGGTTTGGGCTTGGGGTTTCGGCCCAAGCCGGTTACGGCTCAACGGCCCACTCGAAACCGAGTGGCCCACTCGCAACCGCCCGGTTGCGAGTCATGGTCTCGACTCACATACATTTATATATATAATACGTACATTCAACACACATTAAGCAAATATAGATCACGTTTTCATTTAATAATATTTATATACACAAAATATTACAAGGTGTTCGTTCGGAAAAACCTCGAGTGTCACATTATCCCCAAGTTTTAAGAACTTTCGTCCCGAAAGTTGAAGCAGCCACTGCCAAGCTAGCGTGTTTTAACGGGGTGTCACATCATCCCCCCGTTAGTTTGGAATTTCGTCCCGAAATTCGGTTGTAGCTTCAGTGCTGGGGTTTTCGTTTGGGAATAACTGGGGATACTTAGACTTCATCTGGTCTTCCCGCTCCCAGGTAAACTCTGGGCCGCGTCGCGAGTTCCAACGAACTCGTACAAGGGGTATTCTAGTGCTCTTGAGGACCTTAACATCCCGGTCCGTGGTTTCGACAGGTTTTTCGACGAATTTCAACTGTTCGTCGATCGTGAGTTCCTTCAGAGGAACTACGTGCGTCTCATCTGACAGACACTTCTTCAGATTCGACACATGGAAAACGTTGTGAACTGCACCGAGTTCTGCTGGTAAGTTCAGTCTGTAGGCCACCTTGCCTATTTCCTCAAGGATTTCGAAAGGTCCAACGTACCGTGGGTTGAGTTTGCCTCGTTTACCAAAACGAACCACACCCTTCCAGGGTGAAACTTTGAGTGGTACCCGCTCCCCAACCTGGAGCTCAAGTGGTTTCCTGCCCTTATCGGCGTAGGCCTTCTGACGGTCGCGAGCGGCCGCCATGCGTTGTCGTATTTGAGCAATCCGCTCAGTAGTGTCTATCACATGTTCTGGACCAGTGATTTGACTATCCCCCACCTCTGCCCAATAAAGAGGTGACCGGCATTTACGTCCGTACAATGCCTCAAACGGAGCAGCTCTAATGCTGGTGTGGTAGCTGTTATTATACGAGAATTCCACGAGTGGCAGATGCCTTTCCCAGCTGTTGCCAAAGTCGTTTACACAAGCGCGAAGCATGTCTTCTAATGTTTGAATAGTGCGTTCGGACTGCCCGTCCGTCTGTGGGTGATATAGATATGCTGTGCTCATAACTAAACGTGAGCCAAAAGACTTGTGTAATGCTTGCCACAGTTCCGAAGTAAAACGTGCATCTCGATCAGAGATGATAGAGGTGGGCACCCCGTGCCTCGAAACAACTTCCTTGAGGTATATCTTCGCCAGAGTGGAGAATTTATCTGTTGTCTTTGATTGCCAAGATGTGTGCGGATTTCGTGAGTCGATCCACGATCACCCAGATAGTGTCGTTTCCGCGCTGTGATCTAGGTAGGCCAGTAACGAAATCCATGGAAATTTGCTCCCATTTCCATTGTGGTATCTCTGGTTGTTAGAGTAGGCCTGAGGGTTTCTGATATTCCGTCTTGACTCGCGCACAAGTCAAACACTTGCTGACGTAAGTTGCTATGTGGGCCTTCATGCTAGGCCACCAATACGTAGTCTTAACATCGTGGTACATCTTATCCGAACCAGGGTGTACTGAGTAGCGAGATTTGTGCGCTTCTTTCATCGCAAGTTCCCGTAAGTCGCCATAGAGTGGGACCCAAATGCGTCCTGTTACATAATAAGCACCGTCTTCCTTCTGTTCTAAGCGTTGCCTTGACCCGCGTAGGGCTTCAGCTCTAACGTTCTCTGGTTTCAGTGCTTCTATCTGAGCAGCTCGTATTTGCGAAGGTAGACTAGAATGGATCGTGAGTTGTAAAGCTCTTACGCGTTTAGGCGTAGTGTCCTTCCGACTGAGGGCGTCTGCCACTACATTGGCCTTGCCCGGGTGATACCTGATAGAGCACTCGTAATCATTCAGCAGTCCGACCCATCGTCGCTGTCGCATATTCAGTTCCTTCTGCTTGAATATGTGTTCTAAACTTCCGCGGTCGGTGTAGACGGCGCACTTGGTTCCGTATAGGTAATGCCGTCATAACTTAAGTGCGAAGATCACTGCTCCCAGTTCCAAATCAAGCGTTGTGTAGTTCCTTTCGTGCGTCCTAAGTTGTCGAGGGGCGTAAGCAATAACCTTCTCGCGTTGCATCCGTGTGTAACTGGGATCCTGATTCGAAGCATCATGGTATACCGCTAGATCACCCGTACCCTAGGGTGAAGATGATGCTCAGTGCATTACAAAGTTGGGATTCGAAAGCTGAAAAGACGTCCTCCTGTTTTGGTCTTTCACGAACACAACACCCTGCTGTGCCAACGAGACTTAAGCTGTGCGACCTTCGAAAATCTTGTGATTAAGCTGCGATAGTATCTAGTGGGACCAAGAAACTCCTGTATCCTCGAAGGGATCTTTGATGTTGATCAGTTCCTAACAAAATGGATCTTAGCGAGATCCATGTGTATTCCCACTTCGTTGTTTGATAAAAAGAAAATGTGTACTTCCCGAATCCTGAAGTCATACTTAGGTAGACTTCGCACGTAGACGCTCCTCCCCTAGAAGCTCTATAATGGAATACAAGTGTTGTTCAAGGTGCCCCTTTCTCCTAGAAGTGATTCAAAACGTACTAGATAAACACAGTTGCAGTGTGATCCATAAAGCAGCTGGTGGGTTGTTCACCCCAAAAGGTCATGGAATAATTCATCCGGTGTCTCCAGGAAATGGCCTTATTGCGTTCACTATGCCGTTTTAGGAACATCCTCCCTTTGGACTTCCATCTGATGTTAGTTAGTTCGCTACTCAATCTTCGCGTAGGAGCATGACCCATGTAGCTGGTCAACAGGTTGTCAATACAGGATCGAGACAAACGGTTATGGGCTGTCACCTTGATGAGTTCTTAATAGTCAGTATACACACGAAAAGGCCCATCTTCCCTAGGATAAGTGGGGCTCTCCCAAAGCGAAGAACTAGACCCTACAAAACTCCTGTCCAACGGTTCCTATAGTTGCTTTGATAGGCCTTGCGACCTTCCTGGCGCAAAATGGTAAAAAGTACAAGTAATCAGGGCTGCCTCAGACGTGAGATCAAACTGAGATTCCGCCTAACAAATTTTCGGAAGAAAAACTGAATGTTCCTCGGATAGCACGCCGAGAGAAACAACGAACAACTGGTGGATCCTCGATCCACTTTTCCTTAGCCTAAACATCCGTAGCGGTTGCTAACACAGCGGAGTAATCCCTCTGTAGACGCTTCTGGCCTTCACAGCTGAAATGGCGCTAACTATTGAACTACTCTGACGCTTTAGAACAAATGCCGATTCTCCACACAAAGTTTTCTCCTCACTGGGTATATTCGCGTGATTCCTGGGTAACCAATTCACACTAACTACTGCGTTGTAACCATCGAGTGTGGTAGAAGGAAGGTCGACATCGGACACTCGTCCCACAAGGTCGTGTTTACATCCTGACGAACTCTTGAGATTCTATTTGACTTGCCATCAGTCGATTCCACATCTGGTTCAGTTTCAAGAAGTATCAGGGTCAAGCAGAACAGAGATGAAGCAAACAACTACCCATACCAGCTACCATGTTGCTACTATGCCTGGCGTCGCCGGCGCCAATCCTAAATGCCCTTCCACGAGCATCATTTCCAATGTTGTTGTTACGGTTGCGAGGATTTCCATTACTATCATCATTCCCTGGTTGTTGACCTTGATGTTGTCGCGACTGTTGTTTCTGATGTCGTTGCTTGAAATGGTGCGCTACGATCCTTCACTGACAAGTCCACCTTGTCACGTTTCCGTGCCGCGTCCCAAGGTGTACTTATTGAGCTGGCCGTTACGCATTTCCGCACCATTGTCAATTGTCATCGCTTATGGCCCGACTGATTCGTAAGAGCTGGCTCCTATGAGCCGCTGACTAGGGTTAAGGGTTCGATTGGAGTCAATTCGCTGATGCTCGTTGTCGGTGACTAGGGTCGTTCAAATGCTGAAGCCAGTAAGGTACTACGTCTACCCTCTTGACTGAGTAATACACGGTATGTTGAGATAGTGTTGCAGAAGTGATCGCACTTCGGGATTTAAGACGTCAACACGTTAAGTTCCAGTAAGCGAAGAAAGGTGAGAAGGATATAGACCAATCGTTGTCGTTTCAACACCCATCCCGGGGATGTTCGTACAGGCACCTAATGTTCTACACAGTTTGCTAGGCGTTCATATGGGTGTTCAGGTACTATTCGATAGCATCGAGGTTCGAAAGGGGTGCAGGGAGAAGTGAAAAGATCGTGTTCGAGTAGGAGGCAATCATTGCTACGGCTCCTATGAACTGTTGTGTCTCTCATCATACAGATAACGAAACGGAACCCCTTTTTCACTTGTTAAGCCTCACTGGGACTCACATCCACCCCACTATATTATTATGTGTGCACCCACAATAATATTGTGATTTGCATGTTCATCTCAGCTCCTCTTAACTCATGTCAAATGGTTCCCCACACTCGAGTAGATTTCAAAGAGTATCAAGTAGTGTAAGTCATGGAGGTTTAGGGAATTACCACCCCATCAATCACATGATACGAGAAAGTGTACATAAATTCATGTTGGTGTGCTAACGTGCAATCACATGCAATATCGTATGTGGGCCTTCACTAGTTAGGCATACTAGTACGTATAGCGAAACAGGAAACATAAAGTAAGCAAACAAGTAAACACTGGTCCGAGCTATGAGGTCAAAAGTGTTGAGCCTTGCACTTGGAGTGTAGTGTCGTCACGAGTCACGGGTTATAGTCTGGTTTTCTCCAAAAAGATTTACCCCTTTTTAAAACCAAGTTCACTATAACCAATGGCTCTGATACCAATCTGTCACACCCCCAAAATCCACCTGCGGATAACACCCGCTTCGAGGGCGTGACTGACCAGGATCCAGCCACCAATTATACTGAGCATTTAATTAATAGAAGAAATATTTAAAATCCGAAGTAATTAACAACATTAGAGTTTAGATTCGGTAATTAGTTTAACAAAACAGCGGAAGCATAAACCAAAATAGTTTTAAAGACAGTTCATTGATCAAAACAGTTATCCCAACACACGGGTTTGACGAACACTACACTTCCCCAAGTAGCAGCTCCTGAATCATTGGTTACCTGCAAAGCATGCAGTAAGGAGTCAACAATAATGCTGAGTGAGTTCACTAGTTGTCCAGTTTTAATTACCAAAAACTTGTTTCACCGGTTAATTTATCCGTTTATACATGCCCTGGGGAGCTACCCCAAAAGTTAGCGACTAAACTGTTTTTCCAATACCGAACACTAGGTAACCGTTGCGTATCCGCAGGATGCCCCGATGTCAATGTTCTATCATCATTGACGGATTTCTGAGTACATTAGTTCACGCCCGTCCCAAACCAGGGCACGGTGTGAGGCTGGTAAACACCTAAATAGCGCTATCAACTAATAACCCGCTCGCCTAACCCGGCGACTAATCGGTATTTGTAGTAGGGACTTGAGTGATAGAGTTTCGTTTAGTGCCGTTAGTTGCAATCCGTATAAACAGTAATTAACCAAAAGGTTTCCCAATACCCGGGAAGGAAAAGTAAGTTTTGTTCCCAATGACTAGGGAAGGTATGTAAATGGTATCCCCTTTTACCAGGGGATAGGGTTGTTAGTCTCGTGTCCCAAACCACCGGGACGCATGCTTTTAAGTTGTGAACTCACCTTGGGTTGCTCGGTAGGTTTAGGTTACTTGTCAATCACGTTGGTCACCACGTCCTAACATGGTTACCGGTATAGGTCAGGTTCGGTATACAAGTATTCACGTAAAACTTACACATAACTAACATGTATCAAGCATATAAGTAAACAGTGGGTTAATGGGCCGGCCTAAATAATTAAGCAGTCAACAGCAACACATAGTTCATTTAACAGATAGCCCAAGTTAACACAGAATGGCCCAATAACCAGAATGGACAGCCCACTCGCAACCAGCTGGTCTCGAGTCGCAACCAGGTGGTCTCGGCTTGTCACGCTGTGGTTACGAGTCGTAACCGTGGTCTCGAGTCATCATGTTTTGGTTGCGAGTCGCAACGGCGTGATTTCGAGTCGCAATCTCGTGGTTTCGAGTAGTCATGCTGTGGTTGCGAGTCGCAACTACGTGGTCTCGAGTTGTCTTGCCTTGGTTGCGAGTCGCAACGACGCGGTTGCGAGTCGTAAGCTGTCCCTTTCACGTACACGTGATGATGCAGATGCAACAGTCCGAAATTGTACCATGTATTCAGACCCAGATTAGGAAACAACCAATAAGGTTTCACTAACACTTTTCCTAAACTGACCAGCAATGAAAATAGATCAAACTTTGCCATTTTTACATCTTCAAGTCATATTCAAACAAGTTCATCTTATGTTCATCATTTTCTAGGGTTTTCATGCCAACATAAACACACATTTATGAACCGAAAATCACATATTTCTAGCAAGATCATCATGCAAGAACAAGAAACACACATGTTTGTAGCCGAAATCTCATATTTAACAACATCATTTTGCAAGGACAATGAAGCATAGATTGGTTAGCCATGAATACTCTTAGACTACCATTTTCTAACCATTTTTAAACATGTTACCACATATTGTCAAGCTTTACGAACCAACCTAAGAATCATGCATCTTGTTTCTAACCAAACATTTCTAGTTCATTTATCACACATAATTTCTACACACAAAATAGAACACTAACCGGTTTGAGAAGAAGAAGCCGTAAACAAGGAAAAGAACCGAGAAGATGGAGTGTCCGAGTTAGTGGTCTTGACCGAGTCCTTGTCCGGGATCCTTGCTTGAACCGAAAATTGAAAGGGATTGGGGTGTGTTGTTGAGGGTTTCTAGTTGAGAGAAAAATAGTAGAAGTGTGTTTGTGTGTTGTGTATGAAATGAGGGAAAGTGGGGAAAGATGGGGTATATATACCAAGGGGTGTTTCGGTTTGGGCTTGGGGTTTCGGCCCAAGCCGGTTACGGCTCAACGGCCCACTCGAAACCGAGTGGCCCACTCGCAACCGCCCGGTTGCGAGTCATGGTCTCGACTCACATACATTTATATATATAATACGTACATTCAACACACATTAAGCAAATATAGATCACGTTTTCATTTAATAATATTTATATACACAAAATATTACAAGGTGTTCGTTCGGAAAAACCTCGAGTGTCACAGTTAACCCCTTTGAGCCTAAACCTTTTCATTTCTTAACCCAAACCAAAAACCCTTTTTACCCACCTAAACCCTTTTTTTTATTTTAAACCCTTTATTTTAGTAACAATGCTTGGTTTTTCTTATGACTTGGTTATGAAAAAAAATATAAATATACGAGGATGAAGCCAAAGAAATAAACAAACAAATTTATCAAAAACAACTTTGTTTGAAAATAAAGGCATCATCAAAATAAAAAGTTTTGAAAATAACGAGTCTTATGAAAACCGACGCTTTTTACGCCTTTCGCCCTTTTACTAACCACTAACCCAACCACCCACCTTTAGCCCAAGCCTAACCCTTCACCCCAAAAGTCCTCTTGATATTTACAAAGGTGTATAGTTAAAAAGGAGGAGGATTGATTGCTTGGCAAGCCTATGGTAGAAGTAAGTTCTATGCCGTTCTCGAGTGATTCACTAAAATACATCTTCGGCCGAGTGTTAAGTGATCCCCCGTGAGGTATGTGAACTTGTATATAAATGGAATTTTAAAAAGGCATGTTATACCCTAATAAGTAATTTATCTTATGAAACGTTTTTAATAAATCATGACGAATAGGATTGTAAATAAATAAAAATAAAACTTAATAAAGAATCTTGGAAATCCCGACACTCTATGACAAGCCCAAAAACCTTCTCTTCTACCCATTCCATTTGGGAGTGTAAAGCCACATTATAAAGAGTTTTTGCTTGAGGACAAGCAAAGATTCAAGTGTGGGGGTATTTGATGTGCACAAAATGCAACATATAAATTACATCAATTGTGGCATAAAACTAACCCCTTTTTTAGTACTAATGTTGGAAAAAGTGTGTTTTTGTCTTCCTTTTGTATTTTCAGGATTAAATGAGCTCAAATAAACAAAAGAAGCAAAAAGGCAACTAAATTTGACATAAATACAAGAAAAGGGACAAACGTGGCATGCCCGGCCTCCCCGACAGCATCTTCTCAAGCAAAACAAGAGAACAGAAGGCTGAACACGCCCCGTGCTCAATGAGCATGGGGGCGTGCCCACGTGTCAGCAGAAAAAACAAAGTTGTAGAAGCTTCTATCGCCCACCACGGGGTCGTGCCCAGCGGACACGGGGTCGTGGTCAACTCTAAGATTCGCAGGATCAAGGGATATCTTGATAGTACAGATACGCTTCTGCACACGGGGTCGTGCTCAGCGGACACGGGGACGTGGTCAACTAATGCAGACAAACTGCATTTAATGAAGAAAGAGAGGAGGATGGACACGGGGTCGTGCCCAATGGACACAGGGTCAAGCCCGAGCTTCTGTTCAGCCTATAAATAGGAGTGCTTGGATCACTTGCAACTCATCCCTTGGCACACCACCTCTCTCACACTTCACCCACCACCCACCACCATCACAACACCATCATCCACCACCATCATCCATTGTCCATCATAGAGTGTATGAGTCGTCTCGGGATCCAAGATTAATCGTAAGAGTTCTTGACAATCAAAGGCCATGTTTGCCTAAGTCTCTTACATCACTTGGTAAAGACAAGTGTTTAGCGTAATACTTTTTATTTTTAATCTTTTCGCACTTTTTATTTGGTTATGTATTAATGACTTTAATAACTAGTTTCTTATGTTGAAGGTGATTCTTCCTTATCGTTTGTCAGTGGTGTCTTGGAATTATTTTACTGTCTATATAAAATAGAAGATTTTCACCATTCATATCTCCACGGTCTATATAGAGATATGTTGGCTACCTGGTCGGGGGTTAAGAGAACGGTTTGGTAAGAGTCTTGCCTTTGTTTAGTGTATAGATCCTGCAAAGGACCTAGGTCAATTTAGTAGGACCTCCTTCAATACCCACCAGTATTGGATGGCGGGGGTCCAAACTCTTTGATACCCTCATAAGTTAAACTACTATTGAAACTTTAACCCGGCTACTTAGGATTGTATCCCTGCTGACTCAGACTACTTAGCCGGGGGTAACGTCACCTTCAAAAGAGGAGCCTACCACATTATGCATTAATAACTTAATTAATTATCTTTCAATAATCTGACCCTTTAGGATTGTATCCTTGCTGACTCAAACTACTTGGTTGAGTATAACGTCACCTTCAAAAGAGGGGCCTACTACAATAACTAAGATAATCTCTTAAACAGTGCAAAAGTGCGGAAATAATCAAAGGTTACACTACACACGAGTCGGATCCAAGTGATTCATCTTGTCTATCTGTTTTTACTTTTATTTTACTTTTCAGCATTTTAGTAAGTTTTATTTTTCTAGTTTAAAATCTTTTTCTAACTTTTTGATTTGATTAGACGTTGAGGATAAACCGGTACTAAAAGCTCTTGTGTCCTTGGACGACCTCGGTATCTTACCAACATTATACTACGTCCACGATGGGTGCACTTGCCCATATGTGTGTTTAGTGTTAGTAAGTATTGTGTTTTATAAATTTAAAACTTGGCTAAAAAGTGTAAAAGGGCTTAAAATATACACCTAAAATATATTACACTACACGCACATCAAAGGCTCATACCTTAGCTCAGCAAAATATAAGTATGAGGGAGAAGGTTCATACCTTGGGTCTTCATAGGATGTATATGAAGTTGATGACTCGTACCTGGGCACCTCATAGTAGATGTATGAAGTGGATGGTTCAAAGAGGTCACAATATTGTACCGAATGAGGGTTAACACAACTGGTGCAATAGTCTTCCCTGTAATCATCCTCCTCATAGTGGTAGTTGTAATCTCCTGAGTATTGATCCATAAGAATCACTCAGTAGTAACAGAGTCTCGGGACCAGAAAACAAAAATAAAAACGGAAACAGAGGTTGGACACGGCCCCGTGTTCAGTGAGCACGACCCCGTGTTCAGGTTCTGTATCTGGGCGTTTTAATAAAAGTGATTGGTTTTATGCAGCACGAGGGCGTGTTCAGCGAACACGACCCCGTGTTCAGACTCTGTATCTGGGAGTTTCTGAAAAAAAAAAATATGCAGCACGGCCCCATGTTCGGTGAACACGGCCCTATGTTCAGTCTACTGTAATGAAGAAAATGTGCGCGCGATTTAAAAAGGTTTTGAAAAACTGATTAGTCTATCGATTTTAAGCTTTCTTAAAATTCTTGTGTCCCCGGAAATGGCACCAAAAACTTGATGTGTGTCGGTGTGAATATAATTTTATGTATATTTTAAGCCCTTTTTAACACTTTAGTCAAGTTTTAAATTTATAAAACACGATATTTTACTAACGCTAAACACACATATGGGCAAGTGCACCCATCATGAGCGTAGTATAGCGTTGGTAAGATACCTAGGTCGTCCAAGGACACAAGAGCTTTTAGTACCGGTTTATCCTCAATGTCTAATCAAATCAAAAGTTTAGAAAAGGTTTTAAACATGAAAATAAAAATTAAAAATGCTGAAAAATAAAAATAAAATAAAACAGATAGACAAGATGAATCACTTGGATCCGACTCGCCTTTAGTGTAACCTTTGATGATTTCCGCACTTTTGCACTTTTTATAAGATTATCTTAGTTATAGTAGTAGGCACCTCTTTTAAAGGTGACGTTACCCTCAACACAGTTGTTTGAGTCAGCAAGGATACAATCCTAAAGGGTCGGAATATTGAAAGATAATTAATTATGTTATTAATGCGTAATGTGGTAGGCCCCTATTTTGAAAATGACGTTACCCTCGGCTATGTGGTTTGAGTCAGCAAGGATACAATCCCAAGTAGCCGGATTAATGTATTAATGGTAGTTTACATATGAGGGGATCAAGCCATTCGCACCCCCGCTATCCAATACCAGTGGGTATTGAAGGAGGTCCTAGTAAGCTTGAACCAGGTCCTTGCAGGATCTATACATTGAACAAGGCAAGAACCTTACCAAACCATTGCCTTAACCCCCGACCAGGTAGCCAACATATCTCTATATAGACCGTAGAGATATGAATGGTGTAAATATTTTATTTTATATAGACAGTAAAATAATGCCAAGACACCACGGACAAATGATAAGGAAGTTTTACCTTTAACATAAGAAACTAGTTATTAAAGTCATTAATACAAAACCAAATAAAAAGTGCGAAAAAGTTAAAAATCAAAAGTATTACACTAAATGCTTGTCTACACCAAGTGATGTAAGAGACTTAGGCAAACATGGCCTTTGATTGTCAAGAACTCTTACTATCAATCTTGGATCCCGAGACTACTACACACACTCTATGATGGATGATGGATGATGGTGGTGGATGTGGGTTGTAGTGGTGGTGGAGTGTGGGTGAAGTGTGAGAGAGGTGGTTTGCCAAGGGATGCCTTTGAAGTGAACCAAACACCTCTATTTATAGCCTGCACAGAAGCCCGGACACGGCCCCATGTCCATTGGGCACGGCCCTGTGTCCATCCACTTTCTTTTTCTTCATTAATTGCAATTTGTCTACATTAGTTCCACACGCCCCCGTGTCCACTGGGCACGGCCCTGTGTGCAGAAGCGTATCTGTACTATCAAGATTTGCTTGGATTCTGCAAATCTTAGTGTTGACCACGGCCGTGTTGAGCTAGGCACGCCCCCGTGTCGGGGATAGAAGCTTCTATAGCTTTGTCCTTTCTACAGACAACTGGCCACGCCCCATTGTCCGCTGGGCACGGGGCCGTGGTCAGCTTTCTGTTCACTTGTTTTTGCTTGGGAAGATGCTGTCGAGGTGTCAGGCATGCCACGTTTATTCCTTTTCTTGTAATTATGTTAGATTTTGCTGCATATTTGCTC
The DNA here is from genome assembly GCF_002127325.2 of Helianthus annuus. Lineage (NCBI taxonomy): Eukaryota > Viridiplantae > Streptophyta > Magnoliopsida > Asterales > Asteraceae > Helianthus > Helianthus annuus. The sequence goes on along the minus strand of NC_035437.2, from coordinate 16,116,476 downwards.
CTTTTGTTCGTTTACGCTCATTTAATCCTGAAAATACAAAAGGAAGACAAAAGCGCACTTTTTCCAACATTAGTATTAAAAAAGAGTTAGTTTTATGCCTCAATTGATGTAATTTATATGTTGCATTTTACACACATCATTGGCCGCCATTGATCCTTTTCTAACATAGGTGCACTTAAATCAATTAAGGAGTCCCTAGATGTAATTGAATCTATTGAGGAGACCAAATTCTTATATGTTTGAAATGGATCAATAGCGGCCAAATTTTTACAAGTTGGGATTATTGGAGGGAATTTTTAAAGTTGGGATTATTATCGACCAACAGGTGAAACTTAAGATTATTAAAATCCAATAACCCAACATTTTTCGAGATAACTTTCAGATTTGCAAAGTAATCACCAGCTAAAAATACATGAAACTTAACTAAATGAACAGACAAACATGAACATAATTGTACCTTTGTAGTCATTTCAAATAATTTATGATGTAGTTCACTCCCTATCCTGAAATAGACATATTCCATTACACATCTGACATCCAGAAGCATAGCATATTTAATTTTTTACATTCATCTGATTCCGACATGGGCCCTACTCTTTACACGTTTCAAATACATGACAAGTAATATACTAATCGTATAACAACATTTTCAAAACGGAATACCTCATCAACAACCAACTACTGAAAGAAAGTATAAGTTGAATCAAAATAACCTTGTGCTTCATCTTTATCAGGATAAAGAAAAGCATAAGAAGTTTGTGCATTGCCAATACACCACATGGCATCATGTTTTGTAGGATCAATTAACAATACTTCATCCAATTTCGATATAGCATCTACATGATTAGACCAACTCAAATTGTAACAAAATTAACGAACTCCCTACTAGGGGTGTGCATGAGCCAGTTTAGGTCAGATTTGGCTCAAAACCATAACCATAACCAAAATTTCAGTTAATCGGACAATGACAACTCGATTCGGTTATGAGTCGGTTAATCGTTTATTTTTTATTAATGTAACTAGTCAGTTAGTTAGCTTTTAGTGTTGTATTTCGAAATAACTATCCACTTATTATTAGGTAAAACATATTTGTTCTTAGGTTCAAAATCCAGATGTTTTCCACTTATGAGGTAAAACAAAATGGGGCGGGGGTTGGGTACAAACGCCCAAGTCACCAACCCGGGTGGGCTTGGGTTTCGGCGTGGCCCCATTGGCGGGGGTTTCAGCCCGGGCGTGGGGCAGGTCTACGAGCCTGACATGGCGGGTTCTGATTGGCCAACAAAACTAGCCGTTTGGGCTAGCCATTGGGCATTAATTTAAAAAAAAAAAACTTTTTTTCTATATAAATACATTACCATATTAACATTTTTCTCACACAATATCAAACACATAAAACACAATCTTGCCTTGAGTTCTTCAAGTTCAAGTGAATCGTCATCATCATCTGACGATGGTGCGGAAATATTTCTACAAACGATCGTGACGGTAGTGAAACCTATCGTGGAGGACGATGAGGAAGAGACTTTGAAACCTAAACGGAGGAGGTACATCGCTCATGAACGGCACACTGCTAACAATTTGTTGGTAAGCGATTATTTCTCAGCGAAACCTAAGTATGATGAAAAAATGTTTAGGCGTCGTTTTCGTATAGAAACTTATTTTTAAGGATATCTAGAGATCTTGAGGAGAAGTATGTTTATTTCCAACAAAAACCGGATGTAACCGGGCAATTAGGATTTAGTACATGGCAAAAGGTCACGGTCGCACTTAGACAGTTAGCGTACGGCAATAGTTCGGACATTATGGATGACTATTTAAAAATGTCTACACGTGTAGCTAGAGAAATTCATCACAACTTTTGCTCGTGTATTTTAGAACTTTATAAGAAAAGATATTTGAGAAAGCCCTCGTTCAGTGACATGCAACAAAATACTGGAACATCACGCCGATTATCATGGGCTACACGGGATGCCAGGTAGTTTAGATTGTATGAAATGGCCTTGGGAACTTTGTCCAACCGCATGGCAAGGCACTCACACGAGTAGATTTCAAGGGATGCCAGCCATCATGCTTGAAGTGGTTGCGTCCCAAGATCTTTGGATATGGCATGCGTTCTTTGGTATGCAAGGTTCACATAACGATATTACCATCATAAACCACTGGCCCCTTTTAAATGATCGGGTAAATGGTATAGGACCCAAAGGAAGTTTCTTTGTAAACGGGGTTGAGTACGTGTATGGGTACTACCTAGTTGATGGGACTTACCCGGAGTGGGGGGTTTTTCGTAAAGTCGTTCACAAGACACGATACCATAGATCCAAAGAGATTAAAGTTTAACAGGGTCCAAATGGCTGCACGTAAAGACGTTGAGCGAGCGTTTGGTGTTTTGAAGAAAATGTGGCGAATATTGGCAATGCCATGTCGACTATGGGACAAGAATCATATTGGAAACATGATGTACGCATGTATCATTCTTCACAACATGATTTTGGAGGATGAAGGTAGAGCGGTCGTTACCTACTCTGACAATGATGACCCCCAACCAGATAAGCTAATAGTTACAGACGAAGATAAATCGTCAAATGAATTTTCGATCAAGTCAAGGGATATACAGCACAACCTTCGATCTGATTAGGTGGATCATTTTTAAACGATTCCTGGGTTCGAAACCGACGAAGACGACGAAGAATGGTTGTTTTTATTTTGATACTATGTTTTTTTTGTAATTATTATTTATGTTTATGTAGTTTTTAATGGTTTATATATATATATATATGGGAAGGTTCGTTGGGGAACACTAAAAAAGTGGGGAACAGCGGGGAACCGACTCAAACGAACTCCGATTGGACTCATTCCAGCGGCGTTGGAACCGGCTCGTCTAACCCTAACTAAGATCTCTTAACACTAAACCCTAAATCCTAACTCCTAAAGTCTAAACCCTAAAGCTAAAAAATAAGGCTAAAACCTAAGCTAAACCGTAAAATCTAAATGTTGGACCCAGTATGGCCTTAACAACTTCTTTTTACGTAATATGGCAAGTGATTTCAGTATATGTGAAAAAGATGTGCGGAAATGGAAATCAGACTTTCAAGAAACAAGACCTACAGAATTATCAAGTTTATATCACTTTGAAACAAATTAGTTTAACAAGGTGATTGTAAGATTATTATCTAATACAAATGAATCTTGATTTCTGTGGGTGAGAAGAGCAGTGGAGTTTGGGTGTTTGTATATGAATGCTAAGCTTCAAACTCAAATATCTTCTACCTCTCGAGCCTTCTATTTATAGACGGCTGTGGACATAAATAAACAATTGTTTATTCATGCAATAAGTCCTGCGTAAAGTAGCAATTTGACATATTCATTGAATCCATCGTTCAAGTAGCATTTGTAAACATGATAACCAATAATGTCATGCTTCAGTCATGGGTGGCAGGATAGAGTTGTGATTTTTAGACAAGTGGGTCTTTCATCAGAATTTCTGATAAACCACTTCATCAGAAATTCTGGTGAACAAATCATCAGAAAAGTCTGATGATCAGAATCATCAGAAACTGATGATATTTCATCAGAAATATCATCAAATCCATCAGAAATGAGCTTCTCTGATAATCCAAATCAACTCTTGATCAACTTGTGATTCTTGGTAGTAGATACTTTGCATTTCAGTTGTCCTATCTGATTTTCTTCATCTTGCTGTGATCTTCAGGACTGTTATCTTCTTCAGAGATCTAGTTGATAAAGATTTTCTTCAATACTTACACATAAAGTTTCCTAACAGTTTCCCCCTAAATATTGTAAGAAAATGAACTATCTCTATATCCAAATGTAAACAACTTTTAACTAATTCTTGGAAAAGAAAAAATATCAAGCAACTAAGTTTCAAAGACATAAAACATAAACCATCCAACCATTGTTCAAAAACAAAAAAACAAATTCTAAATATTGTAAAAAACAGCAATATCTTTATCAATTCATTTAATTGATCTTCACTCCACCTCTGTGTTTGTCTCCTGGTTTCAGCTTTTTCTTGTGATCAATTATCTTTTGAGTTGCCTTGTACATTGATTTGTACCATTCTCTTGCTTCCATCCAATTTTCAATACAATCTTCAATTTTCTTTCTCAGCTGTTCATTGTTCTTTCCTTTCTTCTTGAGCTTCTCTTGTTTGTCATTTATGCAGTTTCTTATATATTTTAGAGTTTGATTTGAATACCTGCAAATTTCACTAATTTTGAATAGAGCTTTCTCTTCATGGGCATCTTTAAAGACTGCACATATTTCTGGTGTGTCAAAGATTGCTCCAGTTCTTGCTAACTTTGAAGGAATTTCAGCTGGAATCGTTGTGTTGGGTGGAGGTATTAACACTTTGGTGCTATACTCGAAATTGATACATAGATCAAAGTCTGCTAGTGCTGCTCTTTTGTATAATTTTGCTCCTGCACTCTTAAGACTGTCAAGGGCTCTCCTGATCACTACTGAACCACCTTTCCATTAATCAATGATGTTCTTCATCTTGACTATGTCCATTGGATGAATCTTATCAGCCAGATCTGCATCAGTAACCTTTTGAACATCTTTATCTTTTCTGATCAGGGTATACTTGTTTTGACTTTCATTCCCTAATATCCCACCTCCAGTAGTCAAAGTATCAACTCTTTCAATTGATACTATTGGGTTGGTCAAGTTTTTGTGCAATATTACCCAGCTGCCATTATTTCTTTCTTCAAAAATACCTTTACTCATTGGTGAGAGCGGCCTTGTTGGGTTGTCTTCTGAACCTTTCCAATAGTAGTGCTTCAGATGTTCTTCTGGATACATGATTGTGTGTAGATCACCTTCCAGCACTTCTGATTCTTTGATGTTGCCTTCTGAATCTACTCTCATTATTTTTCTTGGCCTTTTTGAGGAGGTCACTTCATGTTTCATTCTTCTCTTCTCTTTCGTGTCCATCCTTATGCTAAATTCTGTTTCTCCAGTGATGGTTGTAGAAGATGGTTGAGCTGGAATATATTCTTTATGTTGGATGTTTGAAGTGTCTGGCTTTGGTATGTTTGGTGGAGGACCCATGGGTAACTTTTGTTTATCTGGTGGTGGACCCATGGTCTGCTTCTGTTTTTGAGCTGTTAAGGTTTCTGTTTGCTTAATTTGTTCTTGTTGGATGGTTTCTGGTTGATGTTGAGGATTTTCTAACTCTGTTGCTTGTCTTTCTTGTGGAATTGGAGTCTTTAGTGTATGAAGATCAACTTTTGCCAGTGTGGCAACATTGTACTGCAATCCTTTTACTAACAAGTGAATGTTAGTAAGAGCTTGAGTGTTTGTTTCTTCTTGCTTCTTTATCTTCTGAAACTCCTGATTTTCTTTATTTCTTTATTCGCTTAATTCCGTTATCAACTTCTCAAAAGCCTCAGTCAAGCTGCTGTTGTTGGCTCTGAGAAGTTGTATTTCTTCAAGAAGCCTTCCTGAACTTGAACTTTCTCCTGCAGTTGCAATCTCGGTCATCTTTTTCTTGATATCATGTAGTTCTTTAAGAGCCTTCTCCATCTCTGATGAACTTCCTTTGCTTTCTGATGACTTTTGTATTTCTTTGAGAGCTGCATTATTTTCTTCTGTTTGTTTCTGCACAGGTTTGACAGTTTCTGATAAAACTTTGATTTCTGATTTTTTATTTCTGATTTCTTTCAGTATCAGATCAAGTTTTTCCTCCATGACTGTTTTCTCAGTAGCAGCTTTATCTTCAAGTTCTTTATGAAGTTGTTTAGGGGACATAGATGGTTGTCCTTGGGAAATAGGAGAAACAACAGATGTTTCTCTTCTAACACCACCAGAAAACACATTTTCTGATGTTCTGAGGTTAAGAGGGTTGGTAGTAGTATCCAAATTCTCTGCTTCCTCACCAGAAAATTGAAACAAATTCAAGTCATGGCTTTCCTCATATCCTTGAACCCTTTCAGGTTCTCCATGAGTTGTTGAGAAACTTTTATTTTTCTCATCCAGGTTTCCTTAATCAGTAGACTGATCTCCACCTGTTGTCACCACATTTTCCTCCTCAGAGTCTGACTCAGAAAATGGGTCTTTTGTTTCACTCACATTTTGTTTTGTAAAAACAGTGCTTCTTTGTAAAATTTCATATTTTCCTTGAATTGATTCATCAGAATCACTTTCAGGAGTATAAAATATATTGAGTTTAGATTTTGTTGCACCTGTTTCTCCCATATGCGAGCCTTCTGCATGATGTTCTTCTGTTGCATGAGTCATATGCACATCTTTATTAGCTGGATGAGGATCAGATTCATCCTGCTGCTCTATTCTTGGTGTGCTTGATTCTTCTACATCATGCTCCATGGGTGACACTTTTTCAAATCATTCTTTTGTTTCTGCTTGTTTACTTAACATTCTCAGATATTCTGCTCTGTATGATGAGTCTTCTGGTATCAGATCCATCATATTTTCTGGCAGAACAGGTACATCAAAATCTGACTTTCATGACCCTGCAGCGCTCCAAGGTCTCATAATTTCTGATTTCCACATAAATTTTAATTCTGGAGTTTGTAGATTCCTTTCAGAAAAAGCATCAGAAATTATGATGGACAGAAATCTGGGGAATGGTAGATGTGAATCTATCTTTCCAGTTTTGGTCAGAATTGATCTTTTGATCAGATTAAATATTTCTGTTCCAAAATCAATATTCAACCCAGTTATGAGGCTGAACATGATTGCTAGAATATTCATATTTATATGATCTATACCTCCGATCTTGGATGATAAACACTTATTCAGTATCTCCATTAACACTTGCCAGAAGGCAGACAGCTTGTTCCTCTTGAACTCATTGATTTTTGAAATCTTTGCCCTGCATCCCATTACAGCATCAAGTTGTTCAAACATGTCTTCTTTTTGTGGTGCTTCTTCATAGTCTTGATTTAAGGGTAGTTCCAAACATTCCCTTATTTTCTCCGGTGAGATTGTGATGAAGATATCTTCCCATACATGTTGGCTCCATACTTGTACTATGAGGTTCGAGAGTTTTTACAACTTGTTGTAGCAGTCTTTCTGGTACCTCTCTGGTCTTTGTAAGAGCATGAGCTATTGGGCTTCTGATCAGAAATTCAATGAGAATTTGACACTTCACATCATATTGTTTGATGTTAGTTTTCATTGCTTCATTGTTGTTCTTCAAAGGAAGATATTCAGCTTCAGTGATTAAGGGAACAGAGTGTTCAGCTGGAGGGGGACTGATGTTGGTTGCAGCCATTTAGGATTTGGGTTTTTGCTTTGAAAAGGGTTTTTAGGGTTTGAGAATGAAGATTGAAGATGGACGTCTCTGTTTTTGATGGGATATTTATAGTGAGTTGAGACAGAGATTTTTGAGTGTTTTTCGTGGGTTGTTTGTATTCAAGGTGTTTTATGACACCTTAATGATGTTTTAATCTCTTAAAGAAGCAACCGTTTTTGAAAAACCTTTGGTTTATCTCTAATTTAATGTATATCTCATTTAAGGATATTTAGAGATTCCAACGATTTTAAAAGGATAAACACTAGTATCCAACTTGCACCTTTTTCTTCATGTGGGACCCCTTTTGATTTCAGACATGGTCCAATCAAAAACCTTTTCTTCGATTAAGTGTTGTCCCATGTTGTCCTTTTAATGATATATATTAGAAAATCTCTAAGTATTTCTTGGAGAGTTGAATTTCTCATATATATCATCAGAAAACATTTGATTCACTTATATGAGTCCGAATCAGTTTTTTTTTATTTATTTTTTTTAAGATGAGAGGGAATGAGTGGAGTTTGAGAAATTTTTCTTCCCTTAATCTGGTGAACTCCCCACCTTTTTTCTGGTGGATCAGGAAGTCTTTGTCATATAGCTTGTTCCAGTCCTCAGAAAAAAAAATTTGAAAGAAACTTATTTAAAAATAATCTAGATGTTTTTGTAAGTTTCTTTGTATCTGATCAAAGTCATGTTCCTTTTCTGTTTGAGCAATCGAACCTTCTCGTTAAAAAAAAACTTTTCTTTTGTTGTTTTGCATCAATTTTTCAGTTTATCTGGTGATTTGAATCAAATTTTGATGATTTAATGAAGTTTCTGATAAATTTTTATCAGATTCTGATGATTTACTATATCCTGTGAGATTTCATTTGATTCTTACCAGATTTTCCTTGTTTCCATCAGACAAGATTTCTTAGTTCCCCCTGGACCTATTGACATATATAGCTAACATGTATTTAAGAAAAACTTAATATATTACTAAACAAAAGATGGTTAGAACACACAAAAAGGTTAAACAAACAAAAACAAGAACAGATAAACCTAACTACTCATCCTCTTCTTCCAACACGTTATACATGCACTTCACATATAACCAGAGACTGGTTATTCTTCCTGTATGATTGGTTGATGGAACCAGGGAAGCAACTCTTAAGTTTTCTTGAAGTGCCAATTCAGCTCTTGTATAACAACTTCTCACACCTCGAAAGTCCAGATGACTTGTGATGACCTTGGTTACAAAACGAGGGTAGATCAGAAATGGATTACGGTCATGGATATTTGCTTCTAAGTCTCTCATGAGAAACTTAGCATAGTTGTAAGGCTTTTCCTGTACTATAGCATGAACCACTTCCATCATCCTATGAGACAGCTCATTAAAGTGTCCAGTCTTTTTAGAAAAGCAAACACTTAGTTGTGTTACCAGATACTGGAAAGGTGGTATCAACCCAGATTTGCAAATTTGCCTTGATACGTTGTTTGAATGGTAACCCATTTCTATCAAGGTTCGTTGCACCACTGCCTTATCCAGCATGGTGACCATTTGATCATCACCCAATTTGAGGACATCTCTGAGTGTTTCCTCTTTTAGGATGATCTTTACCCCCATAACCTCACTGTTTATCCACATGGAAGTGCCACTCATAACGACTTGAGCATTCCACCAGAACTCTTGAAGAAGTTCTGGATATATAGTGACATGTGTTGATATAGCAAAGCCCAAAGGACTTCGCATGATCATATTGTATACAAACCTGCAATCCTCCCATGCAGGTCCTTCCAAGTTTGATCTTAGCCTGAGATTATGATTTTCGTAAAGGTGGAGAGGGAATTGGTTGGATTCCATTGATTTTGGGTGACTCATTTGAAATAAGAAGTTTTCTTATTGTAGGCTTTTGAAGAGATGATTTTGTTGTGAAGAATGTCTTTTTCAGATTGTTAATATTTATAGATGAAAGTGATAGTTCCATATTAACATTAAAAGATTTTGTTATCTCTTCATTTAAGACGATATCTATTGCAGTGAATATGACAGTCTACTAAGCCCTTTGTGTGAGTAAGCATTCAATAGCTGGGCGGCTAATTTCATAGCTCCTAATGATATTGGTGCTTACGTGTTTCTCTTAAACTCCTTATGACAGAATGACGTTGCATGAAAAAAATGATTTTCTTTTGAGAAAAGAAAATTGTGACGATTGAGTTCTTTGGATTTAATTTTATCTTCAAGCATGCATGTCATCAATGTTTCCCCCTTTTTGTTTTTTTTAATAAAAAATAAAAAATAAAAAATAACAAAAATTGAATTAATGACAACTATGAATTTATACAAATGGAATATGTATGAAGATATGGACTCTTGATGATTAATGATCACTATGTACTTTAAACAAAAATTCCTAATGAAATATCAGAATTTCTGATGAAAACATTTTTCATCAGATTTTCCGTTATGTCATCAGAATTTCTGATAAATCATCACATTTCACTGATAATTTATAAGACCTTCTGATTTTTATCAGAATTTTGTTTAATTGTCATTTCATTATCAATCTTTTGGTGATCATCAGTTTGGTTTTCGTTTTGTGTTACTTTTATTTCTGAAACATTTTCATCTTTTAAGTTAACCATGCCTAGTTTGCTGATCAAAAAGTTATGTCTCTTTTCATCAAGAGGTTTTGTAAAGATATCAGCAATTTGGTTTTCAGTTGGAACAAAATACATTTCAATGTTACCTTTCTCCACATGATCTTTTATGAAGTGATATCTGACATCTATGTGTTTGGTTCTTGAGTGATGAACTGGATTTTCTGTTATTGCAATTGCACTCTTTGAATCACATAAAATTGGTATTTTTGTCAGATTTACTCCATAATCCTTCAGTTGACTTTGCATCCACAACACTTATGAACAGTAGCTTGCTGCTGCAACATATTCTGACTCTGCTGTTGATGTGGCAACACAGTTTTGCTTCTTGCTTGCCCAACATACCAATTTTTCCCCCAAAATTTGACAAGCACCAGATGTGCTTTTTCTGTCAATCTTACACCCTGCATAATCTACATTTGTGTATGCAATTAATTCAAGGTTTGTATCCTTTGGATACCAGAGACCAAGTTCTGAAGTGCCTTTTAGATATTTGAAAACTCTTTTTACAGCTTTTAAGTGGGATTCTTTAGGATCACATTGATATCTGGCCAGAAAGCATGTAGCAAACATGATGTCTGGTCTACTTGCAGTCAAATATAGTAATGACCCTATTATCCTCCTATAGATTTTAATATCTACACTTATTCCATCTTTATCAGAATCTAATTTGTTCCCTGTTGCCATGGGAGTTTTTGAAACAGAGCAGTTTTCAAGTGAATATATTTGTAGAATTGTTTTAACATACTCTGATTGACTCAAAAATATTCCATCAATTCTTTGTTTGACTTGTAACCCTAAGAAAAAGGTTAATTCACCCATCATGCTCATTTCAAAGTGGCTTGTCATTAACTTTTGAAACTTTTTGCAAAATTTTTCATTTGTTGATCCAAATATAATGTCATAAACATATATCTGAACCAACAAGGTATGTCCTTTGTGTGTTTTGAGAAAAAGTGTGGTGTCAATAGTACCTTTGGTAAATCCAGAATTGATTAAGAAGTTTGATAATGTTTCATACCAGGCTCTAGGAGCTTGCTTCAATCCATACAAGGCTTTGTTTAATCTATAAACATAATTTTGAAATTTTGGATCAACAAAGCCTTCTAGTTGTTGCACATAAACTTCTTCTTCAATTTTACCATTTAGGAAAGCTGATTTTACATCCATTTGATAAACTTTGAAATCCTTGGATGCAGCATAAGCAAGAAAAATTCTTACAGCTTCTAATCTAGCTACTGGTGTAAAAGTTTCATCATAATCAATACCTTCTTGTTGACAGTAACCTTGACTACTAACCTTGCTTTGTTCCTTGTGATTATGCCATTTTCATCAGATTTATTCCTGTATACCCATTTTGAGCCTATGACAGATTTGTCTTTAGGCTTAGGTACCAGATCCCATACCATGCTCTTTTCGAATTGATCCAGCTCTTCCTGCATAACTTGTATCCAATCTGGGTCATTCAGAGCTTCCTTGGCAGATCTGGGTTCTATTTTACTTAAGAACCCAGCATATGCACATTCATGTGCAGTTGCAGATCTTGTTCTTACACCATCAGCTGGATTGCCAATGATATCAGAATAAACATGTCCTTTGATCCATCTTAACCTGTTTTGAACAACTGTTGGTTCTGATGGATTTGAAGTTTCCCCCTGTTCATTTACCTCTGTTTGGTGTAAAGCACCAGAATTTTGATTTTCTGTTGTGCTATTTACTTGTTCTTCAGGGTTAGTACATGATATTTCTGATGATTTAAATGTACAAGATTTATCATGTTCTAGAAAATCTTCTGATATCATTTCAAAGAGATGCTCATAATTTTCTTGTTTGTCAGAAAAGTTTATTTCTTTCATGTATTCATCAGAAACTTTAGTTTCTGATGAGTCATCAAATGAGATATATAAACTTTCTCTGATTGTCCTTGTGTTAAGAATAAAAATTCTATAAGCTTTTGAGGACAAAGAATATCCAAGAAGAATATCTTTTTCTGCTTTTCTGTCAAATTTTTCAAGGCATTCAAAATCATTGAAGATAAAACATCTACAACCAAATGTGTGTAAAAATTTTACACTTGGAATCCTATCATTTATAATGTTATAGGGTGTTTTGTTTAGCCTTTTGTTGATAAGAGTTCTGTTTTGAGTAAAACATACATTTGCAATTGCTTCTGCCCAAAAGTGAGAGGGCATTTTGGCATATGCAAGCATTGTTCTGGTAGCTTCTACTAAGGTTCTATTTTTTTTTTCAACAACCCCATTTTGTTGAGGGGTTATGGGAGCTGAAAAATCATGAGAAATTCCTTTGTTTACAAGAAAGCTCTCAATTTTTGAATTTTTGAATTATGTCCCATTGTCTGATCTGATCCTTCTTACTGTTAGTTTTAACAGATTTTCAATTTTCTTGATAAAATTAATGATCAAATCAGGTGTTTCACTTTTCTTTCTCAAGAATTCAACCCATGTATATCTGGAAAAATCATCAACTATTACTAGTATATATTTCTTTCCAGAAAAACTTTCTGTACCTATGGGTCCACACAAATCCATGTGTAAAAGTTCCAAATTTTGTGTAATGGAAGATTCAAAAATTGACTTGTGAGAGCTTCTTTTTGATTTTCCCATCTCACAAGCATCACAAACTTTATCCTTTTTAGAGGATATGAAAGGTAACCCTTTTACCAGACCTTTACTTGCTAATTTGCTTAGGTTTTGAAATTTAAGTGAGCCAATCTTTTATGCCCTAACCAACTACTTCCTTTGTTGATTTTTGAAAATAAACATAGTTTAGGATGTTCATTTTCTTCTTTAAAGTCAAAGTAGTATATTGATTGTCTTATCCTTTTCCCACTCAAATATGTTTTATTATCATCCATACCTATTAGCAAGCATTTTTCTGGTAAGAATATTACCTGAAAACCTTTGTCACAGAATTGACCACAACTCAGCAAATTGTACTTTAAGCCCTCAACATAGGCTACTCTTTCAATGGTCAAACATCTATATCTGATACATTCGTATCCCATTATCCTTCCTTTCACTCCATTTCCAAAGTTCACCATTTTACTCAGCTTTGAGACAAAGTTGCTGAGTAAGCTCCTATCCCAAGTTATGTGCTTGGAGCTTCCTGAGTCGCAGTACCAGATCTGTTGCACATGATGGTCCTGAAATGAAATGATTAGAGGGTTTTAGGTACCCAGGCATGCTTGGGTACACTTTCTGATGATATTCTGGTTCTATTATTTCTTCTAAATGACCTTTCATCAGAGTTTCTGTTAAATACTGAGCTATTAACAGAATTTTTCTTTTTCTTTTGGAGATGGTGTTGAACAAGCTTCAGTATTTCTACACACATACAAGAATCATCAGAAATTTCTGATGTTCCTTCTTGTGATGGAATGAAGGAATAATTTTGAAAAGATGAGTGAACTGCTTCTGGAGTTTTTACAAACTCTTGATTGCATTTACTTCTTTTTGGTTTAAAATTTGGCTTATCAAATGAGTATTCAGAACATGTTGATTTGCAAGTTTCAGAATCAGATTCTGATAAGAATTTACCAGAATTCTGTTGAGTTGCTTTTACAAAGACAGTAGTAGGTTTGTTATTATTTGTTCTTACATAACCCAAACCTTCTCCTTTGTTCTTTGGAGTGGACTCTATGAAATTTATGAATTCTTTTGCTTCTTGAAAACCTCTTACATTAACTTCTTTATCATTGATTTTCTTTTAAAGATCTCTTCTTTCATTTTCATAGAACTCAATTTTAGCTCTTTGATCTAAACTTTGTTCTATAAGTAATTGATTTTCAAGAATAATTTTATTCAAGGTCCTCTGCAACTCATCAGATTTTTTACCATCTGATTGATGTTTAACTTGCAAGTTTAAAAAAATCTGACATGAGCTCATTTAGCTTGTGTTCAAGATCAAGATTGTCTAAACTTACCTGATGTCCTGAAGTCTCTGGTATGTCATCAGAAAGTGCCATAAGACAGAAGTTGGCCATTTCTTCTTCTTCTTCATCAGAAGAGTCATCAGATAGCCATGTATCTGTCCCAGCAATTAAGCTGACTTGCTGTTGTTGCTTCTTAGCTTCTTCAAGCTTCTTTTCATAGTAAGCAACATCTTTCAGCTTCTTGGTCTTGCACTCAGATGCATAATGACCTTTTTGCTTGCACTTGTAACACACCACTTCAGCTTTTCCTTTATCCTTAGATCTAACTTCTTCTTTAGATCTATCATCCATCCTCCTTCTATCACTCTTCTGGTATCTCTGGCCTCCTCCCCTCAACTCTGCTCAAATGTTTTGGTGAGCAGTGCTATTGCATCAGCAAAAGCTGAAAAATCTAATGATGTATCAGAAGTTTCAAGACTCTGGCTGTTTGATGGTTGTGGATCATTGGAAATTATTTGTCTTTGTGAGTTTGAGATAAGAGCTAAAGATCCCCCTCTTTGAATGGTTTCTTCAAATATTTCTTCCTCTCTAGGGATCAAGATGCTGTATAAGTCATGAAGACTCATGTTTCCTAGTTCTAAGGTTGAGGACAAAGTCACTGTGAGACTTCCCCATTCTCTAGGCAAAGCATCAAGAAATTTTATGTTTCTTTCATCATTTGATTTAGTTATTCCAAATTTCTTTAGCTCGTTTAAAAGTTTTGTGAACCTTTGATATGTGTCATTTAACTTTTCATTAGGTAAACTTATAAACCTTTCATAAGATGAGACATTATTTGTTCTCTTATTTCTTTTCATCCTTTCTCCTCCTTCACAAAGATTTTCCAACTGATCCCATATTTCCTTGGCTGATGCACAAGCATCAACTTGTGAAAATATGTCATTGGGGATGGCCATTATTAAGAGTGATTTTGCTCTTTCATCCCCTGCTACCAGTTCCTTGTCTTCCTCACTCCAAAGTATTTCACTTTTGGGAGCTCGGGAGGCAGGGATAGCAGGTAGTTGGTCAGTTGCTGGAATTGCTGGTATTTCAGTCATTGGTATATGTGGACCCCTTTCAATGGATCGAAACAGAGCTCGGTCATGACCATTAAGGAAATTGACCATCCTGATTTTCCATTGGGGGTATTCCTCCCTGACCAGAGTCGGAGGTTTGGACATAGAACCAATATTGAAAGCATTACTCCAGGTTTGAAAGCTGGCCATATTTAGAAAAAAAAAAGAGCGATTGATCGTTTGAAAATAATTTATTCAATCTGCTCTGATACCAATTGTTGGACCCAGTATGGCCTTAACAACTTCTTTTTACGTAATATGGCAAGTGATTTCAGTATATGTGAAAAAGATGTGTGGAAATGGAAATCAGACTTTCAAGAAACAAGACCTACAGAATTATCAAGTTTATATCACTTTGAAACAAATTAGTTTAACAAGGTGATTGTAAGATTATTATCTAATACAAATGAATCTTGATTTCTGTGGGTGAGAAGAGCAGTGGAGTTTGGGTGTTTGTATATGAATGCTAAGCGTCAAACTCAAATATCTTCTGCCTCTCGAGCCTTCTATTTATAGACGGCTGTGGACATGAATAAACAATTGTTTATTCATGCAATAAGTCCTACGTAAAGTAGCAATTTGACATATTCATTGAATCCATCGTTCAAGTTGCATTTGTAATCATGATAACCAATAATGTCATGCTTCGGTCATGGGTGGCAGGATAGAGTTGTGATTTTTAGACAAGTGGGTTTTTCATCAGAATTTCTGATAAACCACTTCATCAGAAATTCTGGTGAACAAATCATCAGAAAAGTCTGATGATCAGAATCGTCAGAAACTGATGATATTTCATCAGAAATATCATCAGATCCATCAGAAATGACCTTCTCTGATAACCCAAATCAACTCTTTATCAACTTGTGATTCATTGTAGTAGATACTTTGCATTTCAGTTGTCCTATCTGATTTTCTTCATCTTGCTGTGATCTGCAGGACTGTTATCTTCTTCAGAGATCCAGTTGATTGAGATTTTCTTCAATACTTACACATAAAGTTTCCTAACACTAAACTATAAAACCTAAAAGCTAAACCCAAAATGCTAAACCTAAAGCTAAACCCTAAAAGCCAAACCCTAATATATTTAAGGTTTAGGGGTTATGATTTAGGGTTTAGGGTTAAGAGATCTTAGTTAGGGTTCGATGAGACGGTTCCAACGCCGCTGGAATGAGTCCAATCGGAGTTCGTTTGAGTCGGTTCCCCACTGTTCCTGACTTTTCTAGTGTTCCCCAATGAACCTCGCACTATATATATATATATATATATATATATATATATATATATATATATATATATATATATATATATATATATATATATATATAGTAGGAGTTTGGTAGAAAGTGGGTTTTTCCTAGAAAGTCTAGGAAGCAATCAGAATGCGGCATGTGGCGTTGAAGATTTTTAACTAGAAGGGCAATTGTGTACTTTCACATTCTATTTTTATTTTCGGAATTTATCTTCATTAACTAACTATCCATGTCCATATTTTGTAACCATTTTTCTCCATGATTTTCTGAATAATTTGTTTTCGAAATCTAAACCAATCACATATTCCATTGTTTAGAAGATTACTGGAAATTATCAGCATGTTCTTGGTGCTGTGTTTTAACAGTTTACAGGGCTAAAGTCAATTTTTTATAGATCCCACAATATAAAGATGGTAAAACACAGGGTATGAATCTGTTTACTGTTAAAACACAACTGTATGAATCTGAATACTAAAACACAATTGCATGAATCCGCTTGCTGTTAAAACACAACTGTATAAATCTGAATGCTAAAACACAACTGTATGAATCTGCTTGCTGTTAAAACACAACTGTATGAATCTGCTTGCTGTTAAAACACAACTGTATGAATCTGAATGCTAAAACACAACTGTATGAATCTGCTTGCTGTTAAAACACAACCGTATGAATCTGCTTGCTGTTAAAACACAACTGTATGAATCTGAATGCTAAAACACAACTGTATGAATCTGCTTGTTGTTAAAACACAACTGTATGAATCTGAATGCTAAAACACAACTGTATGAATCTGCTTGCTGCTAAAACACAACTGTATTAATTCGCTTGCTGTTAAAACACATCATCAAGAAAACGTAGATGAGAAGAACAGTATTTGAATGGTGATGATGAACTCGGAGATAATGGAGATGGAGAAGTGTTTTAATTTGATCTGGTGCTCTCCATCCTTTCTAAAGTTATCTTCTTCCATGATTGTAGTTATTTTTGGTAGGGATTGGGGTTTCTAAGATGGATTTGGAGAGAGAGAGAGAGAGGGAAAATCGCTGAAATTAGGGACTGGGTTTGACTGACGGTTATCTAATAGATTTAAAACACGATATATTGACAAAATTGCCCCTAGTCTTTTAAAACAATGAATTAAATAAACTAAAAATTACAAGATTGCCATTGACTTCATCTTAACCATTAAACACACCCATTGGATGGCCCAGATCGCTTCCTAGACTTTCTAGGAAAAACACACTTTCCGCATGATCCATACTCTCTCTCTCTCTCTCTCTCTCTCTCTATATATATATATATATATATATATATATATATATATATATATATATATATATATATATATATATATATATATATTAAAAAAATGATGTGGCTTGGCCACGCCAGCCCAGCCCAGCCATGTCCACCATACTCCTATGAACTTTGGTTTGTGTATTGAGTGCCCCATAATACACGTGTCAACTCATGCCCCAAATCCTCGCCCCACCATACCCCACAATCTAAGCTAAAAAACCACTAGTTCTTTTAGGATTCCTACCCATTAATAAAAAAATATTTTATCAAAATAGTAATGCTTGTCATTTTATTCCGGGATACATATTTAAATCGTATCTAAATAGGTAAATGGTTTCAAATTACTGTGTATGTGACTGTATTGCATGTTAAGCCATACGGAATTAAAACCAACATCTCCAATTGCAAGAACTAAGATATCTCGACACAACCATTGGTATAAGTCTACCAACATCTCACTACTCCTAATAACACATGAAATGTGTCATCCAAAGCATATCTTAAAAGTTCTTAAGATTATTAGGTAAGACGTCATTTATTCATGGAATATTAGATTTCTCAACTATTCGCTGTTGGCCGTCAACAGTCCCAACTTTAAAATAACCACCAGCGGTCCCAACTATTAACATATTGGTCTCAGTGGACCCTGACTAACACAACCCTAACGCCGATAGTCTTTGGTCGTCGGAAAAAACGTTTCTTGCCGGAAAACTCATTTTTGGTCTGAAAACTCAACATTTTCATCCCAAACCTCTTTGTAACCTTATTTCGGACCTATAGGAACCTTCTTCTAGTAAAAACCAAATTATTAAAGTCGCCAGAAAACTCATTTTAGAAAACTTCTTTTTGGCCAGAAAACTCAAATTTTTGGCCGGAAAACTCAACATTTTTGTCCCAAAGCTCTTTGTAACCTAAGATCGGACATTTAGAAACCTTTTTTCTAGATAAAAACGGTTTTCCGGTGACCGGAGACTAACAGTGTTAGGGTTTTGTTAGTTAGGGTCTATTGGTGGCCAATATGTCAATAGTTGGGACTGTTAGTGGTTATTTTTGAAGTTGGAAATGTTAGAGGCCAACGACGAATAGTTGAGATTATTAAAATCCAATATCTCTTTATTCATTTGCTATAGTTGGAAATGTTAGAAATCAATGACGAATAGTTAGGATTAAAATCCAATATCTCTTTATTCATTTGCTACAAATTTATTGTGGAACATAAATAGCGGGTTGTAGTCAATATCACAATGTGTTCAACTATATGTTTCTTTGTTAAGAGTTAAACTATTAAACAAACATCGTTGATAGAATCAACATAGTTTGAGCATTACGATGCTTTTTCTTCAAAGATATCAATCTTTCATGCATGTAACAGTAACAAATTTTGTTTTGACTACATACTTCTCTATTTTTCTCTAGTGTTTCACATTCTAAAGAAAACTCTTTGACTATACGGACTCGAAGGGCATGAATAGGAGATATTAAGCGTCACGTCAGTCACACCAACAAGGAGTCATGGTAAAAAAGCACGGGGTAAGACAGGCGTGAAAGTGACGTTTTTATAAAAAAAATTGAAAATAAAAATAAAATTAAATAAATAAAATTAAATAAGAACCAATCAAAACAACCCAAACAATACCCACCAATCAAGAGTCGCCACGTCACCACCCAATAACACTCCACGCCGGTGAAGAATCCCTCGCCCTAACCACCACGCCACCCTCGGACCAGTGTGCCGGCGTGGTTGAGGCTTCCACACTAAAAATCACACCCCACTCCATATGGTCTTACAATTGTCCACATAAAAAACAAAAAATTGCGCTAGACCATATAATTCCTTGAAATCTTATCAACTATGTACTTTATGTATGAGGATACAAATTACGTATGTTCTTGTCCAGTGTTTATTCTGTAATAGCATTTGTGCAGTTCTTGCTTATTTTCATCTTCACCAAAATAAATCAGCCAACTTATTCAAAATAGTCTTTATCCATATTATTTTCATAGATATGAGTATATGACTGACTAGGAATCTTTTAGAATTACGAAATTACCCATGGATTTAAATTTGGTAAAAAAAGCGACAAATATTAATAAATAGGATCATATCAATTTGCATCGCATTATTTAAAATATTGTTGCTAACATATTCCAAAACACCCAAATGTTTAAGCCGGGTTAAGTCAAAAAGTGTGGATCATGCGAGATCTATATAACTAGTAACATTCTACCACGCAATGAGGAGAAAATTTGATTGGTATCAACTCGATTTGATTCGTTATTGGCACACCTTATAGCAGTTGAAAGAAAACTTATAATATAAAGTCGTGATATATTAAAAAAGATATAGATATGTGTGTTACATCAATCAAAAACCATAATAAAAATGAATATCGGTACTGGTTCTGATAATAGCAATACCAATGTTATTTGGTAGGCATCACCGGTATGAATAATACTTTATTTTGAATTCAAATACGTTTACAATAAAATTTGTACCCGATTATTAAACATAGTTACGTAATAATTGGTCAATGTCGATTATGTTCGTCATGGAACATATTTGAGAAAGTACCTTAATTTGAATAAAACTCAATTTTCAAAAAAAAAAATTATATGGGAATGTTGAAAAAAAATAAACATAGCTACGTATTTAGATAATTTAAAAAACTAACGACTACAAGTTGATAGAGAAAAAACAAATTAAATTATAACTTGAGTATATTAATAACTAAAAAGTAAAAGGGATTCGCTGGTCTGGTGTGGTCCGTTGTGGTACCGGCACTCGTCATATCAACTAACTGAAAGAGAAAAAATCAATCAAAAACCATAAAAATGAATATTGGTATCGATTCCAATAATATTGCTACTGGCACCGACAATCGCTAGCTCTTATATAATACCAAAAAAACGATACGTTGTTTTGTGTACAACTCTTTTTTCAACAAATTTTATGTCGGAATGTTGAAGATAAAAAGTAAACACACCTACGTATTCAACTTAAAAAAATAAAAGTCAACAAACACAAGTTATTAAAGAAAAATCAAATTAAATGAAAATTAAAAGCTTTAACAATTAACTAGCGTTAATACCCACGCTACACGAGTACGCAGCGAGGCGAACAGTTATTTTCATACGTATAGTCACAAATCGTGGTTGTGTGCCTTGAAACGTGTATACAACTAAGGTGTTAAATTTGTAAAGTTGAGATAAAAGAAAAATAAACCAAAAAACGAAGGACATTAAAAAGTTAGAGAAATTATAATATTGAATGGTACTAAAAGTATTAAAAAATTTGTTGAACACGGAGTTATATTCACAATAAAATATTTTTATATCATAAGCTAAGCTATATCGAGTGTTTGTACGATATCAATAACTGTAATAAATTGTTACGATCGAACAACACCGACACCGGTACGTGTATTCATTTTTATGGTTTTAAATTGATATAAGACACAGGTCGACTGCTTTACCGGTATCATACTAATATTGTAATAAATTGATACGATAATGACCAAAGAACTGTTACAAAGCACGCAAGAATCCCACTAGTTATATTTAAACATAAACAAGAATGGCTTGGGATTCAAAGTTATTGTTTTGGATATTAACATATAACAATTGAATACTAGTGCGTGTTGTTTAGTATTTTCTAGCAATAAATAAACACAAACATGATACATACTCATGCAATTGTAAGATAAAAAATGTACACACGATATAAACCCAAACTTAACGTATATTTCGAGAAGTGTTAACAAAGGAGAATTGCCGCACGAAATATTAATTCACTAACAATTCGTTCACTCTTATTTATATATTGGGAAACCCACGCGTTGCGGGGGGTAGAAAATTATCCTACATTGTGCTTGTTTCCAGTTGTTTATCAATCGTATCATTTTATAAAAAATGACGCCAACCATCAGCTTTTAAGAAAACAATTCTCAAAGTAACAGTGATACTTGATACTTATAATAAAGGGCAACATCTTCGGTATAAAATAGCTCATTAGCTCCTTTAATGTCCACTCTTTTAATTTACAAAAAGGTGAAAGTTACTAATTTTCTTCACACCATCTTTCGTGAAGAAATCTAAATGAAAATAACAAAGTTTTGATTTAAAATGATGCCTAGAAACATATCACCAGACCAGAAGTCTACGTTGAATAACAATACGGAAGGTCTGCAACTCACTCACTTGAAGACTAAAAATTTGTGAAAATAACGATAAGGGTAGAAAACCTAGTTTCTTTAAAAATGTAGTATTATTATATAGATTTGTGTAAGGGGTAGAAATGGAAGAACATGACAAAAGTATATAAATTTGATGTAGATTTGTTCTTGACCTTTGGTATTGTCACACCCCAACCAATGGCGGAAACATCGGGATGAGACGAAGTGTGAAGATTGCTAGAGACATCATAACGCTATTTGTGACAATATTTAAATAATCCCAATTTCATTTCATAACTTCAAATAGTCAACATTACACAAACTCAAATGACAACAAGTTCCAAAAGTAATACATAACAACATAAGCAAAATTGATACAACATATTAAACCTAAACGTCTATATGTGTATCTAGGCATCAACGCTACTTCTTTTCATAGCATCGTCATCATCAACCTGTAACATGTTTAAAAATACAATACAATTCAATGCAAAAGCAAAGGCGAGTATACAAGTTTGATACATATATAGCAAGAGATAAGTTTTAAACAATTCCTCATAGCAAGCATGTGATTCAAGATGAACATTTAAATATGGTATGTGTCCAACATATCAAACCAAGAAAACGCAATATGCTCATGACATTACCGAAGATAAAGAGGCGGGTCGTTAATCCTATAGCGCTACATATGTCACGGTTTGGCTCGTACGAAGTTAATGATAAATTAAACACATAAGATAAATCCAAGTTTAAAGCATCAAGCCATCACGTATACAAGCATGTTATAGGAATGTTCATGTGTTTAAGCAAAATGTTCATGTGTAAGTTTGTTGATAGATAAACATGTTACACCCCAAAAGTGGTAAAAGTAAAAAGGGGAATACGAGTATACTCACAAAGTTTGCATATGCTTTCCAATTATCCAATTATTGACGAGTTGATGAGGTTAGAAGATTGAATGTGTAGGGTTAAAGTTCAAGTATGCTTAGAGTCGAGATTCGGTATTTAAAACAGCATAAAAGTAAGATATGAGAATAGCATGTGAAAATAATCATCTTCAACACTTAACACTTGTATGACACTTGGTAACCACAAGGGTTATGATAATGTTTTCATGAGTTGAACACCCATAAGAATCACAACAAGGTTTAGGTCTTAGGTGATGTTCTACAACTTTAACATATAAACACAAGTTCAACATCAAAGGTTCGAATGAGCGTATATATATATCTAGGTTAAGTACTACATATTATTTAGTCCAATAATTCAAGTAGGAGGTAGAAGATTAGGATCTTCATTTAGGCACCTCGTGTTATCATAAATGTCATGTATGGGGTAGGAAGAACATGCTTCCATTTAGGAACCCCTTGAATGTTCACCACTTCACTTGATGTAAAAACAACCAAGGAGGGTCACGAACTAGGATTAGCACAATAACATAAACAACCTAACTATAGAGAAATCATCAAATCATGTGAGGATTGTATGTAGGACAACCCAAGTTGTTCCATAATCACTCATTCATCAAGATCTAAGCTTGACATGATTTGTGGGTTAAATACCCTAACAAAACAGAAAGTATTTGAGGTTTTAACCTCTGATTTATAGTGTCTCAACCTTGTTTTTAAGCTTAACCAACCATAAGTGAGGTTGTAAGCATTAGGACATAGGTTTGAGATGAGATAGACTCAAGTTTGGTAAGAAATAACAAGGATTTCATGAAAACAAAAACAATCAGTGGACTTTGGAGCCTTTTTGCTGGAGTTCCAGGGACTTATTTACTGTGAAAAACCCATGGAAACGTAGATAAGGTCAATACAAAGTAGTAGGAAAAAGAATCGAGTGAATCGGATAAGAATTGAGTGAGTTATGCTCATTTTCGTGAAGGGGTGTCAATCTGCTCGAACCCTTGCTTTCAGCTACGGTTTGGAGGATGTTTTGAGAGTTTTTAGTGTTGCAAAAGTGGTAGGGAGGCTGGTTATAAGTGGTATTTATAGGGGGAAGGATTAGGGTTTCAATGGGTTGGGCTTTGGAAGTGTTTAGAAGGGGTTACACCTTCAAACTAGCCCACAAAACCCAACTATATGGGGCTGAATTTTGCTGAATTTGGGCTGCCATATTTCTTTATTTTTTTTATTTTTAAAACATTATAACGAGTAATTTTGTTAATGAAGTTGTGTAATAATATGCAACAACGTTTCCCCTAACTTGTAACAAGGTAAAATATGAAATAAAACATGATTTAACTAGGTAAAAAGTGTAATGTACAAGTATGTAACATGTTTGTAAGTGACAAGTATAAGTCACATATTAGATGATTAACCGTTGTATAAATAAGCCTATTATTAGAGGTTTCTAGGTATCAACAATTTAAGGACAAGCATGGACATGCATCGTGAATAAGTATCGTATAAGTATGAATTACAAATAAGGATTCGATGTACAATGAATTCGAACGTATGAACATGTATGAATATGTAGATGGTGAATTTAAAGAAATACGAATTTTATTTATGATCCAAGTCTCGGATTTTACAACGAAAAGACGACTACAATAATACAAGATTTCCAAAAATAGCATTACAAGTCGAGCTTTCTAACTATGGAAAGTATGAAAAAGCAGGGCGTTACAGTCTCCCCTCCTTTAGGAAATTTCGTCCCAAAATTATTCAAGAGGAAGACCTTGGAGAAAAAGCATTTTGGCTAAAAGAATCGAGACTTGGGAGTTTTGAAACGTTTAGAAAAGTACGAAATTTTGAAGAACGATAGGATAGGAATTTGTTTGACTAAAATGAGTTGAGGCATTTAAGCATAGGTAAAACGTGTATGCGTGCGCATAGGCAAAGGAGTTTAAATAAGTTTGAATGTCCCAGAATGGAGAGGTATCTTTAAAATATGATATCCAAGAAGTATAACTTTCGTATAATGCGTTTAGTATTTTGATGAAAAGCGTGGTAGTTTGCATGGGGAGTCTAAAGGATAGTATAAAAATCACATTTTCGTAAAAATTGTTTATTGAGAGTAACGAAAAGATTTGGTACTTTGAATAACGCGTTAAAGGTATACTAAGTACATTTACATAAGAGTAAAGAATAGGAAGACGGTTTTAAAGGTAATGAGATAAGTTAGGATTTGAATGTTTAAACAAGCTTGATTGCGAACGGGGTTCATATGAAAGAAAGGATAATGGAGAATAATAGGAGTATGGGGTGAACAATTGACACTAAATGAATGCAAGTATATGAATGATATAAGTATTAGATAGACGAAAGTAGCGTGTTAAAGATGAAGTCTCGTCATGGATAATCGGATATAATGCGTTTGTGAGTTATTTAAAGTTTGTATTAGGTCAAAGGGTCTGCAAAACACTGAATTTCTCATGGCACGTTTTACGACGGTTTGGTAACATGGTGAAACACTTATATATAGGAAGTACCAGCGGCGTATCCACCATGTTTTGACCATGTCACGTCTGTCTCGTATTCGGTGTCAGGTTACGTTCCGTGTCTTACCATACACTGTAGTACACTCTATGGTTCTCATACGCCTATCACTATAATCCCGTGTGCACCCGCGATTATTTTGATCGTCGCATGATCTGCATAGCTTGTACTAGTTGTGTATGAATCCGGGTATACATAAAAATTTAGAATGTGCACGTGTAAGAATGTAGTATGTAAGCAAGTCCATGCTTAAGTATGTATGGGACCCACGCAAGCAAATCTCTTGGATTACCCTCGTGTATAGGTACGAATGTATGAATCATGAGTATGGATGAAAGTATGAGCATAAGTTTAAGTATGAATACGCATGTATGTATAAGCATAAACATAAACGTGTAAGTAGTATGTGTATAAGTACAAGCATAAACGTATGAACATAGGTGTAGGTATGAATAATAAATATTGCGTATATAGTGTACGTTGAGACATTGCGGAAAAAAAAGGTTAAGTATGTAGATACGAACGATATAAATGATGTTATCGCGAGATATCGACTAAAATGTGTATGATGATGTGCATGTATAGTTGTTTAAACAAAACGTTGAGTTTGTCGAATCAAAATTAGATTGAGCTTGGTTTGAAAGGTAGAATATAGGTTGTATATGTAAAGGAACATAAAGTACTCGTTGGTTATGCATAACGTATTTTGTAACAAATAGAAATGCTAATTTTGTTTAAAAGGGTTTACGTAATCCGAAAAAAATGGTCGGTCCCTATGAAGTCTTCTTGCCCACGTGTTTTGTAAATTGGTGTAGGAAAAAGGTTTTCATTAAAAAGTAAGTTCGTTTCATCAAATAAGAAATTTTGAATTTAGTAGGTTCTTGTGAAAACTAGGATTCTTAGAAGAGAAATTTAGCAAAAGCACTTAGTGATAAAAAAAAATTAACAAATGATTTGTTGATGTTAAAAAGGGTATTTGGTAAAACAATCATATAACTTCTATAAGATCTTATAAGTATTTGAGAAAGGTTGGTTGGATTTTGATTAAAAGTAGAAGGTGAGCATGTTTTAGTGATTAAGTCGAATATGAAGTTCATGGGCAAGAGTTTCATTGAGCCGATTAAATTGATAGGTAGCATTTCGTAAGGTTTTGAAGTTCGAGCAATAAAACGTTTTAAGACATGATTATGAATCTCGCGTATGTGAGTTGAGTGAAAATAGATTGTAGAATAAGAAGTACGTTTGATAAAACAATGCATTTTGAAATCGGTATGAGTGGGTATTTTGAATAATGATAAACAATTTGGGTATAAAATATGATCGAGTTTGCATCATAAGGTATTTTGAAGAGACGTTTTGGTAACGATCACCTAGGTAAGGGAATCACCCCTAACTCGTTGGTGAGGTCGTTTTTAAGAAAAGGGGAGTGGAGTTAATCGTCAACGTAAGGAAATCACTCCAATCTTAATGATATGTCTCCACTCGTCGTTACAAGGAATATGAATTTAAATTATGTGAAATCATGCATATATATAAATGTATGGAAAAGGTTCAATATGTTGTGTGCATGAAAAGAGAATATCGAAAGTATACTCGAGTTTGAAAGATTGCATCGTATAAAATAAATATTAGGAACACATGTCGATCAAAATTTGGATGGTTCCAAAACGGAACTTTGACTAACCAAAGTGGTCGAAAAGTCTTTTGAATTTGAGGAGCATGCTTTGGCCTAATAGGTAAAATACTCTCGCCGACAAGTCGGTTAACGGTATTTACCCTTCCGGCTACTACATGTCCCAAATCAATCGAAATTTCGAGACTTGGCGGGATTTATAAAAAAAAATACCAAGGAGTGGAACTAGTCGACAAGGTGTGGGTTTCACCCCTAACTTGACGATTTCGTATCCTAAGTGTGGTTGGTACTCGTCGGGTCAAAATTTAATTTCGACATGTTGACGAGGGTCCACTAGAATTTGAAATTTGAGTTTTACCATTAAGATGTGGATTTCACTCCTAGCTTAATGGCGATATCTCGTGTAAAAAAAAAAAGAATATGTAGATTGAGAGTCGTTCACCAAATTGTGGGTTCCACGCCTATTTTGGTGAATTCGTCTCGAGTGTTTACGGATTTAGAATAGTCGAGTAAAATGCATGAGGGAAAGAGTATGTTAAAGGAATAAACAACAAATATAAACTCACAATGAAGCATATTAAGAATAGCACATAATGAGTGGGACAATAAAACATGTATTAGCACATAATAAAGCAAGTATAACATGTCAAGTGTTAACACATAAGCGACATATATGCTTAAAAGATCAAAAGAGAATAAATAAGAGCAAATAAGGTAGCATGCAAGTAGTTTCAAGTAAAACATAAGAATAAGGCTCTAAAACTATAGACTAGGCTAAAGCATTCCTACTTTTCCTAATTCCCTATAGTTATGGCTCTGATACCAATCTGTCAAACCCCAACCAATAGCGGAAACATCGGGATGAGACGAAGTGTGAAGATTGCTAGAGAGATCATAACGCTATTTATGACAATATTTAAATAATCCCAATTTCATTTCATAACTTCAAATAGTCAACATTACACAAACTCAAATGACAACAAGTTCCAAAAGTAATACATAACAACATAAGCAAAATTGATACAACATATTAAACCTAAACGTTTATATGTGTATCTAGGCATCAACGCTACTTCTGTTCATAGTATCGTCATCATCAACCTGTAACATGTTTAAAAATACAATTCAATGCAAAAGCAAAGGCGAGTATACAAGTTTGATACATACATAGCAAGAGATAAGTTTTAAACAATTCCTCATAGCAAGCATGTGATTCAAGATGAACATTTAAATATGGTGTGTGTCCAACATATCAAACCAAGAAAACGCAATATGCTCATGACATTACCGAAGATAAAGAGGCGGGTCGTTAATCCTATAGCGCTACATATGTCACGGTTTGGCTCGTACGAAGTTAATGATAAATTCAACACATAAGATAAATCCAAGTTTAAAGCATCAAGCCATCACGTATACAAGCATGTTATAGGAATGTTCATGTGTTTAAGCAAAATGTTCATGTGTAAGTTTGTTGATAGATAAACATGTTACACCCCAAAAGTGGTAAAAGTAAAAAGGGGAATACGAGTATACTCACAAAGTTTGCATATGCTTTCCAATTATCCAATTATTGACGAGTTGATGAGGTTAGAAGATTGAATGTGTAGGGTTAAAGTTCAAGTATGCTTAGAGTCGAGATTCGGTATTTAAAACAACATAAAAGTAAGATATGAGAATAGCATGTGAAAATAATCATCTTCAACACTTAACACTTGTATGACACTTGGTAACCACAAGGGTTATGATAATGTTTTCATGAGTTGAACACCCATAAGAATCACAACAAGGTTTAGGTCTTAGGTGATGTTCTACAACTTTAACATATAAACATAAGTTCAACATCAAGATTCGAATGAGCGTATATATATATATCTAGGTTAAGTACTACATATTATTTAGTCCAATAATTCAAGTAGGAGGTAGAAGATTAGGATCTTCATTTAGGCACCTCGTGTTATCATAAATGTCATGTATGGGGTAGGAAGAACATGCTTCCATTTAGGAACCCCTTGAATGTTCACCACTTCACTTGATGTAAAAACAACCAAGGAGGGTCACGAACTAGGATTAGCACAATAACATAAACAACCTAACTATAGAGAAATCATCAAATCATGTGAGGATTGTATGTAGGACAACCCAAGTTGTTCCATAATCACTCATTCATCAAGATCTAAGCTTGACATGATTTGTGGGTTAAATACCCTAACAAAACAGAAAGTATTTGAGGTTTTAACCTCTGATTTATAGTGTCTCAACCTTGTTTTTAAGCTTAACCAACCATAAGTGAGGTTGTAAGCATTAGGACATAGGTTTGAGATGAGATAGACTCAAGTTTGGTAAGAAATAACAAGGATTTCATGAAAACAAAAACAATCAGTGGACTTTGGAGCCTTTTTGCCGGAGTTCCAGGGACTTATTTACTGTGAAAAACCCATGGAAACGTAGATAAGGTCAATACAAAGTAGTAGGAAAAAGAATCGAGTGAATCGGATAAGAATTGAGTGAGTTATGCTCATTTTCGTGAAGGGGTGTCAATCTGCTCGAACCCTTACTTTCAGCTACGGTTTGGAGGATGTTTTGAGGGTTTCAATGGGTTGGGCTTTGGAAGTGTTTAGAAGGGGTTACACCTTCAAACTAGCCCACAAAACCCAACTATATGGGGCTGAATTTTGCTGAATTGGGGCTGCCATATTTCTTTATTTTTTTTATTTTTAAAACATTATAACAAGTAATTTTGTTAATGAAGTTGTGTAATAATATGCAACAATGTTTCCCCTAACTTGTAACAAGGTAAAATATGAAATAAAACATGATTTAACTAGGTAAAAAGTGTAATGTACAAGTATGTAACATGTTTGTAAGTGACAAGTATATGTCACATATTAGATGATTAACCGTTGTATAAATAAGCCTATTATTAGAGGTTTCTAGGTATCAACAATTTAAGGACAAGCATGGACATGCATCGTGAATAAGTATCGTATAAATATGAATTACAAATAAGGATTCGATGTACAATGAATTTGAACGTATGAACATGTATGAATATGTAGATGGTGAATTTAAAGAAATACGAATTTTATTTATGATCCAAGTCTCGGATTTTACAACGAAAAGACGACTACAATAATACAAGATTTCCAAAAATAGCATTACAAGTCGAGCTTTCTAACTATGGAAAGTATGAAAAAGCAGGGCGTTACAGGTATGCCATCTTAAACATTTGTGCAAATTACCATAAAGGTAGAAAACCTAGTTTCTTTAATAAGATTGTATGCATAGATATAGATATTAATTTGCAATACACTTGTGTTGTTACCATGGATGCACCTTTTAAGGAGGAAGGGGGTGCACCCGTCTCCACTAATTTTTCGGTAAGTAGTGTAATTTTTACGATTTTTCGTCTGAAGTTTTTAAAATTATATAGGTCCAATCCTGCCAATATTTTGCTTAAAAAATATCTGCCCCTACCAATTTTATTGTTTAAAAAATTTATACATATTTTCGTATTACGTTAAAAAAATGTTAAGAACCAAACTATTAATATTTTTTTATAATTGTTTTTAAAGTACAAGTGAGTTTAAATAAATATAACACTAGTTTTTATATAAATGAAACTTGAAGGTTCATTTTTCTCTTAATTGAAAGATATTTAAACAAAATAAAAGAACAATATGTGAGGATCTAGGTAATATTGGTGCCCATCTGGGTTGTTCGACTTCAATGAAAGAAAAAAAAAGTTCTGTGTTCTCAGGGTTCTGTTCTTAAAGCCTTCAAATCTTCAATCATTTATACATATTTTTGCATCATTATAAGTATTTTGGTCTTTTGTTTGTTAAAAAATATTTAGTTTTTATATGTGTAAGAACATGTCCTTTGAATGAATGAAGATTATTTAGTTTTATTTGGAGTTATTATTATTTGACCCGACCCGAATTGAATAGCCGACCCGAACATATAACCCAGACATATAACCCGAAACATAGCGATTGGAAAAAATTTTTTGGGTCCCATGACTTTCTGCCCCGCGGAACTTTTGGATAAGCTCTACCACTGGTTATTGTTGTTTGTACTTGACGCATTATTAGTTTAATGTGTATGGTATGTTTGTAAATTTGGTTTTGTAGTTTGTTTTCATTTGTGGGGTTTTAAAGCTTTGTTTGGTTAGGGTTTGGTTTCATTTTAAAGTCTTATTTCTATACGATGTATTGTTATAATATTGTGATTTGGCGTGGCGGTATGTCTTACAGTGGTGTTTTGTTATGTTGCATATTAAAAATATACAAATTTGTATATTTAATGACATTGTGATTATGGGTTAATGTGTTTATTGACTATGAAGTTAAAAGTATGGTGCTGTAAAAACCGGTTAATACTAACTTTCGGAGCCTATTAAATAAATATTTTTAAGAATTCAAGTGTATTTTGAATACTCCACTGTTTTAATTGTTTCATATGGCAATGATGAATTACATATTTACATTAAAAAGGTGTTAGAGCATTCTCATCCAAACCACCAAAATCTGTGTGGGTGGTTTTTAAAATATAAGAAGTATAAAAAGTGGTTGTGAGTGGAGGAGAGAGAAAATGTTACTGTTCATCTGTATATTTGGGGGGACACTGTTCACCCCCTATACTTTTTTAATATATATTGAAAGTGGTTGTGAGTGGAGGAGAGAGAAAATGTAATATATATTTAAAAGGAGAGAGAAAAAGTGTTTGTTTTTAGTGAAAATATATTGATATAGAAGTTGTTTTTTAGTAGAATGTATGTATATTTTTAGTGGATTGGATGTGAATGCTCTTACCCTTAGTTGATGTACACGAGCCTTTAAAATACAAAGGAAATTCACTTAAAGTATTTTATCCTTTGTTTTTTTTTAAACCATAGGCTAATTTGTTTCTAAATTGATTGGTTTAACAAATGTCAAACTCCAATGTGGAGATACGTGTTCTTAAGCGCCTTGCATCTCTTCTTGAAGATCTGATCGAGACCGATCGTTTGGTTATGGAAAAGATAAATACACTAACCGAGCGTGTTAGGAAGATATGCGACGAACAGACTGAACTTCAAGTCATTGTTGTCATGTTTAGCCTAAAAATGTTAATAAGAACTAATATGTTTAGGTGTTATAATAGTTTTACATTAATTGTAAAATTTGTAATATTTTTATTAACAATCAAATGTTATAATGCATCACAACGGGCCTAAATCTAGTTGCGATCAAAATATAAACATTGTAAACATCACTCAACATTAATATTATGTATATATATAATTGCATTACAGCATCCATACGTCACCCTAAACTTTCTGAATTCACACTAAAAACCCTCTCAACTTTCTAGAAACTTTGTATAAAGTCATTTAGGCTGACCAAAGTTTTACGTGCTTATTTGTATGTACGTGTCGATATAGATTCAAGTTGGTTTGAGTTTTGACGTATATTTTGCGAAAATGAGTCAAGTCAAATATAATATATTTCCATGCTTGTTTTTATGTATGTTTCTCAGGTGATCTATGTTTTGACATAAATTTTGTTCACAAATGAGTCGAGTCAAATATAAAAAGGTATGAGTTAGCTACAATACCCATGCCCTTTTTGTTTTGCTTTGCTTTTTTTTCGTTTTTTTGTGTACGTCAGTACCTCCCAACTTTCTTTAACTTTGTACAAATTCATTTTGACCCACCCAAGTTATACGTGCTTATTTTTATATATCTGTCAGTAAAAATTCAAGGTGATTTACGTTGCGACGTATTTTTTACGGAAATGAGTCAGGTTAAATATGATACATTTCCGTCCTTATTTTTATGTACGTTTTCAGTTGATATACTATTTTTTTATATAAATTTTGTTCGAAATGAATCGAATCGGGTTAAATATTCTATGTTTTCGTTAAACGATTTAAATTCAACTTACTTTACATTTTGACACCGCCGCAATGAATGGAACCATTCTTTAGCTTAAGAAACACTAAATTCTTACATGCTTATTTTTATGTACAGTATAATTCAAGTTATTTTATGATTAGACGTAAATTTTTTCCGGAAACGAGTCCGGTTAGGTATAATACGTTTTTGTACTTTTTTATGCATGTTTTCAGTTGTTCTACGTTTTGACGTAAACTTTGTCTGAAAACAAGTCAGGTATTTTATATTTTGTTTTCATTAGAAAAAATTACACCGTTGGTCCTTGTGGTATCTGGCAAATTTCAATGTAGGGTACTAATAGTTCTTTGTTACAAAATCAGGTATTAACTTTCTAATTTATCATAATGTTGAGTACTAATGCCAAAGCTTGTTAATTTTTTTTTTTGTTAAGTCTTAATAAAATGACTAAAATGCCCTTTAATAAATAGCGAGTTTAATTAATTATATTTGACTAAAATATTTTAAAGTTTTATTTATATTTATATTTATATTTTTCTGTTTTATTTATGTTTTTTATACAATTATATCGATTTGAAGTTTATTATTTATAAACTTTGAGTTTATATATAATATTATTTAGATTAAGTTAAAAAAGTTTATTTTACTAACATATTCTTATATATAAACTCAATGTTTATAAATAATAAACTTCAAATCCATTTAATTTTATAAAAAATATAAATAAAACAGAAAAATATAAAATATAAATATAAATAAAACTTTACATTATTTTTGTCAAATATAATTAATTAAAAAACAGAGTCTCTAGATATTAAAGAGCATTGTAGTCACTTTAGTAACACTTAACAAAAAAAGTTAAAAAGGTTTGGCCTTAGTACTCAAAATTGTGACAAGATTTGGCCTACTCAACATTGTAACAAATTAGAACATTAATACCTAATTTTGCAACAAAAAACTATTAGTACCCAACATTGAAATTTGACAAAAACCACAAAGACTAACGGTGTAATTTTTTCTTTTCATTAATTGTTATAAATTCGAATTATTTTAATTTTTACACCACACAACATGTGACAATTAAAATCACCAATTATTACTATATATTAATATTACTATATATTACTATATATTAATATTACTTTACTATATATTATTAATATTAGAATAGTGATTTTAAAATTATAATAATATATAGTTTTTTTTAATATTTTTATTATTTAATATTATAATAATAGTTATTTTCTTTCCTTTTTAACTTTAATCTTTTTTTTTAATTTCAGGGATTTGGATAAGCTTGGTGTCAACCGGTATCGAACCAGTACTGGTATCGAAAATACCGGGACGGTCTTATTCGGTATCATTACATGAAGGTAAAAACTGGCACTAATACAGAAAACGCCAAAAGTTGGTGCCGAATTGATATTGAAAATATTTTGGTTCGGGAAATTCAGTGCTGCTACCCGGTACCATTTGCTCATCCCTGTACGAACAACGGTATCGTACAACTTTTTTTGTTAATTTTCTTCAACTTTTAATTTTTTCTTTTTTTAGTTTCAGGGGTAGGGATGAGCTCGGTGCCAACCGATATAGAATCGGTACTGATACCGAAAATACCAGTTACGGTACCGGTATATGAAGGTAAAAACGGTAGTGAACCGGTACTAGGAACGCCAAAAGTCGGTACCGAATTGGTACTTAAGATCTTTTAGTTCGGCAAATTTGGTACCGGTACCCAGAACAATTTGCTCATCTCTGACCACGGGTTTCATACGAACAATATCGTTACCATACAACTTGTTTGGTTGATTTTCTTTCGGTTATCTTTTAGTGTTTTTTTCTACATTTTCTTTTTGTTCTTGTCAACAGTTCCGTTAGCAACACACTCGTAGTGATTTTCAAAACACATGTAAACACATACTAAATAACAAAAGAAATTTGTCGCAACGCGACGAACTTCTTTAAACGTAGTTCAAATTAAAACACAGATCAACCAGAATATCAGAACTTCAAGAAAAATAATAAATTTATATTCCATCAGAACTTCAAGAAACAATAACAAATTTTAGATTCCAAAAAAATTAGTGAACACCAAATCAAAATTGTCAAAAGAATGCAACTAAACGAACCCTGTCATCTCATAATCATGAATATAAAGCCCATCATCTAGGAGAGTATAACAAGTAAAAATAGAAAGAATGAGGTACATTTATTCGACACACCCTAAATTGAATTATGTGAAGCTACATATACCGCATCATTAACATCATCCAAATCATCAACTTAGCATGGTAAATCTTCAAAGTAAGTACACAGATATAGATATTAAAATATAATTGTAATAAAATTCAAAGTAAGTACGCAGATAGAGATATTAATTAAAATATAGTACAACAAATAGATATTAAAATATAATTGTAATAAAAGAGTACGACAAAAGAAAACAAAACGCTAGATTTGCTTCTAGATATGGTAATTAAACAAACATAAAACAACACGTTTCAATCATATCATATAATCAAAATATGAGAATCTAACTACTATAATAAAAGAAACTAATTTTTGGACACGTGTCATCCATTGAAGATATCTTCAAATTTATATTTATCTAAATAA
The DNA here is from genome assembly GCF_002127325.2 of Helianthus annuus. Classification (NCBI taxonomy): domain Eukaryota; kingdom Viridiplantae; phylum Streptophyta; class Magnoliopsida; order Asterales; family Asteraceae; genus Helianthus; species Helianthus annuus. The sequence goes on along the minus strand of NC_035437.2, from coordinate 16,081,250 downwards.
ATAAATAATAAATTAATATTAAATCTTATCATATTTTAATAAAATATTATTCTCAAATCTAAATTATTAATTTAATAAATTTTTAAAACAAATACCTCTCTTATCTACTTATCTTATATTAAATATATAAATAATAAATTAATATTAAATGTTATCCTAATTATTTAAAAACATAACTTTTTTATTATTTGGTATACAAAATATGTTTATTCAATTCGAGTAAAACGCGAGGTTTTTAAGGATATAATTTTTTTTATTATTTGGTAGATTTTTCAACCTAACTATACACGGGTTTTTTTAAAGATACGACGTTTTTAGTATTTAGTATACAAAATTACATTTATTTAGGATATAATTTTTTTTATTATTTGGTAGATTTTTCAACCTGACTATACACGGGTTTTTTAAAGATATGACGTTTTTAGTATGTAATATACAAAAATACATTTATTTAATTTGTGTAATACACATGGTTTTTAAAGATATAACTCTTTTTATATCTATTCAACACGTGTAATATACGGGGTTTTTAAAGATGTAATTTTTTATTATTTGGTAGATTTATTCAACCCGATTATACACGGGTTTTTTTAAAGATACGACATTATTAGTATTTAGTATACAAAATTACATTTATTTAATCTGTTTAATACACATGGTTTTTAAAGATATAACATTTTTATTATTTGATATATAAAATTACATTTATTTAACCCGTACAATATACAATGTTCATAAAGATATAAGTTTTTATTATTTAATATATAAAATTACATTTATTCAATCCGTGTAACACACAGGGTTCTAACCTAGTATAATATATGAACAGCAAATTGTCAAATTAATTAGGTACACAAATTACCAAAAAAAATCTTCAAATCTTCAAGGCATTATGATAAATTTCAGAAAGAATTAAAACATTAACATCATGACACAGTTTTTATTCATACTTTACACCTGACGTTACATATTTTATGGACGGAGAAAATAACACCTTTATTTTCATAAAATAAGGAATTTTAGAATGTTTTACATGGTGTTTTTGAAATTATAATACTTACCAAAATAATGCACCTTAATTGCAAAGCAACCGCTACTAACAAATAAGTATCGCGAAAGATAACCAAATGTTAGTAATTACCGACGGACCTCCAAGGGCTGGCAAAAACATGAACGATAACCAAATGTTAGTAATTACCGACGGACCTCTAACGAACACTGGCAAAAACCAAAAACATGAACGATAACGAAATGTCACTAATCTTGCTGATGCTTTTGTTCCTAAAAAGAGAGATGGGGCAAGTAATCGTTTTGGTTTTCTTAGGTTTTGGGGAGTAAAGGATCCAGTTGTTTGGACAGAGAGAATCAAGGAGATCTCTATTGATGGGGCTAAGGCAGGGGTGAATGTGGCGAAGTTCATGTTTAACAGCGGGGAAAGGGAGCCAAGCATATAACCAGGCTCCGGGCAAAGATGAACAAAGACCGACGCAGAAGCTGTATGTCCAGTCAAATGGTAATGTTGTCGGGTATCAGTCAAGATCTAGCGCGGGGGGGGGGGGGGGATTAAACTGTATAGCGACCAGGGGCGGACCTACCTACTAGTGTGGGTGGGCGGCCGCAACCCTTGAAAAAAAATTTAGGGTTAAATTTAGCACAAAATACCGACCGCACCCCTTGAAAATTTTCAACCGCACCCTTTGGAATTTTCAATCGCCCCCTTAGAAAAAAAAATCTTATGAATTTATAAAAAAAATTGTAAACTTTGATTTTTTTAAAAACATAACCTAGTTTATATAATTATTCTTTAACCACTTTACTTAACAATTTAACCCAAGAACTTTCACTTAACAATTTAGCCATTAGCTCAATAAATATTCCATTGTAACCCAAGCTCAATTAACCCAACCCAATTATATTTGAAGTTAAATAAAATAACCCAACCCAACCGCCCCTTCCAATTCTTTCTCCCGCTCTCCCTCTTCTGATCGCGCAGCGACCAACGCACGTAAGCAGTCAACAGGCACGATAGCAGCGACTGTATTCTCACCGGAAAAGCTTGAAATCACCCGGAATCCAAAATTTAACGAGGTACCTTCGTTTTTTTTTTTATGTTTTTTTGTTGTTTTATGTGGTTTTTTTTAGGAGAATAGAGTTTTAAATATATTAAAAGGGTTTGAAATTTTATGTGTTTTGATGTATTTTTTTGTTGTTCTAGAATTTAGCAGCATTATTTTGTTGTTTAGATGTTTTTTTTTTTGTTCTAGACTTTACCAGGGCTTGAAAATTATGGACAATGGTTGAATATGATTGTTTATTTTGTTTAAGTGTTTAGTATTTTTATGAACTTATGGATCAATTTATATGTGATAGGAACCATGAGTAGGGAAGTTTTGGCGAGATTTCTCAAGAGGAACCATTAGGAAAGTAGCTATATATGATGTTTTGCATAGATTTCAAAAAATGAAAACTCGTAGGCACAATTTTAAACATGTATGTAATGACGTTTGACGTGTTTTAGATGGTTATATAAATTTTTGTTTGACGTTCTTTTGTTTTACATGACCCGACCCGATCCAATCCGATGTGAATCGGATTATTTTATACACCTAGGGGCCTAAAATCTTTAAAAATATTCCGCACCCCCATAGAAAAATTTCTGAGTCCGCCACTGATAGAGATAGAGATGTACTCTCTGGTAATCTTGTTTCACATATCAATCGTAAAATCATTGTTGTTAACCAAGCTAAGGGAATTTCTATCTTGTGAGTTATTGTGTGGAGCGGAACTTCTCTTCTAGGAGAGGTTTCTAGTTTGGAGTTGTTAAACAAGCTAAGGGAATTTCTAGGGTGCTACTTTCTCCCTCTATTTACTTTTTTCACCCCCCTCCTCTCACATACTTACAGGTGGGGCCTGCGTGGGACCGACAGTTTTCCTCTCACAAGGGGGAGTGTAATCAGGAAGGAGGGGGGGTGTGTATAGAATGGGCCAATTTCTATCTTGTGAGTTATTGTGTGGTGCAAAGACGAGTTACTTTGGTGGTCTAAAGATCCTTATTATTTTTCCAAGGCAGGATTTTGTGAAGGAGTTCTTATTGAATCAAGTTAACTTTTGGAACTAGTGGTTGTCTAGGCTATGAGTGTGGGATGCAGTGGTGAACTCAGGAATTTTTTCATGGGGGTGTGGAATATTTTTAAAAATTTTAGGCCCCTAGGTATATAAGTAAAAAAACCGGTTCATATCGGGTCGGGTCGGGTCGGGTCATGTAAAACAAACGAACATCAAACTAAATTTATATAATCATCAAAAACATGTCAAACCTTGTTACAAACCTAATTAAAACGTCGACGCCCTACGAGTTTTCATTTTTTGAAATCTATCCAAAACATCATCTAAAATTAAAATTCTTAAGCAATTCTTTCTCTATATAACATAAGTTTATCGCTCCATAACATAATGTTTCAAATTTAATTTTAATTTTCAACTATTCAAGCCCTAGAAATCATAACGTAAGTTGTAATCACCCTAAAAATATATAAACAACATAATCACTCTAAAAATCATCTAAACAACCATAAACAACGTCAAAACACACAAAATTTCAAACCTATTTAACAACTTTATTACCCTTTTTTTCTCCTATAATATCAACCAAAGTCATCAAAATAACAAAGAAACTTACCCGTGTTCGGATTCCGGTTAGATTTGGTGTCAAACGACGTGGTATGGTGGCTGATTACGGTGGTCGCCGGCTGCTGGACTGTTGTCGTTGGGTGATGTTGTTCGTTGGCAGTGCAGGGACGCAAGAGAGAGAGCGGGAGAGAATTTCTAAAGGTTTTGGGCTTTAATTATTTTATTATAGTTTGAAATATTGTTGGGTTTGGTTAATGTGCTAAAACTTAGTGGACTAACTAGTTAGGAATTATAAGTGGGTAAAAGTATGGGTATTTGGGTTTAGTTAGTTAGGTATTAAAAGTTATATAATTTAGGTAGTATTTTTTTAAATAGAAGTTTACTAAAAAAATATAAAATATAAATTGATAACACTTTTTACCTAAGGGGTGCGGACGAAAAATTTCAAGGGTGCGGTCGAAAAATTCCAAGGGGTGCGGACGAAAAATTCCAAGGGGTGCGGACGGGATTTTCGATGGAAATTAACACTAATTTTTTTTCCCCGGGGGTGCGCCCGCCCACCTTAAGGTGGGCTTGGGTCCGCCCCTGGTGGGATGGTCAAGATGTTGAGTACAACAGAGTCTCGTTGTTAGTCATTGAAGAGGTATGATCCTCAATCCATGCACACATGGCAGAGACCACATTAATTTCCTCAAGTTTGGCGCCTACATCGATATGATGCATCCAGAAGCTTCTAGAAGCTTCTGGAAGAAATCGCAGGTGACAAAGAAGATGCTCTCTTAGACATAAAGGACGACACGTGTTACCTATAAATGGACGGCAACTGGACCTGTGTCACACCCCGATATTTTCACGTATTACCGGTGGGCCCAGTGGGGAGTATCGTGACGTAGTTGATATCATCATAGTCAAACAACACAATTTAAATGCACAACGGAAACAAAAGATAAATATATTACAATCCAATTCAAAAGTAATATCAAATATTACAACAGAATGTAAGTTGGATCCACAGGCGGATCTTGAAACAGAAAGATAATATTGTTCAACAGACTTTAGGCATCTAGAACTTGCGAGATTCCTTATTGACGCCCTGAGCTCCCAGCCAATTACGTATAGTACCTGTCACTTAATCTTTTTGGAAAAATACGTCAGTTTACACTAGTAAATACAACTTAACTGACTCATTTTGAAAATATTTTAGAAAATTTATTTGAATGCCCATGGCACAAAACTTTGATAACTTGGGACAATTATATAAAAATAATCTTGTATACCGATTTACATTGTTCGTTATACATTTAGGGCCCGATGTAGAAACCGAGTCAAGATTAACAGACACACCACAAGTATAGGCCCACAAGAGAGTGAGATACCGTTTCCATTATGCAACTGTCAGGTGTACGCCTACAACCCGTGCATAAGACGTGGCCATTTTTATTTTATAATGATGCCAAGGATATCCGGGACATGGTCATTAACCCCTAAAGGCCTTTATTTCAAACAAGACAGATTAAAGCGGGTTACCTCAATAATTTAATCACAATACGATTAAACATTCAATACCCGACCAAGCGGTATTATTATAATACCGTGTCCCAAGCCCGTACAGGGAAAATAAGTTAAGAGTATTTACCTGAGCTTAAAAATGCAATTTATACTCAGCCGTATATCCTAATCAGCAAGTGCAAGTACCTTTCCTGGGGCTCTTAATCTGGAACGAAGGTTTTTAATAACCTATTAGATTCCTAACGGGTCGGAATTAAGCCTATGCTTAGACCTGTTAGTTTTAAAGGAAGATACGGTTCAAAACGCGTGATTAAGCGAGAACCGGATTAGAATGTGGTTTAGACCCAACAATCTTGTACACTTGTGTAATAAGGGTAAACTAAACATATTCTGGATTTTGAGATAAAGAATGATAAGGTCTGACCCGTTTCGGCTAATTTATGCATACTAGTTACACAAGCCGATCCGAACGCGAAAAGGGCGTAATGGGTAACCACAAGAGTCATGAACAGGTTTCCTAAGTTAATATGCCTTAAATATGTTGTGATATCAGTAGAATACCTTCCATTATGCCCAAAACGAATTTAAAACCAATTTATGCCCCGTAGGGGTATTTTGGTCATTTTAAAGCTTTAAAAGGATTTAATTATAAATCTGAGTTTCAGGTCTGATTTAATCAGTAAAATACTTTATTTAATAAGTTATATCAGTAGGGTATTACACATATGTGAGTTTTATCATTTATAACCAAACTATGCACCGAAGGGGCATTTTGGTAATTTCACATAAGGTTTAAAGGTCAAATTTGGAAATCTGAGTTTAAAACTTTTGCTTACTGTTAAAGTATAAAATTTTACTTAAAATATCAGTAGGTATTAAGTCTCATATATTTAAAATAGTTTTTATACATACTATGCGCTTATAACACGTAAAAAGGCGGTTTTAAGCGATTTCCGGGGTTTTAAGGAAAAGCTGATATTTTTATCATTTCAGAAAGCTTAAAATGTTTTATTTATCTTATAAAATCAGTAGCAATAGGTTTGGGGTCAAAAGGTTTTGTAAAACTCAATTTATAAGCCAAAAGGGCAAAATCGGGAATTACTGAATTAATGCTATAACCCTAAGTTATGCTCAGCCTAAAAATAAATAAAAATCTTCTAAAATCCCAAAATATTATTTTATAATAGTGGGTAAAAATTTTGGTATTAAAAATTGGGTTTAGATAGGCTATACGCTAATTATGTCGTTTAATTAGTAAAAAGCTTTTCATTTACACTAATGAGTATAACTCCTAAACTAGACCTCAAACTGATGTCAAATTTTAGGGACAAGTTTATAATTTAGTAGTGAAGGTTTCTATCGTCTCACATTTTCAGAAATATCGTTTTAAGGTCCATAGGGCATAACGATTAACATTTAGGCATTTAAAGGAAACATGCATGAACTAGGATTTCTATGGAACCAAGTTGTATAACCTCGGAGGATTATACTAACCTATAATATGGTCCTAATGGAATCCTAAGGCATATCTAAACTAAGCCAAATCGGGTCCGAACTGAAAGTCAAAGCAAAAGTCAACCTTTGCGACTTTCGGTTCCGAACCGAGCCTATACTTAGAATTGTCGGGTTGAACATGCTTAGACATGTTCAACTAATATTTACCAAGTTATTTAAGTGAGAAAACTGATTTTTATGGTTTCTTATATTAATAGTTATGAATTTATTTAAAACTAACCCGTTTGACTTTCATTTGACCCGACAATTTAACTAAGTAAACGTGGTAATTAGGAGGTGCCCTTTTGAGGGTTAAACACCTACCTAATTACGGTCACGTAGCCATGTTCGACGCGAACAATGGCTCAACCGTTTAAAAGTCAAAGTGTTTATCGAAAACGCTTGACTTTTCGGCTATAAACGCTAAAAATTAAACTAAGCACGAAAGGACACTTACAAAAGGTCCAAGCAAGGATGGAATTGATCTTGGATGTTCAGGTATGAAGCACAAGGGCCCCAACATAGAACAATTTAGATCAAGGTGTGAATGAGAGCAAAATCAAGTGAGGTATTTATAGGTTTTTGAGAACCGTTAGGATCGTTTCTCGTAAACCGTGATTAAATCTAAGCCTTACAAGTGTGCCCCTTGTTTTAGAAAACTATGGGTGCACTAAAACCAGCCCCTAGGATCAACTATGAGAGACAAGAAGCAAAACCACAACTGGTTTTCTGAATTTCTGGAACTGGCAAAGGTATACGGACCGTATGAGGTCCTGTATACGGTCCGTAAGGACCAGGTCTGATCAGCACAACTTTCATTTGTTGACAGTTTTGGCCCCTGCACTCCCAAATGTCATTTCTGACACATCTAAGGCCCGTTATACCATTTTAAGGCTCTACAATGATGCCTAAGTATGGGAAACATGAAACATGATCAAAAATATGCCGGATGTCGGTTCGTTTGGTCGTACGGTCACGTTGTTCGGTTAATTACGACGAAACACAGACGGACGCGAAAAACGAACCAAATTACGCGACGAATGGAATTTTATCATCCCAAACACTAAAATAAAATATTTTAGTGCTTACATAAATTTTTGGGTGTCCGGAGATGTACAGAATGTGAGATATGCGCGAAAATGCAAACTTGTGCACTTTTTGACACTTTTAGTCCCTGCATGACGTAAAAGTTTATTTTTGCGCACCAAACACCTCCAAGCCTATATCTAAGCTATATAAAGAATAAATAGGGTATGTTTAACTCATGGTCATATTCCGGAAGGTCCGATACCCTACGAATTGACATACTTTTGCAGTTTGACGCAATTAGTCCCTTAATTGCACAAAGTAGCGCGAAATGCCGTTTAATGATATCCAAGCCTTCCATGGCCCATATTGATCATTCCCAAGCATATAATTTAATATTACTATGCTCCTGTTCGCTTAAATGATCACCGAAAGGCGTAGATTCAAAAGTTGACGCTTTAGGTCCCTCTATTGCGCAAACTTGCGCATCTCATCATTTAATAGTACTAAAGCCTCATCTAATCCATATTAGGCATTCTTGAAAGTATTATTGAACATCACGATGCTTCGGGTTCTCTAAAAGGCCATTCAGAGGTATAATTAAACATATTGACACTTTTAACCCTTTATTGCGCAAACTTTCAATTAATTATGCAAACGGCTACACACGATCGCCAAGTGGCTCATTTGTGTATATAAATATCGTGATAGGTTATTTAGAAACTTATTTTAGGTATGATAACACTTCCATTTCTTTCAAAATCAAAGTTTTCGATTTTTCGAAAAATTAGTCCCTTAAATTCAATGTTTGACTTCATTAGGGTTTATTACACGTGTCAATACATCATTGGACGTGATTTTACGAGGTGTTACATCCTCACCCCCTTAAAAGAAATCTCGACCTCGAGATTTACTAAAGTAATGGAGGCACTCTCTGTCGGACAGTGGATTTAACTTCCACAGCCTATTTGGGCTTCTAGAGGCATCCTAAATGACCTTTATAATAGGTCCATGTTTTCTTCCTTAGATTCTAATCCTGACGATCCTTAATCAATACGGGTTTCTGTTGGGATTGAACCCTAACAAAGGACCAGATAATGTAAAGCCAAAACCGGGTCACATCAGTGGACTATCAATAAGCAGCAGTTTACTCTTTACTTTCCCCTTGACAGGGGTATTCTAACAGCTGATGGATCTTAAGTGCTGCTCAACTACAACAACTGATGAACTAAACACAGATGATACTCTAAAAGACTGCTGAAGACAAACACTGTTGCTCTATCTACTGCTGTTTTTCTAAGTACTGCTGAAGACTCAATCACTGCCCACTCAAAGACTGATCACCTTTGAAGAAAGCACTGAAGTTCAACATCAGTGCTCAGGCTACAACAGTGGAACGTGAAGCAGTAGTTATCTCAAGTGTGTATTATACTGATTATCAGATGTTGTATATCAGTAGTTTGTATAGAACAGTGTTTATTGGTTGTTAGGTCGTTAGATGTCACTATCATGGTGACGTCAGCCAAGATGCTTCAGTGGTTTGGACTGCCTATAAATGTAACAGTACCCTGTACTGTTACATTTGATTTGACCGAGTAGATTCTTCTTCTCCAGTCTAATCCTTTCATCTTGTGCAACCAACCTTGGGGTATCTGGCTGAGGGGGAGCTTAGTTTCTGTAAACATGCTGAAATCATTTGCTTTGTATTTTCAATCATTCAAATCAATGAAAAGCACTTGTTTATCAAACTATTTTCTTCCTTGATTGTGTTTACAAAGTTTGCTACTAATTTCCGCTCCACTTTACATTGTTACATATTCATTGATCTGTCAAGTTCATATAAACAAACACAATCATGAGAGCCTCAGATCCTAACAATTGGTATCAGAGCCTGGACAGTCAAATTCGATCTAACAATCAATTTGACATAACAGTTCAACTCATAATTCATTGATACTGAGGTTGGTTGTATTCAGTTGAAAAACAGAGTAACAAGTGAATCATGATCAAAATGGTTATTTAGAAACTCTGTAAAACAACCAAGATGTCATATGACACACAAATTTCACGCAACAAGTGATATCATGCACAAGTCACTCATAGTTTTCAGATCTGAAAAATATCTGTTAAATTATGGGTTCGTATTTTCAAAATTGAATTCAACTGTTGTTACGAAATTTGTGATGTTTTTACATTTTACACTAAAGTATGTACCTCTGTTCAGCTAAACCTATGTTCATCTAAACACTAGTGTTCTGCTAACAAAGAAAGAGGGAATTAAAACTTTAGTCAAAATTCTTATGTGTTCAAAGGCAAGTTGAGAATCCTCAAAAGGACCAAAACAACTTTGTCAAAACACATTAAGAAAATAAGGTGTCAAAACTGTCCTAATCATATGTGATGTGAGATCTGGTAATAAAACATGGATAAATGTAGCCAGATTTCTCAAAACATTACTTCAAAATGATTCTGGATTAAGTTTTCTCTCAGTGAGTATTTCTATACTTGTGAATGGGAAGGGCAAAAAGGGAAAAATAAACAAATCTCAAAGTGTGGTTATCTCAAAAACCTTTGAATCCAAAAGGAAAAGAGTATAAGCACAAAACACTTCTGAGGTCAAAATTGGGTAAACAGTGGTCATTATGCAACTGAGTGCTTTCATCAATCCAGGATTGTTCAGGTAACTACGGCATCTCCAGTGATTGTCCTTAAAAGAAGAATTTACAATCAACTGACAAGAAAATGACTCCAAACAATGGTCAAAATCACTTGAGAATGATATGATCATGAACACATTAGTAAAGCTGTTAGATCCTTTTGTTGTTTTTCAAACTTCCTTTAATTTTTCTAAGGTTTTTTTCTTCTTAATAAAACCAGATATATATTACTTTTTATAATATATTCTGTACTTTTACTCATTTTTTATAGTAAAAGTTCATCTCTGGTCAGGATGTATTTTACTTGTTTTTGTGTAAAATTACTATCCTAAATCTGGTCAAAAGGAAATGGCACATATATCAAGGTCATGTTAAGCTCAACTTTGATTATCACAGATCATAAATTGATTGCAAATTAATTTCGAACTACTAAGATACTCATGTTCTAGTTCAAATAATTAGACACAAAATGAGCAGCTCTAGTAGAAATGTTTTCATCATCTGGGATGCTAAACCACTGTCTGGAATAATGGACATTTGGCAAAACCTTGAACAAAATTTCTGTAGACAACTGCTGACAATTTAATCTTGATAATGTACATCTAAAAGGTATTTTGTTAAGAATAGCATCTCTGGTGCTCAACAGATGTTGGATAAGACAAAATCAAATCCTACATCTGAAAAAGCAGATGCTAACATTATTTGTCAAAGGTTAAAACACTGCTGCACTATCAGTTGTTGCAATAAAAGTCTTCATTCTATTTTCTACCACTGTTGTACCTAAAATGTTGTTGTGTCTCAACATCTGCTTTCTAAAGTCTGTCCACTACTGATAGTCAACCTCTGCTCTTCAAAAACAATGATGTTTAAAATCATTGTTCCATCCACTGATACACCCACTGCTTCATTTAATTACCGTTGTAACTACTGATGCCTGATCCATCAGTGGTTGTCAAAACAACTGTCCTCCATTATTCATCGTTCCATCAGGGGTTGGCACGTGGTCAGTTTTTAGCCGTCGGATCATTATAACTGCTCCCACATCAGCATTCACCTTTTTCCTAAATAAAACCCTGCCCTAACACCAAAACAGGGTTTTACTGTCGAATTGAATTCCTAAGTTCTCTTCTTATAGCAGTTTCCCTCTCATAACTCCAAAAACATTCTTCGATCTTCTTCATAAAAAATGACGAAACCAAAATCAAAAACAAAATCAAAACCATCATCTTCCTCCACAACAGCAGATGCCACTCAAATGGCCGTTGAAACCACGGAGATTCGCTACAAAGCTCCACACAACTATGTGGGTATACTCACAAAACCTACCGATAACCACACCTTCGACTCCATTATTGACATCTTATATGCGTCAAAGTACAAAACTTTGATAACAGCAGACGCTCCCATTTACCTTGATACTGTGACAACTCGGACTTTAGACTTGCTTGGATGTAACGTTACGTGCTTATACGACACTTTGAGTTAACGAATGTTATGATGTTACGTACTATGTGAACTTGATTATATAATTATGTGAGTACGTGTGTTATTATGTGCATTGTGTGATATATGTTTGCATATTAATCGAGCCAAACCCAAACCGCACATTAGAACCGGTCACACAAGCCTTTTGGGCCACACCTTGTATACGGATCCATTAGGCAGCCGAGTGGGCTCGGCCCACTCCCCACTCGCAAACACTAAACCCTTTGGTAAGGGTTTGATTCTCATTGTTGTTACAAAACATAACACACACACAAACCCTACTTGCTCTCTCTCTCTCGGCTAGCCTAGAACCGACGGCGAACAACTCAGAGGATCGGAGATCTTGCTCTTCCATTCGGCTCACTTTTCTTGTGTTTGATCCTATCTCCCGGTTAGTATGTTATCCATTGATGTGTGTTGTATATGCTCGGCATGTTGATGATGATTTGGTATGATATTATGACTCTATGTTTAGGTTAAACCGATTAGAGTCACATAATAATAAACTAGGGCCGATTAGATTATGTTGGCCGATTAGATTATGTTGTTTATGCTTGGTCTTCGGATTGATTGTATGATGATAGATATAATCAGGTTTTGTATGAATGATAATCGGTTAGGTTGCATGCTAGTCCGATGATATGTTTATGACTCGGTTTAGATTTGTGTGCTAATCCGATTAGTTGTTTGATGCTGTTATGAACATGCTAATGATGATGATTGTGAAGGTGTTATGAATATGATTGAATGCTGAATAAACATTGTTTGATCTGATTTCCGAAACTGCCTAAGTTGTTTGCTAGAATCACGGAATGATTGTTGCAGGAATTATGGAAACCAGTTACACACACACGGTTGCGACTCGGTATCACTAATTGCGAGTCGGTACCCCACTCGAGACCACACAACAACATCAGCCGGAACCATGGTTGCGAGTCCCGTTGCGACTCGTAACCGGACCATGATGAGCCGAAATCACCATTGCGACTCGCAACCTCCTGTTGCGACTCGTAATCTCCTGCTGTGACTCGTAACTCTCGGTTGCGACTCGAGATCGCCGGTTGCGACTCGAGACCACCTTTGCACGTACACTGTTTTGGGCTTTCACTGTCACGAGCCCAATCGTTTGGGCCAAATAATTGGACTTATGACTGTTATGTTATTGGACTGCTTATCTGTTTGGGCTGATATGTTATTTGGGTAGATTACCTTTCGGGCTTAGACATTGGATCGCACAAGGTTAATATGTGGTATATAATTGGGCCGGGTTATGTTGGGCCAGGGTTAGAACGCACAAGTATGCTCTTGACTGCTAAGTGTTACCATGTTCTATGTGTGCTCGAAACATGTTATCTTGTATGTTCTATACGTGTATTACCTCAGTCAAAACCTGACTTGCATAATAACCATGATAGGACGTGGTTGACCATTTACTTGCTACCATGGTTGTAAAACAAGGTTTCCAAGGCCGAGTACTCCCCGAGTAGTAGCTACAAGGCAGGCTCCCGAGGCGACTTTCTTTGACTCCGCCTAATTACTCGGAGTCGGTCAAACACGGTCAACCTCGACCAGAATTGGATTTAGTAGGTCAACTCGGGCCTAGTTTGACTTAAATAATAATATAACATAATTTCTATACCTATCATATTAAAGAATGAATATCATTTTCACGTATTTTGTTATAAATATTAGTAAATTTGTGTTATTTGACATATATTTAATCTCCAAAAAGTAATTTCTTTATAATTTAACATGTCCGAGTACTCCCCGAGTACTCTCCGCGTAGACCGAGTACTCTCAACTCCCCGGTCGACCGACTAGGGAGCGCCTAACGACTTTTGCAACCATGCTTGCTACCTGTACTCTTTGTGTATCTGCCGAGCAAACCAAGGTGAGTTCACACAGCCAAGGCATGGGATTCCCGGGTTGGGAGTTGGGTTGGATATGTTGGATATGGAATGATTACACGTACTTACGCATTCACTAGACTATAGACCATCGTCCTCAGGATAGTCAGGACACGTTACGTAAAGCCTACGTAACCCAGTATTTGCCATTTGTCTCCCGGGTCGGGAGGACACGTTACGTAAAGCCTACGTAACCCAATACCTTCTACTGTCTTCCGGGTCGGAAGGACACGCTGCGTAAAGCCTACGTAGCCCCCACGCGTACCACTGTCCTCGGGGAAGGGCACGTCACGTAAAGCCTACGTGACCCAGTACGTATTCCTGTTCTCGGTAAAGAAGAACACATGGTTGGAAGTTAGTCTAGTAAGTACCACTGATGAGAAGCCCTCATTAGTAAGGATAAACATGGGAAGCCCCCACCGATAATATAAACACAAGGTTTGGGAAGCCCCCACCTTTAGTACACACTAGTATGGGAAGCCCCCACTAGTATACTTATGCACTATGTTACGAACTTACTTTCTGTGAACTCGCTCAACTAGTTTGTTGATTATTTGCTGCATGCCTTGCAGGACCTTAGGTACATTATGGAGCTTGCACAGGGAGGAGCAGGTCGTTGTGGGATTTGGATCATGAACGATATCTGAACTTATAACTATTTTGAGTTTACATTACTATGCTTCCGCTACTTAAACAATGTTTGGTTTTGAAACATCAATCATGTCATGATGAATTACGTTAATTACTTTGATTATTAAATGCTATGTTTGATATGATTGATGGCTTGATCCTGGTCAGTCACGCTCCCAAGCGGTGGTACTCCGCGGGTGGATTTTGGGGGTGTGACAGATACCCAGAGAGAGTTCTGGAAAAATGCCACCTTTGAAAAACAAGGAGATATCATCACAGCCATCAACTTCTCGATACAGGGTAAGAAGGTACAAATCTCTCCAAAATCCATCTCTGAAATCTTTAAACTCGATGATTTGAAAGGAAAAACCTCGTTTACTAAAGACGAGTTGAAAAAGGATTTCATGAACAGGGGCTATGGAGAACAACCGAATAGGGATACCCTACAAAAGGGTTATTTCCCTTCTGCACCCAGATTTTTATTTCACACACTACTAATGTGTGTTTCTAATAAAACAACGTCTTTTAATGAAATACCAACAAAAATCCAATGCCTGGGGTATGCAATTTTAAACGATAAAAACTATAATTACTCCCAGGAAATATTTGATGATTTGGTAAAAAAACATTGATAATAAGGCATTTCTGCTCTTTCCAAGATTTCTAAGCTACTATTTTGAACAAAACTTTTTATGAAAGCAGCTAATTGAAGACTACAGAGGGCTTGCTTGTATCCCAAAAGAGGAAGAATTTGTTGAGAAAGATGCAAATTTGCCCAAACAAGGTGTCTCTTTCAAAATAAATTGCTTAACAATTGAAACATTTTCAAGAATGATGGCACCAATAAAATTGAAAGCAAAAGAGCCTGAGCAGATTTTAGAAACTGCCACTGATCCTCAGGCAACCTCTGCTGAGCCCACTGCTCCAGGTGATCAAAGTAGCACACCCACTGCTTTGAAACCCACACCTGCCACCAAAAAGACAAAAAGAAAAACATCCAGAAAACCCACCAAACCCACAACAAAGGCATCTCTGGAAGATGAGATCCCAGAGACAATGCCAGTGACAGCACAAAAGTCACCAATAACCACTGCTGCTACTTCCTCACAGCAGTTGGAAGAAAGATCTCAACCCCAGCCTCAAACTCCTCTTGCATCCTCACAAAAGGATCAGGTTGTAACCACAGGGACACCAAATTATGAAGCTCTAGATCCGCTCGGATCCATCTTCCACAGTCCTGATCCCAAGGACATGCCTTTTTTAACACGCATACCCTCACCAATCGTAATGCCACAATCAATAATACCCCTGTTGCATGCAGTAGATATTGCACAGACACAAACCAGTTCCTCTCTATCACCCATTA
Organism: Helianthus annuus; assembly: GCF_002127325.2. NCBI lineage: Eukaryota > Viridiplantae > Streptophyta > Magnoliopsida > Asterales > Asteraceae > Helianthus > Helianthus annuus. Next base: position 16,065,546 of record NC_035437.2, on the reverse strand, counting down.
CTGAGAGTATACCTCCACAAGTGACTGGGTCTGATGCTTATACCTCTGCTATCCCAGCAACAGCTGAGGAGGTTATACCCCCTGAGTTACAAGTAACTCTCGATGGTAGTTCAAGTGGAGCAGCAACTACAACTGATGGATCAACAGATCTTCAGTTGGACAGTTGTTACATTAATAAGACTCCCTTGAAGGCAATTTCTTCCATGGCAACATCGATAACCACCAGTGAGTTAATTTTAACCACCGGTACCATCAAAGGTCTATCGAGTGCTGAAGAAAGAAGTCCCTAGTATCAAGAAAAAAGGGCATCAATGGATGATTTTTGGGACTCTGTTCCAAAGTCACACATTGGTACAACCACCACTGGTGGGGATTCAGATGATCCTACAAATGTAGGTGATGATTCAAAATATCAGGAATTGACGAAAAGAGTAGAAAAACTTGAAGATTCAGTTGCTAAAATTAAAGACATGGTGCAAGAAATTTTAAAAGCTCAGAAAGCACAAGCTACTGCTGTTCCTGATCAAGCACCTGCACAACATGCATTTGCTGCAAATGAGCTTTGGAATATTTTTCAACCCATGCTTGAAAAACAGCAACATATGGCTGATCAAAAGCATGCTATTCAAGTACAAATGCTGACCAACATGGTGGAATCAAGGTTCAAAGACACTCAAGTAGATATCAAGGCTATAAAAGCCAGCATACAAAAGACTGCCCATGGTGAAAAAGTTCCATCTTCCATACTCTTCATGGATATACCCCTTGCAGATAATGCCAAAAAAGGGGAGAAAATCAAGTTGAGAAAGAAAGGAATAGAAGATGGGCTGTATATTGAACCAGAAGAACAAAAACAGTCATCTCAAACCACAAAAACCAAAACTTCAATTCAAACAACTGATACATCAGCAGTTACAAAAACTCTTGTCAGTAGCCAAACAGCTGCCATATCATCAACACACACACCTCCAACACACACCACTCCATCACATACCATCACAACCACTGTTCTACCACCATCTGTGTCTACAGCACAGAAACCACCATCACCATCAAAAACAGCCAAACCATCATCACCCCCTGCCAAAAAGCAAAAGACAACAGATGTTACAACATCTGTTGTAATGGCAACAGTGGTTGAAACACCAGTTGTTTCAACTACTGTTAGTCAACCACTGATCACCACTCAAACAACTGCCATCATAACCCCTGCTCAAAAGCAGAAGACATCTGCTGATACATCAGTAGTTGTAATGACAACAGCAGTTGAGACACCAGTTGTTTCAGCAGCTGTTAGTCAATCATCCACCACTGCTATCACCTTTCCTATATCACAACCAAAGCTTCTCAGTAGAAAAAGAAAGCCAATACCTTCCAATGAGGGAATACATGATCCTAATGCTGCGAAATATCCATTGGAAATTCAAGCTCTCAAAAATGAGATGAGGCAATTCTTTACAGAAGAAGATCCTTCAAAAAGAAGATTCTCCTCACTCATGGCTACATGCCACGAGAGGATATGGATGATTATCTCAAAATAAAGGCAAGGCAAGCTAAAGTAAAAGCTAAGGTTGACAGTGAAAAGGAAAGTCTAAGCAAAGAAGGCATTGCTAAAAGACTGGAGTTCTATCTTTCAAAAGTAAAGCAGATAGAAGAATTTGTACAAGAGTTAAACAAAGAAAAGGCTGATCAAAAGAAGAAGTTAAGTAAACAACTTCTAGCCTTCATCATGAATGAAAAATTCTATCCTGCTGAAGAACAACAGTTTAAAGAATGGCCATTAGTAGCTTTAAAGCATGAGGCAGAAAGGATTCAAAGAATCAAGAATGATCCTTCAAAAAGGAAGAATGCTCCAAACTGGAGCAAATACAAAAAGCTCATTGCTGACCTCACTGCTGAATACAAAGGAAAGAAAAAGGAGCTTGTAGATGCTAAGATGGACACTGCTGAAGCCATGTCAAAATGGTCTAGGCAGCAGACTGATGAAGCCTATGAGAGGCTAAAGAAAAGGAAGAAAACTGTTTTAGATGCTTCAAAGAAAAGAGAACAAATGATGAAGCTTGAACAGAAAATTGAAAACCTCAAAACAATGTTAAAATCAGCAAACAATCCTACTCTTGTGTCAAACCAAGATGAAGGTAAACAGCTGACTGAAGAAGAGGTCAAAGAAAAAGAAGCAGAGTATCTCAAGGACACCATCTTAAAATTGGGTCTGAAAAAAGACAGCTCATCAAAGCTTCAAAACCTTCTTAAGAATGTACTAAACAAACCTGCATCTCCAAACAATGCAGAAGACAAGACAGAAATTGAAAGACAAGAACTTATTGAACAAGAAACTGCAGAAGACATAGCTGCAGCAGACAAAGTCATTGAAGAAGCTTTCAAAAGAATGTCTGAAAGTCTGCATGTGTTTTCAAGGCCATCTTCCCTCAACTCATCTGAGAAGAAATCTCTCCCAAGAAACCCACTTGGCTTAAAAATACTAAAGTGGATGTCTGATCAAAAGACCCACGTATTGACCCTAGTCAGAGCCAATGGCGAAGTGAAGTACATATCAAGGAAAGAAGCACTAGGCCTTAGTGTTGAAGATTTGCAGGATCTCCTTGAACTTTCACTGTGTAGGGATGAGGATGACCAGAGTGCAAAGGAATTTGAAGCTGAATTTAAGAATCAAGCTACAGCACTCTTGATGAGAAATAAAGGTCCTGAATAATGAAAGGTTTTGGCATTATCTGTTCCAGGGGGAGATTGTTGGGATTGAACCCTAACAGAGGAACAGATAATGTAAAGCCAAAACCGGGTCACATCAGTAGGACTATCAATAAGCAACAGTTTACTCTTTGCTTTCCCCTTGACAGTGGTATTCTAACAGCTGATGGATCTTAAGTGCTGCTCAACTACAACAACTGATGAACTAAACACTGATGATACTCTAAAAGACTGCTGAAGACAAACACTGTTGCTCTATCTACTGCTGTTTTTCTAAGTACTGCTGAAGACTCAATCACTGCCCACTCAAAGACTGATCACCTTTGAAGAAAGCACTGAAGTTCAACATCAGTGCTCAGGCTACAACAGTGGAACATGAAGCAGTAGTTATCTCAAGTGTGTATTATACTGATTATCAGATGTTGTATATCAGTAGTTTGTATAGAACAGTGTTTATTGGTTGTTAGGTCGTTAGATGTCACTATCATGGTGACGTCAGCCAAGATGCTTCAGTGGTTTGGACTGCCTATAAATGTAACAGTACCCTGTACTGTTACATTTGATTTGACCGAGTAGATTCTTCTTCTCCAGTCTAATCCTTTCATCTTGTGCAACCAACCTTGGGGTATCTGGCTGAGGGGGAGCTTAGTTTCTGTAAACATGCTGTAATCATTTGCTTTGTATTTTCAATCATTCAACTCAATGAAAAGCACTTGTTTATCAAACTATTTTCTTCCTTGATTGTGTTTACAAAGTTTGCTACTAATTTCCGCTCCACTTTACATTGTTACATATTCATTGATCTGTCAAGTTCATACAAACAAACACAATCATGAGAGCCTCACATCCTAACAGTTTCTTATCATATCATCGATACGCATATCATTATGTGATAATGCTTCTCGACTTATTGGTGAAACACATCCTTAAATCATTAGTGTGGGTCACATTGCGAGTTCCACCACTTCCATAAATAGGTTTTAGTTTAAAAGCTATTGACCTTTGATGTATTCGATTTCCTCGAATGATCCTATATATAGTCAGAGCTTAACTAGCCTGTTGTATAAAATTTTCAGTACACCCTTCTTAGAGCGATACTTTCAATTGAACCCTATTCCTTATTAAGGACTTAAGAGGGTTGCGATTTTTATCAATCCTTGATTTTCCGCCGACTACTGGCAAATTTCAGATGATTATGGATTTGTATGATTTTATTCGTTGTTTCTAAGGCAACTTTTATGTAACACCTCGAATTTTTGTGTCCAATGATGTGTTAACACGTGTCATTTGATTACACGTGGCATCTATAATAAATAAAGGACTAATTTTGACAAACCTTGAAAGTATATAAATTCGAGGGTTATAAATGTCAACAAGGGTAAATATACTGAATAGTAACCCTAAATAATGCTTGAACCTTCAAACGAATAAATCATAGATCATACGGAAGCGAACCGCGGAAGAAAGTGAGAGATTACGAGCTACAGGGGTTAACTGTGTCAACATGTTTAATTATACCTCTGAGTGACCCTTTAACGTTCCCAGGGCTTCGTAAAAGTATTATACGCTCACAAGAATATACAGTATAAATTCCGCGAAGTTCCGTTTTAAAACGAAAGAGTTATACTCGCATTCGTATAAGAAGGGTTAAAAGCGTCAACAGTGAAAGTTAAGGCTTTCCAAATAATTAATAAACTAACCGGGGACTTAACAACGCGGGTAAATAACACGAGGCCCCTATCGGTAAATAACCGAGGGCCAAACCGCAAAGTTACCCCTTCAAACCCGAAAGGTCAGGTAAATCATTACGAAAGATTTCGTTATTAATTACCGGATTCTGATAATCATTACAAAAGATTTAAAATTTCTGGAAATCTGGCCTCTCGCGACCCGCGTTAAGTAGTCGCCTAAGTGTAGGCGGGTCGCGAGCCTTCTAAATTACGCGCCTGATATTTGAATATCAGGCGACCCGCGTTAAACAAGCATGGAACTCCCATGCGGGTCGCGTGGGACGCCCAGATGCAGAAAGTTGTAACTACTTGCCTTTTGGAGCCTTTGAACGATCAAAACCTCAATCAATGAGGCATGGGCACCCTACACTTGACCCATATCACTTAGGGACACCTGCCCATGATCCATGATCAAATGTAGACTGAGTTGTGATGATCTTGTGTGCTTTCTTTGGCTATAAATAGCACATTATGCTCATAACATTCACACAACACAAAACACACATCTCTGATCATTCTAAGAGCTCCCAAGCATCCATCTCTGCTCTATAAGCAAGAACACACTTCTGTAAGTCGTTCATAACCATTTTGGTCTTGCATTTCCATAGTTTTAGCCTATAAACACAACCGTCGTAACTAACGGTTGTCATTACAATAACTTGCAAATGGTTCAGTCTTATGACGAATCAAAAGTGGTTATGAGTTGGTATTTATGTGGGCAATAAACCTCTAAAAGGGTTCCCCCTGATCACCACTCTAACTATGTCAAATATCGAGTCAAACGTGCGGTTAAAAAGTCAACAGAAAGCTATTTTAGCGATTTATGCATAATCTGTAATGTATATGTTATGAAACCTGTTTTGACACTTATAAAACATGATATTAAGTATATAAACTTGTTTGCGCTCGTTTGAATCGATCATTTGCTATATTGACCCGGTTCGGAGCCGAATGTCGCAAAAGTTTGACTTTTGCTTTGACTTCAGTTCTGACCCGTTTTAGTGAGGTATAGATATTCCTTAGGACTCTATTAGGACCAGGTCACATGTTGGTATAAACCTCGGTGATCGGTTCATGAGTTATCCGAGTCTTTTGCGCATTTCCGTCATTCGCCTAAAAGTTGACCGTAACGGCCTTTTGAAATTAAAACGAGTAATTCGGACGCGTGAACGGACCAGAACCTTGCTTATTAAATTATAAGCATGTCCGTAAAGTTTCACGTCAATCCGAGGTCTAGAATGAGAGTTATGCTAAATGGCGCATTTAAAGTAAACTTTAGTAATTAACGGCGCAATTAGCATAACGCCCATCTAACCCAAGATTTCGTCACAAAAACTTTTACCCACTGTATTAAAATAATATTTTGGGAATTTTAAAGATTTTTAATAATTTTTACCTTGCTCATAACCTGCGGTTATGGCTACGGTTCGGTAAATACCGAATATGCCCTTTTCGGCCAAAACATGAGTTCTACAAGGTCTTTTGACCCGATTTCAGTTGCTACTGATTTTAAATAATAAATAAAGTATTTTAAGCTTTATAAGCTGTTCGGGAAACGCAGATTTCCTGTAGAACTCGAAAAGCTCTTTAAAAGTCTTTAAAATGACCGAAAAGCCCCTACGGGGCATAATATTAACTTAAACTCGTTACGGGCGTCACGGAAGGTATCCTACTAATACCACAACCCATTTAAGGCATATTGACTTAGAAAATAAGCGTACGACTCTCATGGTTAACCGTTTCGCCTATTGCGCGCACGGTTCGGCTTATGAAACTAGTTTTCATAAACTAGCCGATACGGGTCAAATTATATTATTTGAACCCCAAATTCCAGAGTGTGAACCATAAACCCATATAAAACAAGTCTCTGAACTTGTTGGGTCAGAATCACACTCCATTCTCGGTTTTCGCCTTTTCGCGCGATTAAACCATATCTATATATATCGGAACCAACCGGTCTAGGCTACGGCCATTATAAAGACTCGTTAGGATTCTAAGAGGTTAATTAAAACCTTCGTTCCAGATTAGGAGCCCCAGTAAAAGCTATCGGTGATTTAATCCAAATTAAGGAAATATACTTGCAAAGGTAAATACTTTAACTTATTTCCCCTATATGGGCTTGGGTTACGGTATATTAATACCGCTTGATTGAGCATTGTATTCTTCCATCGCTTAGGTGGTTAATTAAATAATATGATCGGCTCATTTAAACAGTTTTGTTTCTTATAAGCCTTTGGGGGGTTTAATGACCGTTGTCCCGGATATCCTTGGCATCATTTTACGAAATGGCCACGACCATCTACATCCCGGTGTAGGCGTACACCCGGTATAAAGTGTCGACATTAAATTAAAAGATGTAGCCGTTGGTTTTTATACTACGGTTTTACGCAATGTGGTGTGTCTATAAATCTTTAACCCGGCACGACCCGGGCTACTGAACGCATAAACGAACATGTAAAACGTTCACAAGATTTTATTATAATTTTCCCAAGTTATAAAAGAGTTTGTGCCTTGTGCATTCAAATCAATTTTAATAAACATTTTCAAATGTGTCAGTTGAATGTATTTACCAGTGTAAACTGACGTATTTTCCCCAAAAAGATTAAATGCAGGTACTATACGTAATGGGCTGGTATTAGCTTCCTAAGCACCGTACATAGTCTCGCAAACTCGGTGCTGCATCTGAATGAACAATATTTTATTATTTTTGATCCGCTGTGGATATATTCAACTTCTGTAATACATTTGATATTACAACCAGAGGTTGAAGTTTATATATTTATCTTAAGCTTCCGCTGTGCATTATATAATTGTGTGGTTTGACTATATTGTTGCCAACATCGTCACGGTAATCCTCCACCGGGCCCACCGGTGAGACACGTGGAAATAGGGGTGTGACAGGTTGGTATCAGAGCCAACATTGAGTGAGTTAAACACTATCCTATTGTGTTTAATCTCAATGACACAATTGCACATACTTGAGTCTAGACAAGAACTTAGGACAAATTCAAATTTTTATTCCTATTTTGTCTTTTCTTTTATTATTGGAATTTAAAGTTTTATAAAGCAGGAAAATGCCACCTGTTATATTCCGAGGAAGAGGAAGGGGAAGAAGAGGCAGAGGAGAAATCGTGACACATCACGATAACGAAGCTGGACCATCTGGTACAAGACATCCTTCGATGACACGGAGCGAAGAGCCACAAAGACGAAGAGATCTTTACGAACCCGCGAGGCATTCCACTTCGCACAGCTCGACGCCATCCTACCGGCACTCCTTTGGACCAAACTCAGAGAATGATCCCAACAACCCACAACCTTCCTTCGTACCTCTACAACGTTCGGTATCGACCCGGAATTATGACGACCCTACTCCATACTACATAGGTTAGTTTAATCCGGCTGACTACATACAGGAACCTTCGGGTTTTGTTCCCCTAGGGCCACAAGATCATTTCTCCGAGGACCATATGGATGAAGATACTGATCCAACTGAACCTGCGCGTGGTACGCCCACGCATCCGATAGAAGTCTCTGATGGGTCATCCTTCCATGGCACACCCTATCAGGGACCAGACAGTTTCCAAGCGTTGTTTGACCGACATGAGTGGTACTACACGCCACCTCAACAGACATCACAACAACCGCGACATCCACAGGATCCCTCTGAGGATTCACGCTTTGAGGCAGTTACGCCACCACCTCCGCCACCGGCACAACCAGTAATACCTGATCCGCCAAGGCGTAGGAGGACAAATGCTCGTATGTCTACACGAGGAGGAGGGGGTATCCACTTCAGCACTCCTCGACATTCTAGTAGTAGCCACTATCCGCCACTACAAGAAGAAGGACCTTCAAGTCCTATACAGGAGGCGAGCTCCGCACCAGCTGCACAAAATTCGCCACCATTTGGGTATGACCAACCCATACCTGCTTACACGGGTCCAACAGCTTATAACCCGTTCGAACCGTCACAAGCACAATACAACTACGGCTATGAGCGCGACCCATATGTGGTGTCGGCAAGATATAATGCGCGCTACCCTGACGGAGCACATGGAAACATGGGACCACCGGACTACTCAGCTCATGGGTATCCAATACCTCCCAGACCTCCAGTTCCGCAACAAGCGCCGCAACCACGTTTCTCTCCTCCTGAACAGGAAGAAATACTCCATCGACTAGATCGTGTGGAGAGAGAGTTCGAAGAAGAGAAAAAGAGCCACCGAGGATTTCTCAAAGGCTTGGCAAACCTACTAAAGGGCAAAAAGAAGAAACGTGACCATTAGCCCTTAATAATTGTACGAATGTAATTTCTACCTTGAAATAAGTCCCTGTGTGGACAACTTATCGTATTTCAGTCCCTACATGGACTTATCTTTTTAGTCCTTGCATGGACACCTATCTTGTATTAGTCCCTGCGTGGACTTGTCACTTAATTTAAACCTCTATGGAGGTATGTACTATTTGAAAGACCCGTTTAGGGCAATATGTAATTGTATTTGAGATTATGGAATGTATGTTATGAGTTTTGTTGTAATATGTATAAAATAAATCAAAACCAATCCTTTTTATATTGATCTGCCTAGATAAAGAATCTTAAAAGGTGAAACCTAGCTTGGTGTCTTTTAAGATCCAGTCAAGATGGTACGACCTAATTGAAAAGATTCTGATTCCCTGTTAACCTCTGTACGCATGTTAACATTCATGGCAGATGTGATTCGTTAAAATCACGCACGTCATTCTTATACAAAAATCCTTTAAGGATTTCAAAACCCAACTAAATGATTTATAAATCGTGGGTTAAATCACCAATGAAGGTGATCAATATTATTTAAAACATCCATTAGTGATGTAGTGCCTACGGGCCAGTATTATAAAAACATCCATTAGTGATGTAGTGCCTACGGGCCAAACTTATTAAAACATCCATTAGTGATGTAGTGCCTACGGGCCAGTATTAAAAAAAAACATCCATTAGTGATGTAGTGCCTACGGGCCAACCTTATTAAAACATCCATTAGTGATGTGGTGCCTACGGGCCAGTATTATAAAAACATCCATTAGTGATGTAGTGCCTACGGGCCAACCTTATTAAAGCATCCATTAGTGATGTAATGCCTACGGGCCAATCATATTAAACCATCCATTAGTGATGTAGTGCCTACGGGCCAACCATATTAAAACATCCATTAGAGGTGTAGTGCCTATGGGCCGTAATAATTGTCTTATAACGACAAAAGACAGTGGTAGTCTATGACTCTCTGTCAGAAAGAGATAAAAGAACCACGGTTCAAATCTCTATGCCTTTGATTCTCTGAAATCTCGGCTAATATTATAAAACATCATCATGATTAGGCTTTATGCCGCCAATACTATTTATATAGCTGAAATAGGATATATTCAATTCCTAATATGTAACGAAGTAATAAGTTAACCAAATATGGTCTCTGCACCATGGTTGACAAATTGTCATAAAAGACGATTATATAATAATCTCCTGAATAAAATTTTGTTATATTCTGTAACAGATTCAAGTTACAATGGCGGACCCCAACGGAGAGAATAGCCATACTAATGATGATGAATACGACAATACGCCAGTACATTTGACAGGCGCACAACTGAAGGCTCTGATTGACAATGCTGTTCAGGCAGCTCTTGATCGTCAATATACTGAGTCCCAAGGCAGAACCGTGTCAAAACCACCCTCTAAACCAAAGACACACTCCAAACCACCCTCTGAACCCAAGAAAGATGACGACAAACACTCGTCCACTGAGAACAGCGTTCATCGCGATAGAGAATATACTGATGCATCAAATGCTAAGGGTTGCACTTACAAATACTTTGTATCATGTAAGCCCCGGGAATTTACAGGGGAGAAAGGTGCTGTTGATTGTATCACCTGGCTAGATAAGATGGACACTATCGTGGACATCAGCGGGTGTGCAGCGAGGGATGTGGTGAAGTATGTGTCCCAATCATTCAAGGGCGAGGCCCTGGCATGGTGGAGGGCGTTGGTGCAGGCATCTGGTAAGTCTGCTTTGTACAAAATGACATGGGAGGAATTTATTGCTCTCATTAAGGAAAACTACTGCCCTCAGCATGAGGTTGAGAAGATCGAGGCTGACTTTGTGTCACTGGTGATGACGAACCTGGACTGCCAGGCGTATTTGACGAGTTTCAATACTATGTCTCGTCTGGTCCCATACCTTGTGACCCCAGAACCTCGAAGAATCGCCCGTTTTATTGGGGGCTTGGAGCCCGCAATAAAGGCGAGTGTAAAGGCCTCTCGGCCGACGACCTTCAGGTCAGTTACTGACCTCTCCTTGTCTCTCACCTTAGACGCTGTCCGTCTGAGGACACTAAGGAACAAGGAGGCTGAGAAGAGAAAACGTGAGGATGATACCTCACGAAGATCAGGGAAGAAGCACCGTGGAAGCGGTGAAGGCAAAAGAGGGTCGGAGGCAAAGAAGGATGGGCAAACTGGTGAAAGGCCCAACTGCAAGATCTGCAAGAAACCCCACTCTGGGAAATGTAGATTTGCATCAAACTCACAGTCGCAATCAAAGACTCCTTCCTGTGGACTATGCAAGTCCAAGGATCATAAGACTGTGGAGTGCAAGAAAATCAAGGATGCAACCTGCTATGGTTGTAATGAAAAAGGGCACATCAAGAGTAACTGCCCAAAGTATGCCAAGAAGGCGGAAGAAACAAAGAAGTCAAATGCGAGAGTTTTTCGCATGGATGCAAAGGAAGCAGTCCAGAACGACAACGTGCTTACAGGTAATTTTCTCGTAAATAATATATTTGCAAGAGTACTATTCGATTCTGGCGCTGATAAATCCTTTGTAGACCAAAAATTTTGCCAACTACTAAATATGCCTATCAAAACCCTTGATATGAAATACGAAGTAGAGTTAGCAGAAGGCACGATAGAAACCGTCTCAACTGTTCTAGAAGGATGTGAAATGTCCATTAGGAACCATTCTTTTCCTTTATCTCTACTTCCCTTCAAATTAGCGGGTTTTGACATTGTGCTAGGCATGGACTGGTTATCCCATAACCAGGCCCAAATCATTTGCGGCAAGAGGCAGATAGTTTTAAAGACTCCGAGTGGTGAATCCCTTACCATTCGAGGAGATACGCAGTACGGATTGCCCGAAGACGTATCTATGCTCAAAGCTTCAAGGTGTTTAAACAGAGGCTGTGTAATTTACATGGCCCAGGTGATAATAGAAGAACCTAAGCCGAAGATCGAGGATCTTCCTGTCATTTCTGAATATCCCGAGGTTTTTCCTAAAGAACTACCTGGTTTGCCACCAGATAGACAAGTGGAGTTCAGGATAGACATCATTCCTGGAGCGGCTCCGATAGCAAGAGCACCTTACAGGCTAGCTCCAACGGAAATGAAAGAACTGAGGACCCAGTTGGATGAACTGCTGGCGAAAGGTTTTATCAGACCTAGTTCATCTCCCTGGGGAGCTCCTGTCCTGTTTGTAAAGAAGAAGGACGGATCAATGCGGTTGTGCATTGACTACCGAGAGCTAAATAAAGTTACCATAAAGAACAGATATCCTTTGCCGAGGATCGACGATCTGTTCGATCAGCTGCAAGGAGCGAGCTACTTCTCAAAGATCGACTTAAGGTCGGGCTATCATCAGCTAAGGTTCAGAGATGAAGATGTACACAAGACTGCATTTAGGACTCGCTATGGTCATTACGAGTTCCTAGTGATGCCTTTTGGGCTCACAAATGCACCGGCTGCGTTCATGGATCTCATGAATCGCGTCTGCAAGCCGTATTTGGACAAATTTGTCATAGTCTTCATCGACGATATCCTTATATATTCCAAGAACCAAGCAGACCACGAGAAGCACCTCCGTTGCATTCTCGAATTACTACAGCGTGAGAAACTCTACGCCAAATTCTCGAAATGTGAATTCTGGCTACGAGAGGTTCAGTTTTTAGGACACGTTGTGAGTGAGCGTGGTATCCAAGTGGATCCCGCTAAGGTAGAGGCAGTCATGAACTGGCAAGAGCCAAAGACACCTACCGAAATCCGTAGTTTCCTGGGGTTAGCAGGATACTACAGGAGGTTTATTGAAAATTTTTCGAGGATTGCTGCGCCCTTGACTTCTTTGACCAAGAAGAAAGAAAAGTACAATTGGGGCCCAAAGCAGCAAGAGTCCTTCGAAATCCTGAAGCAAAAGCTGAGCAACGCACCTGTGTTGACATTACCTGAAGGTACTGATGAATTCGTGGTTTACTGCGATGCATCGCACACGGGCATGGGATGTGTGCTTATGCAGAAGGGCAAAGTGATTGCCTATGCTTCAAGGCAATTAAAGGTGCACGAAAAGAATTACACCACCCATGATTTGGAGTTGGGTGCCGTTGTATTTGCACTGAAGTTGTGGAGGCACTACCTTTATGGTATTAAATTTGTGATTTATTCTGATCACAAAAGCCTCCAGCACTTGTTCAACCAGAAAGAGTTGAACATGTGGCAACGCCGTTGGATGGAAACTCTGAATGACTATGACTGTGAGATCAGGTATCATCCCGGCAAGGCGAATGTAGTCGCCGATGCCTTGAGCAGAAAGGAAAGGGTAAAACCTATTCGAATCAATGCCAAGAGCATTGAGGTCAAGAACAATTTAATTGAAAGGATTTTGGCTGCACAGCGAGAGGCTGTGTTGGAAGCTAATTATCCTAATGAAAAGTTAGGAGTAACTGAGGAGCAGTTGACTCTTAGCAAGGATGGAATCCTTAGATTGAACGGACGTATATGGGTTCCGATTTATGGAGGACTTCGAGATGTTGTTCTCCAGGAAGCCCATAGTTCCAAATACTCAGTCCATCCTGGTGCAGACAAAATGTACCAAGACTTAAAGGCAAATTATTGGTGGATAGGCTTGAAAAAGTCTGTAGCCGCCCACGTAGCAAAGTGCTTGACTTGTGCTCAAGTCAAAGCCGAGCACCAAAAGCCGTCTGGCTTGCTACAACAGCCTGAACTTCCCGAGTGGAAGTGGGAATGCGTAACGATGGACTTCATAACCAAGTTACCCAAAACCAGGAAAGGAAACGATACAATATGGGTCATAGTTGATAGGCTGACGAAATCAGCTCATTTTCTACCCATCAAGGAGACATATAGCTCCGATATGTTAGCTCAACTTTATGTTGATAAGATTGTAGCCTTACATGGCATACCTGTGTCTATTATCTCCGACAGGGATACTAGATACACATCTCACTTCTGGAAGAGTTTCCAGCAATCTTTGGGCACGCGTTTAAACTTTAGTACGGCTTACCATCCACAGACGGACGGTCAAAGTGAGCGTACTATCCAAACGCTAGAAGACATGCTTCGTGCATGTGCAATCGATTTAGGCGGTAACTGGGATAAGAATCTACCCCTGATCGGATTCTCCTACAATAATAGCTACCACACCAGCATAAAGGCTGCGCCTTTCGAGGCATTATACGGTAGGAAATGTAGATCGCCTGTTTGTTGGGCGGAAGTAGGAGAGGTCCAATTATCAGGACCAGAGATTGTTTTCTAGACAACGGACAAGATTGTCCAGATCCGGGAACGTCTCAAGGCTGCCCGCGATAGGCAGAAAAGCTACGCTGATCCAAAACGTAAGGATCTTCACTTCGAAGTAGGTGAAAAAGTGTTGCTTAAGGTATCACCCTGGAAGGGGGTGATGCGTTTCGGCAAGAAGGGCAAACTGAGTCCGAGATACATAGGACCTTTTGAGGTCATTGAACGGGTCGGGTCAGTCGCCTATAAGTTGAACTTGCCTGAAGAGCTCAATGGAATTCATAATGTGTTCCACATCTGCAATCTCAAAAAGTGCTTCGCCGATGAATCATTGGTGATTCCACACACAGATGTGCATATAGATGAGAGCTTAAAATTTATAGAAAAACCTTTGTCGATTGAAGATCGACAGGTGAAGAAACTTCGAAGAAAGCACGTACCGATTGTAAAGGTCAAATGGGATGCTCGTAGAGGTCCCGAATATACATGGGAAGTCGAAGACACAATGAAAGAAAAGTACCCCTATTTATTTGAGTAAATCTCGGGTCGAGATTTATTTTAAGGGGGTGAGGATGTAACACCTCGAATTTTTGTGTCCAATGATGTGTTAACACGTGTCATTTGATTACACGTGGCATCTATAATAAATAAAGGACTAATTTTGACAAACCTTGAAAGTATATAAATTCGAGGGTTATAAATGTCAACAAGGGTAAATATACTGAATAGTAACCCTAAATAATGCTTGAACCTTCAAACGAATAAATCATAGATCATATGGAAGCGAACCGCGGAAGAAAGTGAGAGATTACGAGCTACAGGGGTTAACTGTGTCAACATGTTTAATTATACCTCTGAGTGACCCTTTAACGTTCCCAGGGCTTCGTAACAGTATTATACGCTCACAAGAATATACAGTATAAATTCCGCGAAGTTCCGTTTTAAAATGAAAGAGTTATACTCGCATTCGTATAAGAAGGGTTAAAAGCGTCAACAGTGAAAGTTAAGGCTTTCCAAATAATTAATAAACTAACCGGGGACTTAACAACGCGGGTAAATAACACGAGGCCCCTATCGGTAAATAACCGAGGGCCAAACCGCAAAGTTACCCCTTCAAACCCGAAAGGTCAGGTAAATCATTACGAAAGATTTCGTTATTAATTACCGGATTCTGATAATCATTACAAAAGATTTAAAATTTCTGGAAATCTGGCCTCTCGCGACCCGCGTTAAGTAATCGCCTAAGTGTAGGCGGGTCGCGAGCCTTCTAAATTACGCGCCTGATATTTGAATATCAGGCGACCCGCGTTAAACAAGCATGGAACTCCCATGCGGGTCGCGTGGGACGCCCAGATGCAGAAAGTTGTAACTACTTGCCTTTTGGAGCCTTTGAACGATCAAAACCTCAATCAATGAGGCATGGGCACCCTACACTTGACCCATATCACTTAGGGACACCTGCCCATGATCCATGATCAAATGTAGACTGAGTTGTGATGATCTTGTGTGCTTTCTTTGGCTATAAATAGCACATTATGCTCATAACATTCACACAACACAAAACACACATCTCTGATCATTCTAAGAGCTCCCAAGTATCCATCTCTGCTCTATAAGCAAGAACACACTTCTGTAAGTCGTTCATAACCATTTTGGTCTTGCATTTCCATAGTTTTAGCCTATAAACACAACCGTCGTAACTAACGGTTGTCATTACAATAACTTGCAAATGGTTCAGTCTTATGACGAATCAAAAGTGGTTATGAGTTGGTATTTATGTGGGTAATAAACCTCTAAAAGGGTTCCCCCTGATCACCACTCTAACTATGTCAAATATCGAGTCAAACGTGCGGTTAAAAAGTCAACAGAAAGCTATTTTAGCGATTTATGCATAATCTGTAATGTATATGTTATGAAACCTGTTTTGACACTTATAAAACATGATATTAAGTATATAAACTTGTTTGCGCTCGTTTGAATCGATCATTTGCTATATTGACCCGGTTCGGAGCCGAATGTCGCAAAAGTTTGACTTTTGCTTTGACTTCAGTTCTGACCCGTTTTAGTGAGGTATAGATATGCCTTAGGACTCTATTAGGACCAGGTCACATGTTGGTATAAACCTCGGTGATCGGTTCATGAGTTATCCGAGTCTTTTGCGCATTTCCGTCATTCGCCTAAAAGTTGACCGTAACGGCCTTTTGAAATTAAAACGAGTAATTCGGACGCGTGAACAGACCAGAACCTTGCTTATTAAATTATAAGCATGTCCGTAAAGTTTCACGTCAATCCGAAGTCTAGAATGAGAGTTATGCTAAATGGCGCATTTAAAGTAAACTTTAGTAATTAACGGCGCAATTAGCATAACGCCCATCTAACCCAAGATTTCGTCACAAAAACTTTTACCCACTGTATTAAAATAATATTTTGGGAATTTTAAAGATTTTTAATAATTTTTACCTTGCTCATAACCTGCGGTTATGGCTACGGTTCGGTAAATACCGAATATGCCCTTTTCGGCCAAAACATGAGTTCTACAAGGTCTTTTGACCCGATTTCAGTTGCTACTGATTTTAAATAATAAATAAAGTATTTTAAGCTTTATAAGCTGTTCGGGAAACGCAGATTTCCTATAGAACTCGAAAAGCTCTTTAAAAGTCTTTAAAATGACCGAAAAGCCCCTACGGGGCATAATATTAACTTAAACTCGTTACGGGCGTCACGGAAGGTATCCTACTGATACCACAACCCATTTAAGGCATATTGACTTAGGAAATAAGCGTACGACTCTCATGGTTAACCGTTTCGCCTATTGCGCGCACGGTTCGGCTTATGAAACTAGTTTTCATAAACTAGCCGATACGGGTCAAATTATATTATTTGAATCCCAAATTCCAGAGTGTGAACCATAAACCCATATAAAACAAGTCTTTGAACTTGTTGGGTCAGAATCACACTCCATTCTCGGTTTTCGCCTTTTCGCGCGATTAAACCATATCTATATATATCGGAACCAACCGGTCTAGGCTACGGCCATTATAAAGACTCGTTAGGATTCTAAGAGGTTAATTAAAACCTTCGTTCCAGATTAGGAGCCCCAGTAAAAGCTATCGGTGATTTAATCCAAATTAAGGAAATATACTTGCAAAGGTAAATACTTTAACTTATTTCCCCTATATGGGCTTGGGTTACGGTATATTAATACCGCTTGATTGAGCATTGTATTCTTCCATCGCTTAGGTGGTTAATTAAATAATATGATCGGCTCATTTAAACAGTTTTGTTTCTTATAAGCCTTTGGGGGGTTTAATGACCGTTGTCCCGGATATCCTTGGCATCATTTTACGAAATGGCCACGACCATCGACATCCCGGTGTAGGCGTACACCCGGTATAAAGTGTCGACATTAAATTAAAAGACGTAGCCGTTGGTTTTTATACTACGGTTTTACGCAATGTGGTGTGTCTATAAATCTTTAACCCGGCACGACCCGGGCTACTGAACGCATAAAAGAACATGTAAAACGTTCACAAGATTTTATTATAATTTTCCCAAGTTATAAAAGAGTTTGTGCCTTGTGCATTCAAATCAATTTTAATAAACATTTTCAAATGTGTCAGTTGAATGTATTTACCAGTGTAAACTGACGTATTTTCCCCAAAAAGATTAAATGCAGGTACTATACGTAATGGGCTGGTATTAGCTTCCTAAGCACCGTACATAGTCTCGCAAACTCGGTGCTGCATCTGAATGAACAATATTTTATTATTTTTGATCCGCTGTGGATATATTCAACTTCTGTAATACATTTGATATTACAACCAGAGGTTGAAGTTTATATATTTATCTTAAGCTTCCGCTGTGCATTATATAATTGTGTGGTTTGACTATATTGTTGCCAACATCGTCACGGTAATCCTCCACCGGGCCCACCGGTGAGACACGTGGAAATAGGGGTGTGACATTTTAGATCCTGATAATTGAACTTACCAGTTTTCTGTCTAATGATAATTGTTTAACATTCTATCTATACAATGTCTGTTGGTGCACTACGTCTATTGACTTCGTCTTGTATCATGTTATAGGATAGGATAGGTTAGAATAACCAGTGCACGAGGTTCGAGAAACGAGAAGTGGTAAATTAGCATGTTGGATCGCTTATGTGAACAATGTCCATAAAAGCGACCCACACTATCATGCTGGACCGCTTGTATGAACATTGTTCATATAAGCGAACCACATTATCTTGTCTGGATCGCTTATTTGGTTGGTCGTATAAGCGGTTCATGAATACTATAAATAGGTGCATGGTTGATTCATTTGTAACGGCTTGGAACTTGTAACGAAGTGCTGCCGAATTGCTTCCAGGTTGTAAACGTTGTCAGAATCAATAAAGTGAAGCATTATATTTAGTTTGAGCATCTAATTCACTGATTCCGCCTTTGAATTAGAGAAACGACTCTTCTGATCGACTCATTCAGGGTCAACGACGATCCAACAAGTGGTATCAGAGCTCAGGAGGAAGAGTTCAGCTTAAATTTGATCCGTTTTCTGTCTTCTACACCTTCTTTTTCGATTTAGACAAGTTTCCACAGTTAAAATCGGACGAATTTTTCACAGGACGTGTGTTATTGGACAATTACAAACCCTAGAAAGTTTTAGAGTGAAATTCGGACTAAAAATGAGTAAAACAGGCTAAAAACTAAGGATCGCTTTTTCGAACATTCAGGATCGCTCGAAAAGAAATTGTTTGAACCGCTCATTCGTACAGTATTGAGTCTGGACCGCTCCAAAAACTGCCTTGGACCGCTCGAACGAACGATATCTGGACCGCTCATAAGACAATCGTGAACCGCTCGAGTGACAATTTCTGAACCGCTCGAGTGACAATTTCTGAATCGCTCGTATGACAAGTTTTGGTCCGCTCGTATGACAAGTCCTGGTCCGCTCGATTGAACTTGTATTGGACAGCTTATAGATATATTGTGTTGGTTCGCTCATTTGTCATCAAGGCGTTCGCTTATTTGGTCCAATCCAGTTCGCTCATTTGTCAAATTGTTGATTCGCTCATTTGTCAACGTGGTCCGCTTATCTGACAAATCTGATTTCGCTTATTCGTTCAGTCTGATTTCGTCCAAGTATTTTCAGAATTTCAAGACATGGGTAATGATGATCATGATGCCTGGTGGAGAAGGGACAGTGCAAGATGGGAGATTGGCAAGCTGTATGAACCATTTCAAGAAGCATAGAGAGCTAAGAGATGGAATGAAGAGTTGGAGTGTTATTTGGATCCACAGGGGAATCCAGTGGTAGATCCGTCAAAAGTGGATTTTGATGCTGTAACCAATGTGTTTCCAAGTGAGCGTATTTTTAACACGAAAAGACTTCCGGATAAAAGCTATCTGCCAGAGTTGATGAACAAGTTGAGAGAAGTTTTTGAAGCTAGTTTACCGAAAGTGGTAGAAATGAAGAAGATGAAAGAAGAAGAGTTGAAGAAGATGATTGAAGAGGTAAAGACTGTTGCAAAGCTTGCTGGTGAAGAGAATCAAAAAGCTGAGGAAGAACAAAAGCCGAAAGAGATGGAAGAAAAAGTTGAGAAGATACAGGAGACAAAGGCAGCTGAGCACGCCGAGGTGTCAATCACTGAGGTAATCAAATCTTCTGGATTATCAAATGTTGAATTGGTTGTAGAAAAGGAAAACAAGTGCAGGAATTGCATTGAAAAGTGCAAAGCCTGTAATGAAAAAGAAGAAATAATCAAAATAAAAGATAATGAAATGAATAAGCTTGAAGATGTTTTAAAAATGAAATGTAAAGAAAGGATTGATACAGAGCAAAGCTTAAAATTAAAAGTTGAGAAATTAACACAGAAATGTTATGATTTTGAAAAAGAAAATACGGTTTTGAAAGAAAAATGTGACACAAAATGTGTTGATTGCATTGAGAAAGAATTTAAGTTTCTAGAGTTACAAAAACAGTATGATTCTTTAAAATGGTCAAGTCAGAGAGTACAAGAAGCTTATGATACTTTGAAGAGCCAAGTCAAAAGTTTTGATCAGAGATTGTCTGAAACTTTAACAACCAAAGAAATGTATGAAAGACAATTTAAAGAAAAGCAAATTGAATTAAACAAGCGAGTTGATGAAATTGCTAATCTTAAACAAGTCTTGGCTGAAAAAGAAAAGATTGTTACAAAACTTCAAAGTTATCATAACTCTTCGTACATTCTCGAATGTATTTTCAATATCACACCAGATGACAAAGATACTAATGATTGTAAAAAGGGTATTGGTTCAGAATTTCATCAGGTACCACCACCTTTGAGAGACAATTATACTTTTTATGATGAGGAAAAGGTGGCAAAGGGTTTGAACATAGTTGACCAATTACCTGAAAGTATCGATGTGACTTACACCAAATCTGATGATGCTGATGATTCAGAGGTGGTATGTAAGGTGGGTGATAGTGTTTTGAAAGGTAAGTCTGAATCACAGGATGAAGGTGAAGGAAATCTTTATGATGGATATCTGAAAGACACGAAATCTGAGAAGAATTTGAATGATGATTCAAAAGGATTGGTTTATACCATGATTGGATCGGACAAACTATTCTTGGATGTGGTTTTCCCGATTCAGAATGTGATTTCAGAAAAAATTGACAAAGTTTTCAAGATGGTTGAAATTGAGAAGTCTGAAATGTCGAAGTTTGCTGGTAAAGGTTTCAAAGGGTCTTCTAACAAACCTGGTTCTAAGAAGAAAAATATGAAGTCTGGTTTGGGGTATAAGAAGAAACATAATCAAAACAGAACTGAAAGGTCCAATTTTCAGACAAAAATGAATTTTGTTCAAGGAAAAAGTTTCACCGAAGAAGAAAAATTCAAAATTGGAAAACAATCTAATGCAGAGTTTGAGGCTATGAAAAAGAAACAACAACAGCCAAAAGATGTGTCAAAGAAAGTGTGTTTTAAATGTGATCAAATTGGACATGTTGCACGAAAGTGTCCAAATCCAAAGCCTGTTGATGTTGAGACACAGAAATCTGAGAGTGTGAAACCGAGGTCAACCAGATTTGATTCGAGACAAACTTGGAGGTATATAACAAACAAGTTTGCCTCAAATCAAAATTGGAAATCAAACCCGAACAGGTTTAACTTTAGACAGATCTGGAATTCTCACACACCCAGAATGAGAACATCATGGAGTCGGAAAACATCGGTTGGTGTGACAAAACCTCAAAAGATTTGGAAACCTAAAAATGTTGTTCAAACTCAAAAGGTTCAGAAAGAAACAAATTTTTACAAAAGAGGTACTCCGGAAGGTCAAGTGTGGTCTGTTAAGAAAAGTGTTGATTTGATGAAAGATGAGAATGTTGGCATGAAAATTGAGAAACAAAAACAAATTTGGAAATCAAAAACTGACACAATAAGTTCAACTTATGAGGTGAAAACGTCTGAGGATTCAGATGTGGTTGCCTATGATGCAAATTTTCCACCGCTCAAGGCTGAAAACTTTAAAATTCAGGTTGCTACAATCAAGGTTACACCTAAGGCTGCTGAGGCATGGGTGGACACCATGTTTGATTAAGTGGTTGGAATTGCCGGAGCTTCCTGGATAGCGAAGCATGAATCGGCATCTATCTTTATTGATTGAAATTTTTATGACAAATTGTTTGTGTATTTGATAAAGTTTGAATGTGCAGGTGCTAGATGCTGATGAAGATTGTGAGAGTGTTACACAGGAAGAGGTTGAAGATCCCTGGTTTTGGTCAGACAGGGAGCTTGTTTGTTGTTTAGTATAAATTTGAATTGTGTTTGATGATTGCTGTTTGTTTGTTGGTTGTTTGTTTGTTTGGTTGATGATTGTGATGTTTGATGTTAGTTTACTTTGAATAAGTGGTGATGGACTATGCCGAAACCCTCACGGCTGAACAAGCATGATTACTATCACAGGTTGAAGAACGGTTTTCTAACCGTTAAAATCAATGGGTTGTAAATCATGGGGGTATGTTATATTTTCTGCAAAACAGAGCATGAGATGCAGAAAATGGATGGCGAGACAAAGCTATCAGTATCGGTTTGTCAAATTTCTTTAATGATTTTGCATTTTAGGGGGAGAAAATTTGTCAGAAAATACAAAAACATTAGAAAATTTAAAAAAGCCAAAAACATGATAAAATCAAAAATTTGAAGTTTTGCGTAAAAAAGAGGAAATGATAGTACATCAGTAGACAGTTACAGTATGCTAAAGATTTGTAATAATTAAATAGCGTTAAACAGTCTCACTGATGATATGTCAATAGGTTTTTAGACACTTAGTAAACTTTTTCGGGATATAAACATAAAATGTATACTTGCTTATTTCGTGGGGAACACTACTTGGATACATAGGTAACCCCTGAAATCTCGTTTGAAAGGTCTCGTATTCTGATATACTAGGTGTTTATACTCTATGATGTCTGGGGTATTATTCCGGGACTTCTGCTGAACGGTGGTTCTGACCTAGTCCTTGGCTAATACTTTCCGCAAAATGCTTGAAACATAGCATAAAGCCCTCAGCTGATTAGACAATAAAATTGATAATCATCTGTTGTAGCTGAAAAGATCCTCTAAAGGGGACACACTGCAAAGTCGAAACTGATATCTCTCTGCTGAACGGAAGTTCTGACCTGAGATTCCTCAGTTCTCGCATTTAACCCCTAATTTATGTACAGACATCATTGTAGTATTCTTACCTGTAAGACTGAATATTGGGATTCTGGATACGGGAGTATATTCAAGAGGTGGGACACATGAATGGGTTTAAGTCTTAAAACATCTAAATCGTATCCTGAATCAGTTGAAATTTGTATGAAAATTTAAATGGATCAGTATATTGACAATCTAAGTGAATTGTTTAATTCTTAATGTGAATTTAAGCTCAACGGTACTTGTGACTTGTCAAAAACTGATATGATCCTCTGTTTCATTCTCAAAACAAAAATATTGTTTGTAAATAGGTTTGTATATATTTCTTTACTGCTTTATATTTTCAGAAAATACAAAAAGATTTTGATTTTTGCTTTATTTTCGATAAACCGATGTCTGAGTTGCTGAGTTTTAAAATCTAAGTATGCTGATTGTGTTTCTGAAAACAAAACGAGTTCATGAATTTGAAACTTGAAATTTATAGAAATCTTCAAAAACATTTGTGATATCTTCAAGGTCATTAACTTGAACTTGAATGATAATTTGTGAGGGAATTGGATTCTTTATATTGCCATATCTGTTAAGTTTGTTGACAGGGGAAGTATATTAGAGAACATGTTTAATGATTTCGAAAATATTGTTACTTATGAATGTTTGAGAATTACAGGAAAATTTCAGATTACGATTCCGAGTGCAGAGTCTAAGGGGGAGTTTGAAGACAGGTTCAATGAAAACGAAAGCGTACAGAGAATCAGGTATCGTTTCTGGAAGAGCTTGTAGCTGAGAAGCAAGGTGTTGATCTCTAAAAGCATGGAAGCTTGACGAGAGGGGGAGCTTACTGATGATGAAGTTGTAATGATGATCAAAGAGAAAGATTGAAGGATTCTTATATTGTTACAATCTAAACAAGTTGGCAAAGATGGTCAAGACTGAAGAGGTGGCATAACAGAGTATGTTCACTGAAGACTTCGTCAATATCCGAGGGGGAGTCTGTTGGTGCACTACGTCTATTGACTTCGTCTTGTATCATGTTATAGGATAGGATAGGTTAGAATAACCAGTGCACGAGGTTCGAGAAACGAGAATTGGTAAATTAGCATGTTGGATCGCTTATGTGAACAATGTCCATAAAAGCGACCCACACTATCATGCTGGACCGCTTATATGAACATTGTTCATATAAGCGAACCACATTATCTTGTCTGGATCGCTTATTTGGTCGGTCGTATAAGCGGTTCATGAATACTATAAATAGGTGCATGGTTGATTCATTTGTAACGGCTTGGAACTTGTAACGAAGTGCTGCCGAATTGCTTCCAGGTTGTAAACGTTGTCAGAATCAATAAAGTGAAGCATTATATTTAGTTTGAGCATCTAATTCACTGATTCCGCCTTTGAATTAGAGAAACGACTCTTCTGATCGACTCATTCAGGGTCAACGACGATCCAACAATGTCTCCAAAGAAGCAGCTTTGATACTTACATAACAACTATATGGAAAAACTTATTTTAAGGTGAGTTGGTTATTCCAACCAATGCTTAAAACTAATCTCAAGGAATAGCTAATCCTCACAGCTAATCGAACCAATCGACGGTCCTGGGTAGCTGATGGCGATTCTTAATTGTTTCCTAACTAGGGTTGCGGTAATCAATGCATAAGTAAAATGAACCGTCTTTCTTTATTAATAAATACCGAATTCTCAGAATATTGAGTTAGGCTCGATGAACCTATATCTTAAAACTTACTTAATCAGGGTTCAGATTATTCCATAATTGGTGGTACTAATCAATATGGAGATTTCATAATACTGCAGCCCTAAGCGGGATGTTTAATCTTAACTTTACTCGCCTCTCAGGAGGTAAACAGGGTAAACTTGGAGAAGATAGTCAAGACGCAAGGAGGTTACATAGATTTTCCAATTCTCAGGCTCCAGTTCATTTATCATGGTCTGCGTCAGATAGTGACACATTCACGTTACGAGTCCACGGACTCCTTAATCAGGGACATTTACTTGGATAATCCCATTTTAGATATCTTCTTTGAATACCATTAGCTGACTTAAATACCATATGACCATTGAAATATCTTTGTGGTTCCATGCATTAAACCTCCATCCTGATCAGGCATGGAAGCAATCTATGGAACATATTAAGATACACCAATCCTCATATGGCACATTTGTCGTACCATCTGGTATTCGCAATCGATAGACATCAAGAGATATCAATTACTTATGATGATGCACTTCATCTGGAGAGAGGGTACACTAGAATTTCATGACTGAAGATTTTTGACAGGAACAGAAGAAATGGTTCCTATGATTTTCGCCTGTAAGTTTTACCTTACACTTAATATCTAGGGTTCTCCTGGAAGACTTTAAGAGTTTGTTATACTTACCATCTATGAAGGATTGATTGGTATCTGAATCAAAGCAGAACTCTTAGCATTTATTCTACTTCATATTTTATGCTTAGGGTTCTAACAGGCAGATTTAATAACTTACAAAATCTATTCCACGGACGACTTATCTGCAACTGAATCAAACAATACCTTTGCACATACATCATGGATAAGGACGTACCGGTTATAACATTGTCATCTTGTATGGCCTCTTTTGCATCCATCTGAGAGACCTTAGCGTTGGTCTTCTTATCTCCTTCAAGCTTCTTAGCATACTTTGGGCAATTTGATTTGATATGCCCTTTCTCGTTATAGTTGTAACAAGTCGCATCTCCTATCTTCTGGCATTCCAATGTTTTATGCTCACTAGATTTGCAGATCCCACAAGCCCTAGGCTGTGATTGGGATTTTGATTCGAACCTGCATTTCCAATAATGACGCTTCTTGCAGGTCTTGAATACAGGTTTCTGGTTGGACTTTTGTTTGTTCTTCTTTTTAGAGCTCTGGGAGTTATCTTCCTCCCTTTTCCTTTTTAGTTCCCCCTTTACATTAGAGGCATGAACGAGATCCTTCTCGTGAGTAATGAAGGGTGGTCTTGGTTGAGATTTGGAGCAAGTAGCATTGGGCTCCTTGAACTTTTTCACAGCCTTCTTCACAGCTTTTCCAACAGCTGCGTCTATCATAGTCTGAAGAACATCTTTGGAAATTCTAAGGTTCACAATTGTAGCATCATTAACATGTGTCGCATCATCTATAATACGATCAACGGCTGTCTTATCCGAGTTTGCCATACTCGATATTTGGTTCCTAACACCAAATAAAACAATTAGTTGCAATCCAACAACAATTATTCATCATCCTGATGACCTAATATATACTAACTATGGTATCGTTAAACCATTCAGGCTAATATAGTACAACTATTCTCAATGAACGACATATATATATATATATATATATATATATATATATATATATATATATAGAGAGAGAGAGAAAGTATAATGTACTTCACGCCTTAACGTACATTAACGTACTTCACGAAATATATAACATGCGTAATTATTTTTTTTCCCAAAATAACGTGCGTGATTTTGGATCCCATGCGTGATTATGTGGTCCCATGCGTGATTATGTGGTCCCATGCGTGATTATATGTTCCATGTGTGATTATACCCCTGATATAATGGTTACCATTGTCTCCTACGTGAAGTATGATAAGCCGTGAAGTATGTTAACCTTTCTCTCTCTCTCTCTCTATATATATATATATATATATATGTATATATCAATTATACTTAGCCTAGGCCATAAAAGACCATTAATGGCAATTAAGGTTTGGACCTAGTCCATCACCTTTTTGACAGGGGATCAATTGTACATCTGTCTTGATCATATTAATGATTTTGGATATCTTGAAAGTTTGACCTCAGGATATTGGACAAGAGTGTTTCCTAATGAATATAAAGCATCCATCTAAGGTTGTTGAAGTAGTCTCTAAATGTTATCGGCCAATTCTGCCTCGCGCTATAAGCCTAAGATCCTAATAGGCGGATACAACAGCTTACATTATTCATTGACCTCAATAGACTTTCCTGCGCCGGAATCAAATAATCCTCATATAAGCATCATTGATAAGGAAAGGTACCTTTTATGATGTCATCTTCTTGTATTGCCTCCTGGTGTTCATCTGGAAGACTCACACGTTTGCTTTCTTGGCCTCTTCAGACTTCTTCTGATTCCTAGGGCAGTTAGTCTTGATGTGCCCCTTCTCGTTGCAACCATAACGGGTCGCATCTTTCAAATTTTTGCAATCCAAGGTCTTATGCTCCTTGGACTTGCAGATTACACAAGGAAGAGGCTGAGATTCAAATCTTCATTTCCCCAGGTGGTATTTCCTACATGTTTTGCACCTGGTCTTTTTGCCCGTCTGCTGGTTACCCTTTTTAAACCTGGAACTCTTCCTATGATCAGAGTTCCCCTTTTTCTTCTTATTGGAGCGAGGAGAACCCTCATCCTCCTTTTTACGCTTCCCTTCTTCAGAAGCTTTGACAGCCTTGTTTCTGACTACGTCGAGTGTGAAAGATAGCGACAGATCTGCCGCTGACCTGAATGTAGTAGGTCTCGATGCTTTCACGCTTGCCTTGATTTATGGGGCTAGGCCTCCAATAAAGCGAGCTATACGCTTTGGTTCCGGTGTGATCAAGTAAGGAACCAATCGAGACATAGTATTGAAATTTGTAAGATATGCCTGGCAATCTAAGTACTTCATGAGTTTTCTCAACTTCATGTTGAGGACAGTAATTTTCCTTGATAAGGGCAACAAACTGATCCCATGTTAGATTATACAACGGGATTTTCCCAGTAGCCTGGATTAGCGACCTCCACCAAGCTAGAGCTTCTCCTTTAAAAGATTGTGAAACAAACTTCACAATGTCTTGCTCTGCACATCCGCTAATATCAACAACAGTGTCCATCTCATCGAGCCACGTCATGCAGTCTATGGCTCCCTTTTCTCCTGTGAAATCTCTGGGCTTGCAGGAGACAAAATATTTATACGAACAGGTTTTAACATGTGGCTCTTGATTAAGCACAACCTGTCTAGACGGAACACTCCTCTGATTTGACGAGTTACGAACATCGTCCTCCTTTGAATCATGTGATTTAGAGGGGGGGGGGTACTACAAGCCACAGATAGAGTCTTAGAGTGTGTATCTCTTGATTCATTATATTTTCTGTCAAGAGCTCGAGTAACAAAATTATCTATTAATGCCTGTAGTTCCGCACCAGTTATATTAACTCTGGTAGCATCATTATTCTCCCTCGGGTGGCTGTTAACTTCATCTGATCCAGCCATGTAGCTTATTTGCTACACAAATATTGACAATGATTCATTTAGAGGTTATTATGGAATCATCATTTTTGAACGATTCATTAACCATGATAATATAAACCATATTGGTTAATTTGTTAGTTATATTTAATTAATATTTTCATTATAGTTTATCCTAGTTATAAAACATTAAGGATATTAAAGTGGCGCAAAAGGCCTAGTCACAAAGATAGTTTTTAAATTTATAAGCCATGATTTCGGAGAATCGAGGCATTCAGGTTTAAACATATTTCATTACCTTTTTCTTGACAGAGAGTCAAAGACTACAACTGTCTTTTGTCCCTTAGGACAATAGGTATGGCCCGTAGGCATTTCATCATTTTAGGGATGATTATATAAATAAGAAGGGAATTGGAATGACTCAATTTGAGGATGACTTACGTGATTTTATCGTATCACATTTTTCCAAGAATGCTAACATACTTTCAGACGTTAACAAGGATTTGAATCTTTTGAATAGGTTCTACCATCTTGGCCATGTCTGAAATGACAGGTAGGCTAGGTTTTGCCTTGAAGATTCTTTTTAATATTAAGAGCAGAACAATCCTAAATTGAGATGTTATCAAGGATCTGAATCTAATTGTGGAACTACCATCTTGGCTCTGTCTTAAGATGACATATGGCTAGGTCTTGTCCTTTTTAGATTTTGCCATCTTATTATAATGGTAGATCTTATAATAGGAACATTATTTTAATTTATTTCATATATTATAATCATATACAATGATATAAATGAAATTTAGATAAAACATTCCAATGATTTTAAAAAGAGGTACAGAATTGCCCTGAGCGGGACTTGAAAGGAATAATATTGTCCTTGAAGGGACTGAAAGATAAATATGTCCTTATAAAGCTACTAAGGAAACGATCTTCAGTACAAGGAGTTTCTTCTTCATTTTATTTCTGAATGTTTTCTCCTTGGTTGCACGTTAATCCTAATCGCAGTACGAAGCTCGGCCTTTCCTAGGCTTCAAATGGGGAGAATTTCCATTACAGCTTCTTTGCTTGGTGACATATTAAAAACATATAGAATTGAAAGCAATAATTCTCTAAATAGAGATGAGAGTATTCCAATGTTAAGTCTAGACTCAGAAGGTCAATGAATGTGCTACTGTGTCATTGAGATTAAACACAAAAGGCTAGTATTTAATTCACTCAATGTTGGCTCTGATACCAACCTGTCACACCCCGATATTTCCATGTATTACCGGTGGGCCCGGTGGGGAGTATCGTGACGTAGTTGATATCATCATAGTCAAACAACATAATTTAAATGCACAGCGGAAACAAAAGATAAATATATTACAATCCAATTCAAAAGTAATATCAAATATTACAACGGAATGTAAGTTGGATCCACAGACGGATCTTGAAACAGAAAGATAATATTGTTCAACAGACTTTAGGCATCTAGAACTTGCGAGATTCCCTATTGACGCCCTGAGCTCCCAGCCAATTACGTATAGTACCTGTCACTTAATCTTTTTGGAAAAATACGTCCGTTTACACTGGTAAATACAACTTAACTGACTCATTTTGAAAATATTTTAGAAAATTTATTTGAATGCCCATGGCACAAAACTTTTATAACTTGGGACAATTATATAAAAATAATATTGTATACAGATTTACATTGTTCGTTATACATTTAGGGCCCGATGTAGAAACCGAGTCAAGATTAACAGAGACGCCACAAGTATAGGCCCACAAGAGTGTGAGATACCGTTTCCCTTCTGCAACTGTCAGGTGTACGCCTACACCCCGTGCATAAGATGTGGTCATTTTTATTTTATAATGATGCCAAGGATATCCGGGACATGGTCATTAACCTCTAAAGGCCTTTATTTCAAACAAGACAGATTGAAGCGAGTTACCTCAATAATTTAATCACAATACGATTAAACATTTAATACCCGACCAAGCGGTATTATTTTAATGCCGTGTCCCAAGCCCGTATAGGGAAAATAAGTTAAGAGTATTTACCTGAGCTTAAAAATGCAATTTATACTCAGCCGTATATCCTAATCAGCAAGTGCAAGTACCTTTACTGGGGCTCTTAATCTGGAACAGAGGTTTTTAATAACCTATTAGATTCCTAACGGGTCGCAATTAAGCCTATGCTTAGAACGGTTAGTTTTAAAGGAAGATACGGTTCAAAACGCATGATTAAGCGAGAATCGGATTAGAATGTGGTTTAGACCCAACAAGCTTGTACACTTGTGTAATAAGGGTAAACTAAACACATTCTGGTTTTTGAGATAAAGAATGATAAGGTTTGACCCGTTTCGGCTAATTTATGCAAACTAGTTACATAAGCCGACCCGAACGCGAAAAGGGCGTAACGGGTAACCACAAGAGTCATGAACAGGTTTCCTAAGTTAATATGCCTTAAATATGTTGTGATATCAGTAGGATACCTTCCATTATGCCCGAAACGAATTTAAAACCAATTTATGCCCCGTAGGGGTATTTTGGTCATTTTAAAGCTTTAAAAGGATTTAATTATAAATCTGAGTTTCAGGTCTGATTTAATCAGTAAAAATACTTTATTTAATAAGTTATATCAGTAGGGTATTACACATTTGTGAGTTTTATCATTTATAACCAAACTATGCACCGAAGGGGCATTTTGGTAATTTCACATAAGGTTTAAAGGTCAAATTTGGAAATCTGACTTTAAAACTTTTGCTTACTGTTAAAGTATAAAATTTTACTTAAAATATCTGTAGGTATTAAGTCTCATATATTTAAAATAGTTTTTATACATACTATGCGCTTATAACACGTAAAAAGGCGGTTTTAAGCGATTTCCGGGGTTTTAAGGAAAAGCTTATATTTTTATCATTTCAGAAAGCTTAAAATGTTTTATTTATCATATAAAATCAGTAGCAAAAGGTTTGGGGTCAAAAGGTTTTGTAAAACTCAATTTATAAGCCAAAAGGGCAAAATCAGGAATTATCGAATTAATGCTATAACCCTAAGTTATGCTCAGCCTAAAAATAAATAAAAATCTTAAAAAATCCCAAAATATTATTTTATAACAGTGGGTAAAAAGTTTGGTATTAAAAATTGGGTTTAGGTAGGCTATACGCTAATTATGTCGTTTAATTAGTAAAAAGCTTTTCATTTACACTAATGAGTATAACTCCTAATCTAGACCTCAAACTGATGTCAAATTTTAGGGACAAGTTTATATTTCAGTGGTGAAGGTTTCTATCATCTCACATTTTCAGAAATATCGTTTTAAGGTCCATAGGGCATAACAGCCAACATTTAGGCATTTAACGGAAACATGCATGAACTAGGATTTCTATGGAACCAAGTTGTATAACCTCGGAGGATTATACTAACCTATAATATAGTCCTAATGGAATCCTAAGGCATATCTAAACTAAGCCAAATCGGGTCAGAACTGAAAGTCAAAGCAAAAGTCAACCTTTGCGATTTTCGGTTCTGAACCGAGCCTATACTTAGAATTGTCGGGTTGAACATGCTTAGACGTGTTCAACTAATCTTTATCAAGTTATTAAAGTGAGAAAACTGATTTTTATGGTTTCTTATATTAATAGTTATGAATTTATTTAAAACTAACCCGTTTGACTTTCATTTGACCCGACAATTTAACTAAGTAAACGTGGTAATTAGGAGGTGCCCTTTTGAGGGTTAAACACCTACCTAATTCGTAGCCATGTTCGACGCGAACAATGGCTCAACCGTTTAAAAGTCAAAGCGTTTATCGAAAACTCTTGACTCTTCGGCTATAAACGCTAAAAATTAAACTAAGCACGAAAGGACACTTACAAAAGGTCCAAGCAAGGATGGAATTGATCTTGGATGTTCAGGTATGAAGCACAAGGGCCCCAACTTAGAACAATTTAGATCAAGGTGTGAATGAGAGCAAAATCAAGTGGGGGTATTTATAGGTTTTTGAGAACCGTTAGGATCGTTTCTCGTAAACCGTGATTAAATCTAAGCCCTACAAGTGTGCCCCTTGTTTTAGAAAACTATGGGTGCACTAAAACCAGCCCCTAGGATCAACTATGAGAGACTAGAAGCAAAACCACAGCTGGTTTTCCGAATTTCTGGAACTGGAAAAGGTATACGGAGCGTATGAGGTCCTGTATACGGTCCATAAGGACCAGGTCTGATCAGCACAACTTTCATTTGTTGACAATTTTGGCCCCTGCACTCCCAAATGTCATTTCTGACACATCTAAGGCCCGTTATACCATTTTTAAGGCTCTACAATTATGCGTAAGTATGGGGAACATGAAACATGCTCAAAAATATGTCGGATGTCGGTTTGTTTGGTCGTACGGTCACGTTGTTCGGTTAATTATGACGAAACACGGACGGACGCGAAAAACGAAACAAATTACGCGACGAATGGAATTTTATCATCCCAAACACTAAAATAAAATATTTTAGTGCTTACATAAATTTTTGGGTGTCCGGAGATACACAGAATGTGAGATATGCGCGAAAATGCAAACTTGTGCACTTTTTGACACTTTTAGTCCCTGCATGACGTAAAAGTTTATTTTTGCGCACCAAACACATCCAAGCCTATATCTAAGCTATATAAAGAATAAATAGGGTATTTTTAACTCATGGTCATATTTCGGAAGGTCCGATACCCTACGAATTGACATACTTTTGCAGTTTGACGCAATTAGTCCCTTAATTGCACAAAGTAGCGCGAAATGCCGTTTAATGATATCTAAGCCTTCCATGGCCCATATTGATCATTCCAAAGCATATACTTAAATATTACTACGCCCTCGTTCGCTTAAATGGTCACCGAAAGGCGTAGATTCAAAAGTTGACGCTTTAGGTCCCTCTATTGCGCAAACTTGCGCATCTCATCATTTAATAGTATTGAAGCCTCATCTAATCCATATTAGGCATTCTTGAAAGTATTATTGAACATCACGATGCTTCGGGTTCGCTAAAAGGCCATTCAGAGGTATAATTAAACATATTGACACTTTTAACCCTTTATTGCGCAAACTTTCAATTAATTACGCAAACGGCTACACTCGATCGCCAAGTGGCTCATTTGTGTATATAAATATCATGAGAGGTTATTTAGAAACTTATTTTAGGTATGCTAACACTTCCAGTTCTTTCAAAATCAAAGTTTTCAATTTTTCAAAAAATTAGTCCCTTAAATTCAATGTTTGACTTTATTAGGGTTTATTACACGTGTCAATACATCATTGGACGTGATTTTACGAGATGTTACAACCTGCAAGATATTGGGAGGACAGACCGACAGCCACTGCCAGAGTACGCCCAGCTGGACAAATAGGGGCGCACCAAGTCATCCACTACCCTGACACCGAAGTTGCGGCGTGTTAATGAGAAGAAATAAGATTGAAACAAATAACGTATAAAAAATAACTTTGTCGATTTAGGACACACGCGTCGCGATGAACTTGTTAATTGGAAAAATAGACGTAAAAATGTTGAACCACAAACTCATGTTTCGCCGTGTTAACTCGCAAAATAACTTAGAAAAGAATAACTAAGTCGATGTAGGATCCGACATTGCGTCGAACTTGCCAAAGGGGGAGGGGAAAGAGACACGTTGCGACATACCTATCAATTGTGAAAAAATAGACCAAAAACGTTGAACCACACACGCACGTTGCGACGCATTAAATCGCAAAATTTAGAACGAAACGTAAAACTAAAAACTTGCGAAAGATGAAAAGTATGGGGGACTAAAGTTGTAAATAAAAAAGTTTTGGGTTAAATTATAAAAGATGAAAAGTTCGGGTTATAATTAAGCAAATTAAAATGTTAAAATACAAATCATGAAAACTTTTGGGTTAAAAGTGAAAAATCACAATTTTTTTTTTTGAAAAACCCCCTATGCTTGGGGTACAACAACACAATGCAACAGTGTGTTGCTAATTTATATTATGGAAATACCATCAACTATACACACACTTATCCGTTTTACAACCTTTTTCCACCTACTTATGGATAATTTCTCAATCCATTTTAGACAAACGAATTGCTTTTACAACCTCACCTATCATTCCCCTCAAATAGTTTATTTGCATCAATTTACTTAACTAACTAGATAATCATGTTATTTCACACCCCTATAAATCATCAGTTTAGCCAAAACAATTGTTAGTCTGATTTGCCTATTATATTTAACTTGTTTTCAATCCGTACGCTTACACGCGCATTACTTCATACTAACTAAACGACAATCTTCCTCCGATTTAAATATTTTAACTAGTTATTACTTGTATCCAACCACTAAAATACCACCTCTTATTTCCTTCCTAAAAGTCAACCTTTAAACAAATTGCGGGACGAAATTTCCTAAAGTAGGGGAGACTGTAACATTCCGCAATTTTTGTATTACTCGTTTCTGTGTTTTCATATTCAACCATTGTAATCCGAGACTTATGATCATAATAAAATTCATTTTATTTTTATACATTTCTTTTCTTTTAATAATTGTTCAATCAAACATCGGTGTATTCATATAATCATCAAGACACGTTTAAATCATTCGAAAACCGACTTATGTTGTTTAAATTCGGTATTCAAGACCCAATCAATCAACTATTGTGTCATACTATGTTTATAAATTATGTTACAACAACAACCATACCCAGTATAATCCCACCTGTAGCTCAGCTATTGATAGGGTCTGGGGAGGGTAGGATGTAGGTAAGCCTTACCTCTATCCTAGGGGATAGAGAGGCTGCTTCCAGTGAGACCCCCGGCTCCAAAAAACCCATAACGAAGACATAAGCTTTTGGAAAAACATATACAAGCACACAACTACTAAAAAATGTGGAAAAAAAATAATAAAAATAAACACATAAATAAATAAGTAGTTGTTAGTAAAACTACGACGCCGGGAATAAGTGATAACTTATAGAAAGCTATATCACACCTCATAGAAAACGAAAAAATTTAGACTCATAAGACAAAGAACCTAAACCAAAAACCAGGCCAACCTCCTAAAAGTCCTTAACCTTAATCCTACGTCTCCACGAAGTTCTATTATCGACCATGTCCTCGAAGAGGTGCAAATCTAGCAAATCTTGCCTAATCCGCTCCTCCCAAGTCATTTTCGGCCTACCTCTACTCCTCCTTCCACGTTTATACAAATTATGTTGGAAACTGAAATTTATACAAATAACAAAAAAGAAATGCATAAAACAAATAAGCCCTTGACATTAGGCCCAAGGAATAAAAGAATATATAAATGGGCCAATTTTCAACATTCCATATTTCTTTCACCACCTTAAACACTAATCTCTCACCTATAATACCACACTCATTCCACCACTTTTCTATACCATTTCTTAAAGAATTCTTCCTTCCTTTTGAAAGTGAGTTCCATCTCCTTTCACCGTCTTCTCTTCTTCTTGTTTTTCTTTATGTTTTCATAATTTCTCATATTGGAGAAATCCTTATGGAATGTTACCTAATGTTTACCATGGTAAACAAAGATGGTGCATCACCAAAATAAGGACCAATCTTGGGTTTTTCTTTTACATGGTTTTTTAATATTTAATTATGTCATTTCCATCTTACATTACTAAGCATGATCAATTATTAAAATGCCTCACTTAATATCGTCTAACTCTTTATTATATGACTAAACTAATACATTAACTTCTAACAATTTACATTAATATCTTGTCTAGCTTCTAACAATTTACATTAATGTCGTACCTAACTTGTAACATTTACATTATGCTTTTACATTCATGTCTTGTCTAACTTCTAACAATTTACATTCACGTCGTACCTAACTTCTAACATTTACATTATGCTTTTACATTCATGTCTTTTACTTCTAGTTCATGTTCACGCATTTGTTTGACCCGTTTAGTCTAATTCGCCAAAACCAAACCAAGACACCAAACTAACCAATTGTTTGAGTGATCTTGTGTTAAGATAGGCACTTGTAATGGTTAGGATGCAAATTCCACCATTTACCTACTTGCGTGAACATTGTGCGTCTATTTTATATAATTTTTGAAAACCAAACCAAAATTCCATTTTTCACCTTAGAACATATAAATATTATAGTAAATATAAAATTAGACATAAAATAATTATATATATATATATATATATATATATATATATATATATTGTTAGTAATCCTACTAATTTAATTTTCTAAATTTAATTAGTCTAATCATTCCTTTCTCCATCTATTTACCATAAACAACCTACTAATTACCGATTACCTAATTATATGATATGGACTTTTTTTTATATAATTAGAGTTACTTATGCTTATAATAACATTATTATATTATAGGTGATATTACATATAGTAATGTAACAAGTTTATATAATTATTAATATCTTTATACATATACATTTTAATTGATAAGTTATTCTTTGTTTCTCATTTACATCTCTAAACTAATATTCAATTATCTCTTTACTTATATCATACTACTACTACTACTACTACCAGTACCAGTACCAGTACCAGTACCAGTACCACTACATTCATTTCTTAATCAAATTCAATTTACATTCCAACTTCTAAATCCTTATACTTACACACCTTGTTCATCCTTGTTAGGATAATTTGGTTCTTCAACCTTTCAAGATGATCATCTCACGTTTGTGGAAACTACTTGCAAACAGTGAATATACTCGATCCCATTTTTAATTTTATACACTTTGGGTGCAACATGTATAGTTATACAAAAACACACAATCACCATTAAACTTGTTACAAATCACACTCTATCCACTATTAACATGAGACTTGTTTTATTCTTTTTAATCTCGCGTGCTATGTATACTTGTGTCTATATGCTCATTAACTTTGCAAGCCTACCTTAACAATTATAGCGCTATAGGACTAACGCCTCGCCCGTATTCTAGTGGTGTTGTTAAGTAAACTATGTTACACCATCTTCGTTTTGACGATGTTTGGTAATCATGATTGCGTTAAACTCTGGTTTGACATATAGCCTACACTTGTTTAGTATGTTAGTAACGGGATATACATTTTATCATGTTGGATATGAGCAAACTCTTTTCACTATTATGCTATGTTATCAAACTTGTATACTCGCCAACTCTTTGTTGATCATTATTTTAATACATGTTGCAGGTCGTTAGTTGATGATACGAAGAAAGTCATTTAGGGTGGACTTAGATAAACACCTTAAAGATAGACTTATATTTTTTGTTTCATGATGATTGTTGCTACTTGATGTATTTGATTTTGAACAATGTATTTCATTTCAGTACTTATGTAATTTGGATCATTTAATTATTATCACTATTATTGTTTTGATGTCTCAAGCAATCTTGTTTTCGCCTCATTCCGATGTTTCCGCCATCGGTTTGTGTGTGACAATCACTCCCTAAAGTTTGTACTTGGAGATTCCACCAAGTTAATGCCTCGTCCTGGAGGAGAAATTCCGCATACATAACTGTTTCCTCAGGAGGACATTGGCTATTATGAATAACCGACTTAGCCTTTTCTATCCAGCGGACAAAACCTACCCCCTCTTCTGTACCAGAGGTGTCGCAGCTTACAGTCCAAAAAAGACTTAGAGGTCCAACCCTACGCGATCACATCTACAAATGTGGTATCTCCACCCGTTCCCGATCCACTGGGACGTGAACCACTTGAACCGCCAGTACTTTGAGTCCCGCCACTAGCATCATCTCGATTAGCCTCATGTTGTGCAAGTGCAGTAGAAATAGATTGTTCCATAAGAAACTCTAGTTCGGCTTTAGTAGTTGGAAGCTAATTAGCTGGTCTTCTACGAGTAGACTTTCTTTTTGACGCCATGCTCTTTTAATACACAATATCAAAAGAATCTAGACGTATATTTGGACGAATATAGTCTACATTGCGCATGAGAATTAAGGATACTACCAAACCCCAGATTCACTACGACTATACATATTCGAAACAACCATGAGTGGAAGAATATATCACATACGACATGAATAACCATAACAAGAGTAAAGACCGTAACAAAAGTACATCTTAAGTGCACCACCCGTACACCTTGCCGAAACTACAACCCATTGTGGAGGTGGAATCTATGTGGTCACAACCGCTCTAACAGCATAAATCACAAACTCTGTGGACTTTGATCGTCCAAAATCTTGGAATCTTTCGTTACAAACTCCGTGGTTTGCGACGAATATATCATTAACTCTTGAGCTTCACGAGCTCTAACAAGATCACTAAAATCCCTGTAGACGTCGGGTAAAATGCGATAAAGGAGATACAGCATGGCTCATGCCATTCTACCCCTTGAGACAAAACGAATGTCAAATGATAGAGTTTATCATAACAACTCCAATAACTAAGATAAGGTGGGGAAATTCTCTGTGGGTGGTTAACTTATTTCATTTGCTTAGATACCAAGTCTCAACCGACTCAGACTATAGATAGAACTGTAACGCTCAGCATTTCTTGTATTTTCCGATTTTAACAAGTCAAGTTGTACTTTTCATTTTTAGACACTTGTACTCTCTTCGCAATCTACTTTCGTTTCAATTGTAATTCGAGACTATTGATCATAATGAAAACGAAGTTATCATGTTCGTGTATCCATCTTAGTCTTATGTACAACTGATAATCAAATTCACGTTTGAACGAAATATTATTCAAGATTGTCGATCATTTATTATACTTTGACGTTTAATACTCGTTAAACTAATTAAAGCTCGCAAAATAATGAAATTCGTATTCTAATCCTTCAACTCAAAATCTTTGCAAAATAAATAATCGTTGAAAGACTTTTATCGTTAATCTAACCCGTTATAAAAATGGTTATTTATTTTATTTATCGATTTAATTAATATTTTTTTGAACGGCAAATTTGGATCACTGACGGACCACTAGAGTATCATCGTGCCACCAGCAGAACCACCCGATCATATCCATTTCCACTAGGCATTAGGCAATAATGCCGATACACCAATTCAGGTGGAAACCAAATAAATCTGGGAAAAAACCCCATTTGTGGGAATCGAACCCATGACCTAATGATCATAAGCCTTATCCCACCACCAAGATACCACTAGGCTATAATGCCATGGGTATCGATTTAATTAATTAAATTAATTAACATTACAATTAAAAGTTTTGTTTTTTTATAAAATAATCTAGTTAGTTTTCAAGTAATACAATGTTGAACAAAGGTAGTTAAGTTAGTATTAGTTGAGGGGTTGATTTCAACCTATTGAAACCTTAAGTGGTATGTTGAAACTCAAAATCCTTCTCATATTATGTAAAAAAAATGTCAACTGTCATTTAGAATTTGAGAAGGAGTCTTTGTGCCATAATTGAAAGTGTAAAAGACATGATTTCACTCGTTCTCAAATTGAAAGTGGATTGCTGCTTGCTTAAAATCCTCATGGGCCTCGGTTCTTGTTAGTGGTTCGCCAACATCAGAATTCAAACTTCAAAGAGGCCTCCGACAAGGTGACCCGTTATCACCGTTCTTATTTATTATCGCAATGGAAGCACTAGAGGTCTTCATGAATAGGGCGGTGAAGAGAGAAGCGTATAGAGGTATTAAATTACCAAATGATGGCCCAAGTCTAACTCATTTATGTTACGCAGACGATGTAATATTTATGGGTGATTGGAGTGAAAGGAATGTATTAAATCTCAATCGCATTTTAAGATGCTTTTTTCTCTGTTCTGGATTGAAGGTCAACCTATAAAAGTCAAGTCTATACACTATAGGTGTGGAAGAAGAGATAACAAAGGAGGTAGCCAGAAAATTAAGTGTAGCGAAGGCAAACTACCGTTCAACTTCCTCGGACTAACCATTGGTGCTAATATGAAAAAAGTGAAGTATTGGAAACCTGTGATCGATAACTTCAATAAGAAACTATCAGCTTGGAAGGCGAATTGCTTATCGTTTGCAGGAAGAATGGTGTTGGCCAAAGCGGTAATGGGAGCTCTTCCCAATTATTATTTTACCATGTTCTTAGCTCCAAAGAA
Organism: Helianthus annuus; assembly: GCF_002127325.2. Classification (NCBI taxonomy): domain Eukaryota; kingdom Viridiplantae; phylum Streptophyta; class Magnoliopsida; order Asterales; family Asteraceae; genus Helianthus; species Helianthus annuus. Next base: position 16,025,585 of record NC_035437.2, on the reverse strand, counting down.
GGTCATAAAAACACTCGATGCAATACGTAGAGATTTTATATGGGGTCGAAAGGCTGGTAAACACAAAATAAGGTGGATCGCATGGAGTCGAATGACTAGAGAAAGACTACATGGTGGTATGGGCCTTGGTAATTTGAGAAATACTAACCTCGCATTCATGACAAAATGGTGGTGGAAGTACAAATCAAAATCGGAGGAACTATGGATGAGAGTGATAAAAGCAATTCATGACAATAAAAGAAGTTATAAATTACTTCCGACTAATAAAAATATTGCAGGGGTCTGGAAAGACATCATGAAAGCAGGTAAGGAGCTGGAAAGTATGGGTGTATCAATAACAAACGAGTTAACAGTGGAGGTGGGAAACGGAAAGACGACAAAATTCTGGCTGGATCGATGGTCTGGAGACAGGAATCTCAGAGAAACATATCCGGAAATATTTAAAATTGTTGAAAATAAACAAGCCCGAATTGCGGATTACGTCACAGTTTTTCAGAACGAAACTCAATGGTTCATTACCTATAACCGACCACCGAACACGGATGAGGAGTGGAACCAATGGTCTAAGTTGCTGCAACAGATTAACGGTACACGAGTCAGTAATAATGAAGACAGGTGGGGGTGGAAATCGGACAGAAACGGAATTTTTTCGGTCGCTGCAGTTAGGAACCATCTAAAAAAAATCGAAGCCAAAGAAGACGACGAATGGAAGTTCTGGAATAGATGGGCACCACCAAAGGTAAATTATTTCAGCTGGAGGGCAGTGCTAGAAAAGATACCGGTGAAGCGAGAACTGGCTAGGAGGGGTATTAGTTTGAGCAGCTTGGTGTGTTCAAGATGTGGAGTCCATGAGGAGACTGTTGACCATCTCACTTGTGCATGCATGACATCTCAAAGAATTTGGAAAGAAGTATCAAGCTGGTTGAAAGTTTCTTCGTTATATGGTAGCCGGAATTGCAAGGAGGTGCTGGATCTTGGAAATAAGTTAAAAGGATCTGGCGAGTGGAAGAAGATCATCAATGTAGTAATTCAAGCGACGAGTTGGAACATTTGGAAATCACGCAATGACAAAGAATTTGAAGGCCATCTTCGAAACGAGAAGGAGATAATGGATATTATAAAGGAGGATAGCTTTATATGGGTTAAAGCAAGGTCGAAAATACAAAGTATCGTGTGGGAGAGATGGGTGGATTTCAATATAAGAGACGTAGTAAGATAGGCGTAAATGTAAAGGAGTGTTAATTTATTTTCTTTTCGTGTATTGTATTGTTATTGGGTTTTTACATTTCCTTTCTTCGACTCCCTGATTTCTCGATGGTGTTGATTGGAATCAAGTTTGCCGCCCAGCGACTAAGGTCAGCGAATGAACAGTTTTTCATTTCCTTTCTTCGACTCCCTGATTTCTCGATGGTGTTGATTGACTCCGTGTTTCCATTTTGGTGCAAATCATGAACTTGGACCCGATCTTAACACGTATACAAAATCAATCACAATCGTTTCCATACTTTACGACATCTCCGAAGCCTATAAATATCGACACTTTCAGCCTACTCGACACCCACACACCTTCACAACACCATAACACCTTTCGGTTAGCCTTGCACACCGCCGGAGAACAAATCGGAGAAGACGACCGGAGAGGAACTCGACGTGGTGTTTCTGTTATGTGTTCGGTGTACTTCGTCTTGCTTTCTAGACATTAAACTTCACGCCGGAGGACCTGCAACATCGGAGACGAAGACGTCGCCAGAACTCGGATCCTTGCCGGAGATTCCCGCCACTGTTCGGTATATCCTTGATTTAATTAATTCATTTTCTTTATTTTATTTTATTTTTTTTTTGCCACACAACTAGAACAAACAAACAGATGTCTAAAACTATTAACAAGATCATAGTGGGTGGATCGATGTGTGTTTGGTGTGTGTCTGTTCTAGTTATGTTTGTTTTGGCTATTTAATAATAAATAACCTGCCTAATCGATTTAAAAGGTTTAATCAAACAGGCATAACACATCAGAAAGGGTGCTCTGGTGGCTTGCACGATTTATGTTGAATCAGGGGTCGCGGGTTCGATCCCGGCCTCCGACAAACTCGCTGCACTTAGTTTAATTTTTTCAAAACAACTAACCCTTTATACTTCCTTTTCAAAATAACGAGTTAACGTAAACCCGCGCGTTGCGGCGGGATGTCAATTATAAAAGTCTTTAGTATCACTGTTTCTCTTGATTATCATCGATTCAAACACAAAAACATGTTCAAACTGCATTGTTAAAGATTAAATGTTACAAAAGTGTTAACACAAACTCACTCTCTATAATCAAATTTGGAAAAGAAAATTAAATTCAAGGTCTTTTTTATGAAAAACACAAAAGACTGTCAAAACCTTGGTTCTTTTGACTCTTGAGTTAGAAAAATTTTGTTGAAGCACAATTTGCAAACAACATATGTTTTTTTTTTTAAATTTAACCCTGTTTAGTCAATTCAATCCTTTTAAAAACTCCACGCATTCTGACTAAACTTTCAAAAAGCAAATAACTTTTACGTGATCAGTACTGGGATTACGGTTCGTGCAGAACCTTTATGTTTGGTATGAAAAATTAACACATAACCGCATATTATTTAAGCGTCTAAATTGGAATTTTACCCTAATCGCAACTCAAGAAGGATAAGAAAAGCAAAGATAGAAAACACATATCTTAAATGCGAGCCTTATTTTTTTCTTTGACCGATAAATGCAACGTTTAGTTTTGCTTTGAACGAAAATGCAACATCTAGTTGCTTTTTGGTTTAGATTAATTAATTTAATAAAACAATGAATGGTGTAATAATCCATATATAATCCATATATAATAATCCATATATAATGAAACGGTTTGTGCAATCCAATATACATAATGAAGCGGTGGAATCCATACAAATAATTATTCTTCTTACGGTGGAGTACCATTTATGAAGGAGAAATTATTAATTCACATGGAGGAAAAAAAAAAGAAACGGTTGTTGAGGGGATTCGAACAGGCGTCTCTTCGTTGTTGAAAAGTTGCGATGACCAATGGAACAGTTTCCATCTTGCAGTGTACATTCCTTTTAGTTAATATATAGATACAAACCGACGCGACTCTTGAAGAAAGGGTACATAACTCAAGTTGCTTTTTGTAGGGTATAGTAATTAACAGTTTACATTTTTAAATCTAATAAAACAACTAAAAATCTTATTCTTTCTTTTTATACGTAGCAATACATCATTAACAATATATATATATATATATACATATATATTTTTTTCATTTTTTTAGTAAAGCATTACATATTTAATAATAACCCAGATAATTAACATTTATTTACAATTCATTTATAACTCTAAACACTAATAGCGAGGTAATTATAATATCTAATCGATTTGTAAACAATAAATGTTAGGAATTATATTTTTACTTATAAATAATAACAAATTCGTTATGTCATATTCTAAACATCTAGGATGATCGCTCTTGTTCGTTCTCTTGGATTCTCCATCTTTACTCGTGCGTTATTACAAGAAAATCGCGACGCAACCACTGTGAGTATACTCGCTACCATTTTTACATTTAAACACTTTGGGTGCAACATGTATTCTATACAAAATCACGCAACGCTGGAAACTTGTTATATTCAGACTCTATCCACATTTAAACACGAAACATTTTGCTGCTTGTTAATCTCATATGCTATGCAAGTTAATCGTATTAAACAAGTTGACCGTATCTAACAAGTTGACTGTATCTAACAAGTTGACCGTATCTAAAAAGTTGATCGTATCTAACAAGTTGATCGTATCTAACAAGTTGATCGTATCTAACAAGTTGATCGTATTGAACAAGTTAACCTCCCGCTAGTGTATTGGGAAAGGAAAATTAGTAACTTGTTTTATGTTGTTCATGTTGGATACGAGTACTTAAACTTTTTAGTCTACTTAATGCTATATATTTAACTTGTATACTCGCCAACATTTCTATTGATGTTATTTTAATACATGTTCCAGGTTGATAGACGGAGTGATCAAAGAACAAGCTAGGATGAACCTAGAAACCCATCTAGAAAAAACAATGTTTGGAACTATTTCTGATACAATGTTTGAATCTTGTATGACATTTTAGTATTTATGAAATTTGATTTAATCCATATTGTCAGAATTAGTGTTATGATGCTTTTGAGCGATTTGTTCGTCTCATCCCGATGTTTCCAGCATCGGTTGGGGTGTGACAAGAACGCTAGGCATCGTATCAAACAAGGGACCGTCTTCTTGAGAGTAGATGTTAATCTCGATCATGAGTTTGGCGGTTTTAGCGGGAAAGGAATATTTGTAGAGAAATTTTTGGGCAAGTTCATCCCAAGTGTGTACGGACCCACTTGGGAGGGTGTTTAGCATCGACATTAGGAGGGTTAATAGTGGCTCCAAGATTACCGATCGTAGGTCGTAGGTATTCCATGAGAGTTCGTTGATCCACCATAGGGGGGTTTTGGGTCAAGGCTTTTTGTCGGTATCTGGATTGAAGTCTTTTTCTCAAAAAGCGCTCGGGTTCGTCAAGCGGTACTTTTATGTCTTTGTCGGTGGTGAAGTTCATGCACCAAACTGTATCTCCTACGAATTATACAGAATTGTGTGATTTTCTGCGAATAAAAACAAAAAGAATGCCTGGTCAGAAGAATAGCACGGCCCCATGCTAGTGTGACAAGCCGTTAGGAATAATCGACTAACTTGAACGGCAAACTTGATGTACAAAACCAGTTTATATAAAAGCAAATTTAATCATGGATGAATGATCTCCAACAGTCCGCCCTACATAGCTGAACCAATTTTTATAACACTCAAACAAATTTAGAAGTTGAAAAAGGTTTGAGTGACTTTAAGAAACAATATTGGAACTTATCATTATTTTCTTCCATTTAACTAACAATAACATATGTGTTTATTGTACAAACACCACAACAGTAATTGGATTCAATTTCAAAAACTAAGAACAAAACAAAAACACACACACACATAACTCAAATAGCAAAGAAAAAAACCCAGATACAGACTTTGACATGTAGATCTCTATTCTGCACTTAGATTGAAAATTACAGACTTTGACTTGTGAGACTCATCTTCCTCTTCTTGGAGCTTTCCTTCAGCCTACAATTTCACATCAAGTTTCAGTAACTGCAAATTTAGGTTTTCATTTTCAATTTCTAACAAATTTAATCAGTTTTTATTTTAATTACTAATTTGAAATTTCTAGTTGCAAGTCAGGAGAGTTTTATCATATTCTGGCGGCCGGAGTTCGCTTTCGCCATCGGAAATCACTGTTGTCGTCCCATATAAAAAAGAAGATCGCAGACTTACCTCAGCTGTAAGAAAACATATATGCAACTGATAAATCGGAACCAGATTGTTGAAACCTACCTCAACCACCATCTACTGCAGGATCATGTCTTGGTTGCCACAGATTTTCTCGAGAATCCTACCGTTGAAACCCTAGTTAGCGGATTTTAACACTACACACCGCACAGTCTCTGGATGTGATCATGGAATTCAGAAATCGAATGAGAGAAACGGGATTTGAGAACTCGATGGAGAGGGGATGGTGCAGAGCTTTGAGAGAGAAAACTAAGCACAGAAAAAGGTGTGAGTTTGAATTTTGAAATGAGCTGTGACTTTGCCGCCTCTTATCAGATCTAAAAATGTTCAGGGCCTTTGAAATTTAAAATCCCGCCCAAGAATTGAGGGTTTTGTTTGAAAGCCAGAAATCCCACTTAAGAGATTAAGGGTATAAAAGGTATTGTTTGAAAGGTATAAAGGGTATTGTGCTTTATAGAGTTGTACATCATGCTTTAAAGGTATTTTAAGTAAAGTGGCAAATTACCATAAGTTGTCCTTGCAATATGCTTTATAATATAGTATAGATATAGATTTAGACCCTAACAACCAAGAGTCAGACCTTCATATATAATTCTATATAATTCCCATAAACCCTGACCCTGATGCCCATGTAAGTAAACTCGGACGCCGCTTATTAAACTCAGGTTTAATATCAAAGTCTGACCATATATTCTCTTTTGTAAACTCTGATTATCAAAGAAATTCGGACTATAGAACAACAATTAAATCCTGCCATTTTTATTCACACAATTCGGCCAACATATGTCTTATTATCTATGTATTAATTCAGCAAACAAAGTGAACTTGCCATCTTTTAATTAATTCGATCCACGTTGAATAAGCCCACCAACATATAATATATATTACCCTTTTAACTTCAGCCCAACACGAAAATCATCTAATTCGGCCCACATGAAATAACTAAATTCGGACATGTAATATATATACAACTAGGTTATTGCCCCGGGTAATATACGGGCTGAATCACAATTATAATATGAAATAAAAAATGTGTTCACAATATGGTCTACTTTATATGTAATATAAGGTAATGTGAAAACAAAACTACATTTATTCAACACGTGTAATACACGTGGTTTTTAAAGATATTTTTTATTATTTGGTATATAAAAGTACATTTATTCAACCCGCGGGGTTTTTAATGTTTTTTAATTATTTAATATGTAAAATTACATTTACTCAACACGTATGATAAACAGGACTTTTAAAGATATAATTTTTTTATTTAGCATATAAAATTACATTTATTCAACCAGCGGGGTTCTTAAAGTTTTTTTTTTAATTATTTAATATATTACATTTACTCAACATGTATGATAAACAAGACTTTTAAAGACATATTATTTTATCATTTGGTATATAAAGTTACATTTAATCAACCCGTGTACTACACGGGGTTGTAACCTAGTGGATAAATATACTAAAATCAATATATAAAATTTACAATCTTTATTGTGATACGTATTGGTTCCATAAAAAAAATGTTTTTATTTTTATAATTAAAATTTACCATCTTTATTGTGCTACGTATTAGTCCCATAAAGAAATGTTTTTATTTTTATACTTTCAAATTAAAGTGAAATCCGGAAATTATAGATTAGGATTGGAAACAAATTTTAGAATTTAAATGTACATTCAGATAAAATTAAAAATTATGATATAATATTTATATTTTTTCTTAGGTATGAATTAATTTGAAATTTAAAATTATCTATCTAATCTCCTATATTTAATATTAATAATTAATAATTAATAATGTGTATTAGGCAGGAAAACGAAATTATTCATGCTCTCAATGAAATGAATGACAAATGTCCCATAATGATTTCTTTTATTATATGTATAGATTCAGTTGGCCTTTTTTTGTAGTTAAGTTCAGCACATGCTCCACAATAAAACTTGGACTAATTTATTGTGTATATAAATACGGACGTTGATAACTGGTCCTCCTTTTATAATTAAACACCGAAAAGAAGGCATATATATGGATGTATATACATAACTGATATTGCAAAAATAAACTCGGAATACTTCTTGGTTGATATCAGAATACTTATTTTATTTGGAAAAGTCATGAAATTCGGACCATATGTCAAAGAAACTCGGAACCTTTGAGATAAACTCGTACCCTATGTACATGTTAATAAACTCGAATCACCCTTAACATACAAACTCGGATCACCATTAACATACAAACTCGGACATATCCTGCATACATAAGCTCAGAACTAGTTTGCATACATAAACTCGGAATTAGCTTGCACTTATAAACTCGGAACCATGTATATAAGTAAACTCGGACATTATGTATACAAACAAACCCGGACTAACAGTTATTCACAGATTACAAACACACAGTCTTTTCAATGTAACAGTAGTTCTACGATCAAACCCTAATCTTTACAAACCAAATCAACAGTTTAGCAATTCTAATATATCAATAACATCTCTAGTATCTGACAAAGCAATTACTCATTCATGCACAAACAATCACATACTCATTCAAGCATAATCAAGTAAACTCAGGGCCATTGTTTGGATTGTTATGGTTTGACTGAAATCAAATGAACAAGAATATCAATCAACGTATAATCGTAAACATTACCTTAGATTACTTCTAGGGTTTGTCTTTGAAGGATTGAAAGATCATAGAGTAGAGTGAATGATTGTGTGTATGATTGGTGTAGAAATGATTAGAGGAAACTGTCGTACTGTGAGATTGTGAGGAAAGCTTAGGGTTTTGTGTTTTATTATAACTCCTCTAATGACCATGTTACCCCCTTAATTACATAATTTTCATATAAACTCCACAACATCTTGTAATTTATAATTAAAGCATATGATTCACGTATTTGTCATGCAACGGATAAGTTTCGTATAAACCATCTGCTTATAATTATTGTTCGAGTTAGCTTGTGTGTATTCCGGTAATTTCCCGAATTGCCAATGTAGACTCATTTAACTAACCCTCATTAAATTAAATGCGGTGTCATGAATGTTTGTATAAGTTAACTGTGGTTAGGTTAAAGTATTAACCTGAAATTGTGAGTTGTCATAATATAATATTATTAAAAACCGTGTTATGAATAGTAATGTACAAATAATCAAGGCACAAACATATATGTCATCAAAGCTGACTCACGGTTTAGTTTCTTTCCGTCGTTTTTCATTTTTGTAATTTTAATATAATATAATATAATGATTTATAAAATTTTGAATATATTATTGCGATGTGATTACTTTTATCTACGATTTGATAAAGTTTTATTTAAAATTGAACGGGTCAAATATAATTGATTGTTTTTTTTCTATTTTTCAGTTGAATTGCGTTTTACAATTGTAACTTAATGGTTCCTATATAATAATTTATAAAGTTTTGAATATAATGTCTGGTTCAAAAGTAATAACGCATATGATTCAAATGAATTTTTCATTTCAGTTAAGGATCAACTTCAAATATTCAAAACATGAATTCAAATACGTTATTTAATTTTCACTTTGTTCGACTTTCCAAGTTATCGAGTTAATGATTTTGCATATACCGTTGCGGGGTTCTTATTTTTATCTACATGATACAAATTTTATTCAAAACCATAGAATCAGAAACTCACATTAGCAGTTTTTTCTTTCGATTACACAATGAGTTGTGTGTAATTAAGTGATATATGTGTAAATAAACCTAATACTTCATTAAACTTTTTAGTTTTATTTTGTAATATATGTTTTCCCTGAGAAAACTAAGGAAGGATACCTAATAGTTATTTAAAAGGATTATTATTATTGAGAATAATCAATGATGATAATGTTTTCTATAACAAATATATGTAAGCATTATCACTCACTGAGGTTAAATGATATAATTGTAATGTTTAAAATAGATGCTTTAGGATTGCAATTTTTTTAGTATATGCATATATTCGCATATGGAAAATAATGAAAATATTATAAAAATATTTTAATAATTAATTAGACGTGTTTGTGCATTAGTTTTCTTTTCAAACAAAAGTTGTTGAATGAAAATTTGTTTTATAAAACATCAAATTGAAAGTGAAATCACATTAAAAAAAAACATACAAACCAAATTATATACACGAATATTGAAATTAAGAATATGATCTCTTAAAAAAATGTACGATGAAACCTTATAGCGATATGAAAAGAGTCCTGGATGGACTTTTGTAACCCATCCTTTTCTATAAATTATAACCCAAACTTATAGTTTTTTACTTTTGCCACATTTTTAAAACTCCTAATCAATGTTTTTAAAACCAGTTTATAGCAGCCGGATAAACCGAATGCCAAAAGCTTGGCCGGCACCAGTTTAAACCGGTATACCGGCACCAGGCCAAATGTTAAAAATTTGGACTTTTAATCTTTTATTGGTCCAAAAAAGGTGACGATTTATCTTCTTAGTAAACCTAGCGCCCAAAAAATACCAATAGTGAATTTTTGAATTATTTTTTATTATAAATTAACGTTTAGAATAAATTTTAGTATGTAATGATGTAGTTTTGGATTATTTTTTGAATTGAAATCGTATTTTATGCATATATAGTGTCAATTAGTCAACCTGGTTGAATCGTCCGGTACAACCCGATTCAACCAGTTAAACCATTCTTAAGTCTCACCCGATACTATTTAAAAACCGGTTTTAAAACATTGCTCCTAATATGGTGACGTACTTTCTTTGTCACTATAGCTTTGTCACACAATATTTATTTACAAAGTCAACATGTATATGTTAGCATTGGTGAGGTTTTTAAAAAGTCAATAACCGTCTATAGGGATTGTTGGTCGGTGGCAGTGGATTATTGAATGTGTGAATCAAAATTACAAAAGTCCACTAATCCATGGGTCATGTCAAACTACTCAACAATTTCATAATTGAGTTCAACCAAGGTTTATAACTTTAGACTGTGGGGGTGTGGAAGCTTGGGTTAGGGGCATTGCTCGACACGTGGTGGTGTGTGATCCATAAGGTGTGGTGTGGCGTGGCATGGCTTCTGCTGGGTGTCGCAACCCCCGACCCCTACCCCGGGAGGCGGGCGGCCGCGAGCTATTCTGAGTTGGTGGTATCGGTGTTTATTACTTTAGCAACGGAAATTTCATCAGGACCGTAGTTAGGAAATAGTTTATCAGAGTAAAACACCATATTTTTATAATAATAAATACATGGGAAAATCCCAAGTTTCCATTATAAACAAGTTTTTAGGGATAAACCCTAATTTATTAAAATAAAACTTCTTCTTTATTTAGATAACTTTTAAAGCCACTTTTCCAAGCCTTCAATGCTCCCCAGCTGGCTTCTATTTGGCTTTCACATTTTGTTACCTAAAACACGTTTAAAAACATTTTATCAGCAAGAAATACTGGCGAGTGAATCCAAGTTTAATCAAGAAAACTTTTATAATTTTACAGCATTTGTTTACTTCTACTTTAATTACCACCCACGGTACTGTCAATCCTGACTTGTGGTAATGTTACTACTCACAGTGTAGTAACAATTTATGTATACAAAACCCCAACATACCGACGATAATTGTAGATTTACAAATACTCAATCACTGTTAATTATACTTTGAAACAATTGAGGTTTTGTAAAAACAATTCACAAAAAAGGTTTCACAAAAGAGGATTAACCCACATAGCTAATTTAGGTATTTCCCTATGACTTCCTGGTTATAATCTATTAAATTAAACAATGCACACGCGTTCTTATAATAAACGAATTTACATTAGCTATCCCCTCCCCGAGACAGAACTCTAACGACTGAATCAGGCAGAGCCTTGATGTAATACACCGAACCTTAATGTACTGGTTATAAACGTATGAAATATGTAATTTATATTTCATATATTGTTAAACGAGTAAGATGATGGTGTGAAAGGTGAAATATCTTGACAAGCCTGGGCTAATATAGGAGACCGTTTAATATTAATAATTAAATATATTATTATTGACCTTACTCCGTTTTTAATGAAACTTAGGTTAAAACGTAGATAAAAAATATGCTCGTTCTAATGACATATTCGTCGTTTTATAAAACGTCATATTTTAAAAGTTATACGAGAAAAACGAGTGAAGCAACTGAATTAATATATATAAGCAAGCAAGCTAGCAGGTCAAGCAAGCAGGTAGGCACGTCACTTGATCCCACATCGCCTCAGAAATAATTTTAGGTGCCTGCTTGCTTCCTTTAATAAGAGTCTCAATAGTTTGTTTAGGTACCAGTTTCTTTAACAAAAACGCTCTAGTATAGAGAATCCCGAGTATACGATGCCCAGTTAGGTGTTGTTAATAGTCGTTTTTGGAGAGTGAGTAGGAGCAGGAGTAGCGAAACTCTACATCAACGTACCGTAGATAGTTTTAAGGTATGCTATTGTTTACGTTTATGTTTAGTTATTTATTATTTAATTTTAGTAGTTAATAGGAGTATTATTATTATTAGTAGTAATATTATTATTAGTAGTAGTAATGTTAGTATTATTTTTAGGTACTAGGGTTATTGTTAGGGGCGGGTATTGGGTAGCCTAGCCTTAGTTAAGCATAGACTAATCAACCATGCTTAAACAAGGCAGCGCTAACCAATATCCAACCATGATAATGACTAGTTAGGTGTATCATTACCTAACCTAGGATTATGTAATTGTGTCAGGACCTTGAGACATAACCCAGTCGTACTAGCGGCAGTTAAGCAATTGCTAATCAGGTGAGTCATCATACTTGTCTTTTAAACTGTGATAGTATACTCGTCCATAACTGGTAATAATGAGAATGTTGCAGTATGCATGTGTCAGTAGGGGTATATGGGATCCTATTATGCTTAATAAGGTGTGTCACTCTGGGAAGGGTAATAAGGTGTTGTACCCACAGGCACTTCGTGCTTATAAGGTCCAGCGACACACACTCATACCTATGTGACGGTCGTAGGGGGACACAGCTGGAGGACCAGTATATCTCTTGTACGGTGGTTTGGGACAATTCAAATGTGACCTATAAGGTTCAATGAGGCCCAACCTGACTATAATGTGGTCACATGCCCATATTGTGTATGCATATAATGTAAATTGTGGTCTATCTTTATAAAAATTGTATAGTATGAGCTCACCAGTATATATCTGACGTCGTTTTGAGTATACTTATCTCAGGTGAGTCATGAGGAAAGCTATAGGAACTACTTGACAGTTGTGGAGTTTTAGAAGATCAAGGAGTTCTTAGTTGCCAAAAGATTGTAAATAATTAAAGTGTTGTACTCAGACTATTATAAGTTTTAATGAAAGTTTAGTTTGTTTCCGCTGTAAATGTATCAATTGTGCATAATCACCCGGGTTACGGGGTGGGTGTTACAGTTGGTATCTGAGCCCGAGGTTTTAGCGAATTAGGTATTGCAGGAATGCCTAAGCTTTAACCAGTAGTTCTCTAAAGATTAATAGCACACTCAGACTAGGCCAAATAACATGTTCTCAGGAAAAGTACTTGCATAGTCAATTGAGTGACGCTAGAAGTAAACTATGTTGTGCCTTTTTATGTGCTATATATATATATATCTATGTGACGTATATAGTTGTTATATTATAATGATGTATCATACATATCAGTAACTCTTTATACTCATATTCCTATAGGAAGGACACAATGTCTGAACATAGAGATGAACAAGGGTCTAGAAATAATCAGAATAACAGAAGGGGAGATGAAAGTTCTTATAGGACTCGAACTCCCTCTCACAGTGTCAGATCCCGGTGTAGTACAAGCATGCGTCTAAATACTGAGGATATCCACAATATAGCCGTGGAAGTGGCTAAGGTAATAACAAATGCACAAACCGGTAATGTTAACCAATCTGGAGAACAACCTGAAGAAAGCTTAGCTGCCTCCATGCCAGTACAAAGGGAAAGAATGGGCGAAAAGAAAAACACTATTGCAACCATGCCACTAGAACGAAAAGGTGAATATTCCAAATCAAAGGAATGTTCTTATAAGCACTTCATGTCCTGTAAACCTCAGTCCTTCGACGGAAGAAAGGGAGCACTAGAAGCTTAAGACTGGCTCAACAGAATGGAGTCAGTAATAGACCTATGTGAATGTAATGACCGCAACAAAGTACGGTTCGCCGTACATATGTTTGAAGCTGAAGCCCTTCACTGGTGGAACATTGTGGTCCGAATAGAGGGAAAAGAAAAGGTTAAGGAGATGAAGTGGGAGGAGTTTATTCATAAGTTTCTTGCTAAGTATTGTCCTCCCAGTGAGATTGAGCAACTGGAAGTGGAATTCTTTCAGTTAAAAATGGGAAATAAAACCTATCGAGAGTATGTTTCTCGTTTCAGTGACATATCTCGACTGGTTTCTTATTTAGCATTGACTAAGGAACAACTGATCAATAGGTTTATTTGGGGTCTACCCTCTGAAATGAGGGTGTTTATCAAATCCAAATCCCCCAAGACTTTTGCAGAAACTGTTGAGGCTGGCGCCGTCATGGCTGCTGAGATAATTCTGCGGCAGGCTGAATCTCACGCACCAAAAAGGAAGTGGGAAGAAAGAAAGGGGACACCCAGAATAACAACTTTAAAAGGCCTAAAACATTTCCTCAATGTCAAATTTGCAAACGCTTTCATACGGGGGAATGCCGTTTTCCTTGTCCAAATTGTAAAAAGACGGGTCATTCTCTTCAAGAATGCAAGGAAAAGAAGAAGTGTTTCGGATGTGGAGACCCTAACCACATGAGATCCGAATGTCCCGAACTCAAAAGAAATAATAAGACACAACCAAATCAGCCAAAAGGGCGTGCATTTGTACTCACCACGGAAGAAGCCAAGACTAATACAGATGTTATCATGGGTACGTATCTCGTAAATGATGTATATGCGCGTGTGTTATTTGATACCGGTGCAAATAGAAGTCTAGTGTCGACTACCTTTAGACCTTACTTGAACCAGGCGTCCCAAAACCTAGATCATGCCTTTACAGTAGAAATGGCTGATGGAAGTCAAAAAGAGATAGTTGACATTGTTAAGAATTGTAAAATAAGCTTAAACAACCATGTTATCCCTATAGACCTAATGCCTATGGAACTTGGAGAATTCGACATAGTCATAGGAATGGACTGGTTGACACCATATCATGCGGAAGTTATATGTGACAAAAGGATCGTCCGACTCAGATTACCCAACGGCAAACAGCTAACTGTATCGGGAGACCGCACTGACAAGGCTAAGAACCTCATCACGATAGCACAAGCACATAAATGCCTAAGGAAAGGGTATGTTGCCTTTTTAGCATATGTCGTAAACACTACAGAAAAACAGAAGGTCGAGGACGTGCCAGTAGTACGAGAATACCCCGAAGTGTTTCCCGATGAGCTCTCGGGACTACCATCGGATAGACAGGTTGAGTTTTGGATTAACCTAGTTCCCGGTACATCACCGATTGTTAAGTCGCCGTACAGACTAGCCCCGACAGAAATGCAAGAACTCAAGAAGCAACTACAAGAGTTGCTTGACAAGGGGTTTATCTAACCCAGTTCGTCGCTATGGGGAGCACCCATCTTGTTTATCAAGAAGAGAGATGGGACGATGCGCATGTGCATCGATTATAGAGACTTGAATAAAGCCACTATAAAGAATAAATACCCTTTACCCAGGATCGACGACTTGTTTGATCAATTACAAGGGGCAAGTTATTTCTCTAAAATAGACTTGAGGTCTGGATACCACCAAGTGAAAGTTGCACTAGAAGACATACCTAAGACGTCTTCAGGACTAGGTATGGTCATTACGAATTTTTGGTAATGCCATTTGGATTAACCAATGCACCTGCAGTGTTCATGGACCTCATGAACAGGGTTTGTAAACCTTACCTCGATAAGTTTGTGATTGTTTTCATTGACGATATCCTTATCTACTCTAAGAATGAGGCTGAACATGAACAACACCTGAGAGCAGTCCTTGAATTGCTCAAGAAAGAGAAACTTTATGCAAAGTTCTCTAAGTGTGAATTTTGGATACGTGAGGTGCAATTCCTAGGCCACGTGATAAATGAACATGGAATACAAGTTGACCCTGCAAAGATCGAGGCCATCAAGAAATGGGAAGTACCGAAGAATCCCACTGAAATCAGAAGATTTCTGGGGTTAGCAGGATACTATAGAAGGTTTATTCGAGACTTCTCAAATATTGCAACACCATTAACCACACTAACCCAGAAAGCCTCTAAGTTTAATTGGGGACCTAAACAAGAAGAAGCCTTTAACACGTTAAAGAATAAGTTATGTAGCACCCCAATACTGTCACTTCCTGAGGGAATAAAATATTTTACCATCTACTGTGATGCATCTCACTATGGTATGGGATGTGTACTCATGCAAAGTGTAACAACTGTCACCAAAATCCATAATTAGGATAGTAATTAGCTATTAAGAAAACCCTAATTGAGACACCCAAGTAATTCTGCACTAACCCTAGAATTTCCAGAACAATCAGAATCAGGATCAGGGGCCCTAAAACTCAGGGGGGGGCAAAACCCTAATAACGATTATCTTCATAACTCATTATAAAATTCGAAATTTATAAAACCATCGACACAGCAAGCCTACCTGCACGAAGGGCTACCCTATGAAAATAGGGTGGTCACTCGCGTAGCGCGACGGCTAAGGGGGTACCCCTCGCGCTACGCGACGGTGTCAAAAATTCAGTATAAATAGCAGGGGTTGGGACTTGAATTTTGACACTTGAACGACAAAAATCGGAGTTACATAGGCCGAGTTATAAGCAAAACAGTCCAACACACACACTATTATCGAATCGCTGCCGCAGAACAGGGTAATTACTCGATCGCTATTACGATTCAGTTTCCGGAATCAATACATTCAAAGAATGTCTAAGTGCTGCCCACATTGGGCTATGCTTTGTCGTTGTCGATAATTCGATATACGAGTTGAAGTACTATACTTTATCGTTTGTCATTTTGATAAATGAGCCGAAGTATTGCACTTGGACATTCATTGTCAAAATTGATCTCGGGGAATTATCGTAACTGCTGTATTGATCACTAATCCTGTTTTGTGTGCATTATTGTTAGATTAGAAATAATCAAGGCTAATCAGTAGGCTTATACACTGCTCGTTAAATCTGCAATGTGAGTCATTCTTCTTTTTATCAAACTGTTTTACAATACTCCAAATTATTTTCAAAGTGTTATAATTACAGGGATTAAGTCGTGGTTATCTTGACCGCTGGTTAGTGGGGTATTGTGCACATTACTAATTTCTCACAGGGTTAGGCAGTAAGCCCTAACAGTGGTTAGGCTACAAGCCCTAACAGTGATAAAACGTCACTAATTGGGTGACTGGACCCAATAGTGATATGACCATCGTCACACGGGTGGCAATACCAGATATAAAATAAGATAATGCCATTGTAATCGCTCTTATGCTGTAATTTATAACTATATGTCGTCTTAAACAAAACTGAATGATTCACTCAGTATTTCCCCGCTGACAAAACCTTTTTACAACATGTTTCAGGTGACATACTGTGAAATCAGTACACGTGCTACGGAGCACCCTCAAGCTTGAAGTAGTGGCTCATATAAATAAATAAACATGTTTGTAAAATAATGAAATGATGAAAATTACGAGGTTATCCCGAAATGTAAATAAATAATACTCGGGCATTTTCAATAATTAAAACGATCCTGCTAAAGACTTCCGCTGTAAACTTGACTACCGCGTGTTTCCTGTCCCGCGGCTCCTGATCCGGGTCAAACCGGGGGCGGGGGCCGTGACAGGAAAGAGGTGGTATCAGAGCCACTAATCAAGCCACTGATTTAAGCCTATTAATTATTTAGAAAATACTTAATCTTTATTAAATTGCTATTCTGTGATTATGTGTTTTATTATCTGATTAATTGCATATAACATGAAACAAATTTTATATGTGTAGCAAATAAAATAAAATTTTAGTGTCTTTACAAAATCTAGAAGCCTTATTCAGTAAATAAATAAATTTATAAAATCTAGGGTGCTCTAAATTCTAGTTGTTCGGATAAATAAACGAGTATTTCTACCAAATTTGTTATAAATTCTGACATAATAATTGTGTGTAAACAGAATGAGTGATTTGTCTAAATGCCCTCCAGAACTTAAATCTCTATCCAGTAAGAATAGAGGTTTCCAGAGATTTCAATAGGTATATACCAGCCAGGGAGGAACCTATAGAATTTAATGCTTTACCTCTCGAGCCTAAGAAAACAGAAATTGAAGAAAGTTCTAGGCAAATTGAGAGATTACCATCTCAAGAAGAGTTAGATTTCGTATTAGAAAATTTCAATACTATTAAGCCCTGTGATGAAACACAACTACCAACGAACTTAGACCCAGCTATTTCAAATCCTTTGATCCGCTCACGACCTTCCGATATAGACGAATGGTTGATTCATGAAATACAATTACAGAATAATCCCTATAAGTTTTTTTTTCCTCAGTTCCAACTGAACCCTTTACCAAATCCACCAAAAGAGTAACGAGAATACAGCTAGACTTCACCACTTGGATCAGGAACTAATAAATATTGGGAATAGGATTCAAGAGATTGGAAAACAAATCTCCTGGAAATACGATCCAAGGAAATACCGTTACTAGACTATTATTTAGCAAAAGGATCGAGAATTTATGAAATTACGATTATGTAATAGTAATAAATAAAACTAGTATGTGTAAAATAAATAATAAAACAATTGTATATAGAAGCATGATATAATAAATATCATAAAAAATTTACAGAATTGGGTACACGTGGTTATGTGCAATTAAGTGTAACATTAGATTATTTCTTGTATACTAATTATTTATCTATAAATCAGTTATCCAATGGAACACGCTAATAATGAACCAGTTAACGAAGGTAATCAATCTGAGCAACAGTCAGGGGGTCAATATATGACTAGGCAGGATATAGAAAATATTGTTGCTCAAGGGATAGCCAACACTATTCCAACAATGATTGCTCAAGGGATAGCCAACGCTATTCCAGCAATTGTCAATGCTGTTAAAAATCCCATAGAACCACAGCAAATCATTCCTAGTAAACGTATTTCTGAAGATAATTTCAGTAATAGCGTAAACGGAGGTAATGATCATGCTAATCATGATAATGAACCGCGACGAGCTCCGCTCCCTAAGAAAAAGAAAGTTGCAACACCTGGTTGCACTTATAAGGAGTTTCTTGCCTGTAAACCTGTAGAATTCGCAGGCAATGAAGGGGCAACTGCGGCACTACGTTGGTTAGAGAAAACTGAGGCAGTGATTAGAATAAGTAAATGTGTTGAGGAAGATAAAGTTATGTATGCGTCACACCTTTTCAAAGAAGAAGCATTAGAATGGTGGAATACCATGTTACAAGCCAAAGGAAGTGACATAGCCTATGCCATAGGTTGGGAAGAATTTAAGCGATTAATAGAAAGAAAATTTTGTCCCGAATATGAGAAAGAGCAAATGGCAAATAAGTTTTTAAGTCACCGAATGGTGGACGTAGATTGTCGAGGGTATACTTCAAAATTCTTTGAGTATGCCAGAATTGTACCTACACTGGCTTCGCCAGAATCGGTACTTATATCTCGCTATATCTGGGGTTTAATTAGCGAAATTCGTGACATTGTCAAAGCTGCGAGACCTCGTACAATTGACGATGCGGTAGAATTAGCCAACACCCTAACTGATGGACTGGTACGCACTCGGGAAGAAAATAGGAGGAAGGATTTAGCCCAGAAAATTTCCCAAGAATTCCATGTAGGTAATAATAACCATCTCAGGAAACGAGGAAATGAGCGATTTCCTACCATCCCATTTTGCGATACTTGCAACAGCAGGCATTTTGGAAAATGCAAAGGATGTTGCAATTTCTGCAAAATTCCAGGACATCGGGAAGAGGATTGCAGGAAAAAGAAGGCAATAACCTGCTACAATTGCGGAGAAGCTGGACATTACAAAACTAACTGCCCGAAATTAGGCAACCCAGCAAACGAAAAGACAAAACCTACAGAAGGGACTACCAAGAGAAATGCAAGAGCTTTCCAATTAACTACTCAGGAAGCTGAATTAATTCCTGACATCATAGTTGGTACGTTTTAAAATTTCCGACGATTAAGCAAAAGAATTATTTGACTCTAGAGCAAACCAAAGTTTCATAAATACTTCATTTTGCCAAGTCTTTAATTTACCTTTAACCAAACCTTAGGCCAACTTTTACAGTTGACGCAGATTTTGTTAGAATAAATAATATTTTGCAAGAAGCACAGATAGAATTAATAGGACGTAAACTTTTCTGTAAAATTTGTTATTAATAAATTAGCCGGATTCAATGTTATAGGAATAATAACCAACTTTGCTCAACTTCTTTATAAAAACTTCCGTATTAATAGAAAGGAAGGATTAAGGAAAAGATATATCGATTATAGAGAAATAAATTAGAAATCAATACCTATTCTCTAGGAATAAAAATTTATTTTGCTCAATTTTCAAATACTAGGTATTCGTCCACAATAGATTTGTGTTTCGAACAATATTAAATGGCAAATTCTGCAATCCCTAAAAGAAAATTTGGAATTCTGTAAATTCAAATAGATACTATAGATGGTATATTTGATAAAATATATATCCCTAAAATAAGCTAAAACAATTAAGGTTAAATAAAAATCTAAATCAAAAGAAGCTTTAAAATCTTATAGCATAAATTTAACCTTCAGATTAGAAACCACTATCTGTAAGAAGATAAAGTTATTACCCATACAGGTCATAAGAATTTAAGATACATATTGGAGTAAATACAACTATAATATTTAGTATCCCAAAGGGAAAGACTGAAGACGACTATAAACCAAATCCATTAAAGTTCAAGTTGGAAACAAAATATTATTAAAAATATCTCCTTGAAAGAAATTATTAAGAAAAGAAAACTAAGTCTAAAGATACGTAGGACCATTTCCAATAAGATTAGTAGTTTATTATTTTCAAACTACTCGACAAAATAGTTAGAATACATGATATATTTCATATATCCAATTTCCAGAAATAGTTGATAGACAAATCCCTGGTAGTGTCTCTTCAAGAAAAAGAGATAAACGAAAAGTCAAAATTCATAAAGAAATCACTACGAATAAAGGATAGACGAGTAAAATTTTTACACATAAACAATAATATTAATAGAACTCAAAGAAAGAATCTGAATATATCTACAAACTGAAATTAGAAATGAAGTAAAGATACCCTTATCTATTCCAGTAAATCTCGAGGACGAGATTTTTATTAAGGTGGGGAGGATGTAACAACTGTCACCAAAATCCATAATTAGGATAGTAATTAGCTATTAAGAAAACCCTAATTGAGACACCCAAGTAATTCTGCACTAACCCTAGAATTTCCAGAACAATCAGAATCAGGATCAGGGGCCCTAAAACTCAGGGGGGGGGGGGGGGCAAAACCCTAATAACGATTATCTTCATAACTCATTATAAAATTCGAAATTTATAAAACCATCGACACAGCAAGCCTACCTGCACGAAGGGCTACCCTATGAAAATAGGGTGGTCACTCGCGTAGCGCGACGGCTAAGGGGGTACCCCTCGCGCTACGCGACGGTGTCAAAAATTCAGTATAAATAGCAGGGGTTGGGACTTGAATTTTGACACTTGAACGACAAAAATCGGAGTTACATAGGCCGAGTTATAAGCAAAACAGTCCAACACACACACTATTATCGAATCGCTGCCGCAGAACAGGGTAATTACTCGATCGCTATTACGATTCAGTTTCCGGAATCAATACATTCAAAGAATGTCTAAGTGCTGCCCACATTGGGCTATGCTTTGTCGTTGTCGATAATTCGATATACGAGTTGAAGTACTATACTTTATCGTTTGTCATTTTGATAAATGAGCCGAAGTATTGCACTTGGACATTCATTGTCAAAATTGATCTCGGGGAATTATCGTAACTGCTGTATTGATCACTAATCCTGTTTTGTGTGCATTATTGTTAGATTAGAAATAATCAAGGCTAATCAGTAGGCTTATACACTGCTCGTTAAATCTGCAATGTGAGTCATTCTTCTTTTTATCAAACTGTTTTACAATACTCCAAATTATTTTCAAAGTGTTATAATTACAGGGATTAAGTCGTGGTTATCTTGACCGCTGGTTAGTGGGGTATTGTGCACATTACTAATTTCTCACAGGGTTAGGCAGTAAGCCCTAACAGTGGTTAGGCTACAAGCCCTAACAGTGATAAAACGTCACTAATTGGGTGACTGGACCCAATAGTGATATGACCATCGTCACACGGGTGGCAATACCAGATATAAAATAAGATAATGCCATTGTAATCGCTCTTATGCTGTAATTTATAACTATATGTCGTCTTAAACAAAACTGAATGATTCACTCAGTATTTCCCCGCTGACAAAACCTTTTTACAACATGTTTCAGGTGACATACTGTGAAATCAGTACACGTGCTACGGAGCACCCTCAAGCTTGAAGTAGTGGCTCATATAAATAAATAAACATGTTTGTAAAATAATGAAATGATGAAAATTACGAGGTTATCCCGAAATGTAAATAAATAATACTCGGGCATTTTCAATAATTAAAACGATCCTGCTAAAGACTTCCGCTGTAAACTTGACTACCGCGTGTTTCCTGTCCCGCGGCTCCTGATCCGGGTCAAACCGGGGGCGGGGGCCGTGACACAAAGACGCAAAGTGATTGCCTACGCCTCTAGACAGTTGAAGATTCATGAGCGGAACTACACAACCCATGATTTGAAACTTGGTGCCATAGTGTTCGTGTTGAAAATTTGGAGGCACTATCTTTACGGTACAAAGTGCACTATCTATAGTGACCATAAAAGTTTAAAACACATATTTGAGCAGAAGGAGCTCAATATGCGTCAGAGACGATGGATGGAGTTATTAAGTGATTACGACTGTGAGATCCAATACCATCCAGGTAAGGCAAACATAGTAGCAGATGCTCTACGTAGAAAAGAGAAACCTCAACTAATAAGAATTCGTGCAACCAGAATAGAGGTTAAAACTAGTCTCTTAGATCAAGTTAAGAATATACAACAAGAAGCCTAAAAAGAGAATCATATTGTAAAAGAAAGAATGATTGGGAGACTGAAGCTACTAACAATGGGAAATGATAATATCCTTAGGTTCAACAATAGGATATACGTTCCTAATTTTGAAGGACTGCAGGATACAATCTTAGAGGAAACTCACAAGTCTAAGTATTCCATTCACCCTGGCAGTGACAAGATGTATAAGGATTTAAGGAGAGATTATTGGTGGTCGGGAATGAAGCGATCTGTTGCCCATTATGTGGAAAAGTGCCTTACATGCCTTAAGGTGAAGGCAGAACATCAAAAACCCTCTGGATACTTGCAACAACTAGAGATTCCAAAATGGAAATGGGAGAAAATCACCATGGATTTTATCACGAAGCTCCCAAGGTTAAGTCATAGCTATGATACCATTTGGGTAATAGTGGACAGATTGACCAAGTCTGCATACTTCGTGCCAATTTGTGAGGTCTATAAGATGAACAAGCTAGCTCAAATTTACATCAAAGAAATAGTCTCGCGACATGGGGTGCCTGTATCGATCATATCAGACAAAGATAGTCATTTCACATCTAAATTCTGGCAAAGTTTCCAACATGAGTTGGGAACCAAGCTTAGTCTAAGCACTGCATATCATCCTCAGACGGATGGGCAGATTGAACGGACTATTCAAACATTAGAAGATATGCTTCGGGCTTGTGTAATTGATTTTGGTGGAAGTTGGGACACTCATCTACCACTCATCGAATTCGCCTACAATAATAACTATCACGCCAGCATCAAAGCTGCACCTTATGAAGCTTTATACGGAAGAAAGTGCCAAACTCCTATCTGTTGGACGGAAGTAGGGGAAAGTCAACTAGCAGGACCAGAAATCATTCCAGAAATCATTGTGGAGACCACAGATAAGATCCAACAAATAAAAGAAATGATGAAAAGTGCTCAAGATCGACAAAAGAGTTATGCAGATCAGAGGCGTAAACCCCTAGAATTCCAACTAGGGGATAAAGTAATGCTGAAGGTATCACCCCTGAAAGGAGTGATTCGGTTTGGAAAGAAGGGAAAGTTGAAACCCCGATACATTGGGCTGTTTGAAGTAACAAGCAAAGTAGGACCAGTGGCTTATCGGCTAAAACTTCCTGAACAGCTGGCAGGAATACATAATACTTTACATGTATCAAATTTAAGGAAGTGCCTGGTGGACGAAGCTCAACAAATACCCCTGGAAGACGTACAGGTTGACGAAAAACTCAAATTCATTGAAAAACCACTACAAATCGAAGATAGGAAGGTTAAAAAGTAACGCAAAAAGGAAATCCCGTTAGTCAAAGTCAAGTGGAACGCACGTCATGGACCCAACTTTACATGGGAATTAGAAAACATAATGAAAGATAAGTACCCTCATCTTTTTAAGTGATGACAAATTTCGAGGACGAAATTTTTGTAAGGAGGGAAGGATGTAATACCCCGAACCTTAATGTACTGGTTATAAACGTATGAAATATGTAATTTATATTTCATATATTGTTAAACGAGTAAGATGATGGTGTGAAAGGTGAAATATCTTGACAAGCCTGGGCTAATATAGGAGACCGTTTAATATTAATAATTAAATATATTGTTTTTGACCTTACTCCGTTTTTAATGAAACTTAGGTTAAAACGTAGATAAAAATATGCTCGTTCTAATGACATATTCGTCGTTTTATAAAACGTCATATTTTAAAAGTTATACGAGAAAAACAAGTGAAGCAACTGAAATAATATATATAAGCAAGCAAGCTAGCAGGTCAAGCAGGCAGGTAGGCACGTCATTTGATCCCACATCGCCTCAGAAATAATTTGAGGTGCCTGCTTGCTTCCTTTAAATAAGAGTCTCAGTAGTTTGTTTAGGTACCAGTTTCTTTAACAGAACCGCTCTAGTATAGAGAATCCCGAGTATACGATACCCCGTTGGGTGTTGTTAATAGTCGTTTTTGGAGAGCGAGTAGAAGCAGGAGTAGGGAAACTCTACATCAACGTACCGTAGATAGTTTTAAGGTATGCTCTTGTTTACGTTTATGTTTAGTTATTTATTATTTAATTTTAGTAGTTAATAGGAGTATTATTATTATCAGTAGTAATACTATTATTAGTAGTAGTAATGTTAGTATTATTTTTAGGTACTAGGGTTATTGTTAGGGGCGGGTATTGGGTAGCCTAGCCTTAGTTAAGCATAGACTGATCAACCATGCTTAAGCAAGGCAGTGCTAACCAATATCCAACCATGATAATGACTAGTTAGGTGTACCATTACCTAACCTAGGATTATGTAATTGTGTCAGGACCTTGAGACATAACCCAGTCGTACTAGCGGCAGTTAAGCAATTGCTAATCAGGTGAGTCATCATACTTGTCTTTTAAACTGTGATAGTATACTCGTCCATAACTGGTAATAATGAGAATGCTGCAGTATGCATGTGTCAGTAGGGGTATATGGGATCGTATTATGCTTAATGAGGTGTGTCACTCTGGGAAGGGTAATAAGGTGTTGTACCCACAGGCACTTCGTGCTTATAAGGTCCAGCGACACACACTCATACCTATGTGACGGCCGTAGGGGGACACAGCTTGAGGACCAGTATGTCTCTTGTACGGTGATTTGTGACAAGTCAAATGTGACCTATAAGGTTCAATGAGGCCCAACCTGACTATAATGTGGTCACATGCCCATATTGTGTATTCATATAATGTAAATTGTGGTCTGTCTTTATAAAAAAATGTATAGTATGAGCTCACCAGTATATATCTGACGTCGTTTTGAGTATACTTATCTCAGGTGAGTCATGAGGAAAGCTATAGGAACTACTTAACAGTTGTGGAGTTTTAGAAGATCAAGGAGTTCTTAGTTGCCAAAATATTGTAAACAAATAAAGTGTTGTACTCAGACTATTATAAGTTTTAATGAAAGTTTAGTTTGTTTCGGCTGTAAGTGTATCAATTGTTCATAATCACTCGGGTTACCGGGTGGGTGTTACACTAGACGTGCATTACGGAGCACTAGATCAATCGGGCAGCGTAACTAATACGTAACCGGGGGTTATGATACTTACATCGAGGTAAAGCTTCGCTTTTTAGTGGGTATTGTGCCCGAGAATTATAATTACTATTCAGAATTTTGAGAGAGAAAGTCGATTGTGAGCGATTTGGAAACTGAAGCCTGAACTCCCAATTTATTGGGCCTGATCAGGGGTTTCTGGCGGCCCGCGAGAGAGAAACAAGGGGCCTTCGCGCCCCGTGAGAGCCTCTAGGGTAGGCCCTAGGGTTGCTGAATCAACGGCTAGCTTCGACACGATAGGGATACGTGGTGACCTAGGGTTGCGCCTGGTGTCAAGAGGGTCGCGGCCCGCGACAGACCTCTCTTTCTGTGTTGCGCCCCGCGAGCGGATTAAAATACTGTTTTTATATGATTTTTATTAAAATAGAGGTATTTCGGGGCCGTTTGTCGTATACTGGGTGTATTTTAAAACATATAGGGATGTTTTAAGGATTTTAGGAGAGTTGAGATACTACGGGAATATCTTTCAATTCTTTTTCTTTAGGGTTAGTGATTATGGAAATCATATACACTAGTGATCCTTTCCTTGCATAACTAGCTGTTTTCATCAAGAGATGAATTTCGTAGATCGAGTTGGCTTATCTCCTTTAATTGTGATCTTTTCACCCTTTGTGAACTTACTTGTATTGACTTTTGATCACATAAAATACTGGCTTTATTGGCTATTAACCAATCCATTCCTAATACAATATCAAATCCAACTAGATTCATTGTGTCACACCCCAATATTTCCACGTATTACCGGTGGGCCCGGTGGGGAGTATCGTGACGTAGTTGATATCATCATAGTCAAATAATCACAGTTCAATGCACAGCGGAAGACTAAAATAAAATATATTACAAACCGAGTGAAAGTAACATAAGTATTACAAACGGAATGTAAGAGGATCCACAGGCGGATCTTAAAACGGAAACATAAACATTGTTCAATAGACTTTAGGCATCTAGAACTTGCAAGATTCCTTATTAACGCCCTGAGCTCCTAGCCAATTTACGTACAATAACTGTCACTTAACCTTTTTGGAAAATACGTCAGTTTACACTGGTAAATACAATTAGCTGACTCATTTTGAAAATGTTTAAGAAAATTGATATGAATGCACAAGCCACAAAAACTCTTTTATAACTTGGGACAATTTTATTAATGAAAATCTTGTATCAGATTTACATGTTTGTCCAACATTTAGGGCCGGTGATTATACAAACCGATCAAGATTAATCGACACACCATAAATATAGTCTCACAAGAAGTTACCCTTACGAGTGAGTATATCTTTTATATACGCAACAGGAGGAGTTATGCCTACACCTTGTGCTTAAGTTGTGGCCATTCACTTTTTAAATGAGCCAAGGATATTCAGGATGCGGTCATTAACCCCTAATGTTATTTGTTATCAAGCAATACTGATTAAAACAGGATTATTGTGACATCTGTGCTTGTAATCATTGTAAACAGTTCAATTATCAATGAAATAAAGCTATTTGATCCCTATGTTTGTTTGTTTATGTTTGATGTTTTTCATGTTAAACTTTTATTCGATTTCAAACTCTATATCGCTTTCTGGAGAATTATACGCAAACTGGTGCGAAAACGTAATCAGTTATACGCGACAAATACTCCGGAACATCAATTCATGCTTAACATACCTTAAATAACCTTTACATAACTTAGAAATAAGTTTTGAAGGCTTTGGTATGGCAAAATTAAGTCAATTCGCTTACAGGGACTAAAATTGACAAACTGCGAAAGTATGCCGATTTGAACTGTAACGAACATTCCGGAACATGATCATAAGTAAAACACACCCTAAATATCCTTTACATAGCTTAGAAATAGGCTTTGAGGGGTTCGGTGTGCTAAAATAAACTTTATGCTCATTCAGGGACTAAAAGCGTCAAAAAGTGCATAAGTTTGCATTTTCGCGCATAACTTACGTTCTGAATACTTCCGGACATCCAAAAATTTATGTAAGCATTAAAATATTATGTTTTAGTTTTTGGCTTGTCAAAAACCCATTCATCGCGCAATTTGGACCGTTTTTGCGTCCGTCACGACTTCCGTCGTAATTAACCGAACAACGCAATCGTACGACCAAACGAACCGACATCCGGCATATTTTTGAGCATGTTTTATGTTCCCTATACTTTAACATCCTTATAGAGCTCAAAAATGGGTTTGACGGGTGTTAGAAGTGCCAAAACACGACTATACGCGCACAGGGGCCAAAACTGTCAAAATGAAAACATAGCTGGTCTGCAGGTCCCTTACGGACCGTATGGGGTTGCTTATGGTCCGTAAGCCCCTCCCAGATCAGCAGAAATGCTTTCCAGCCATTTCCAGCTGTTACACACCTTCACCCATGGTTTCTTGCATCTTGTGGGCGGGTTTTGGATGTCCCATGGTTTTCTAAAACAATGGGCACACATGGAGGGTGGAGATCGAAGCTCGGATTTCAAGAAACGATCCTAACGGTTCTACGAAATCTATAAATACCCCCCATGAATTCACTTCCAACTCACTTGATTTTCTGAGATTTTCTCTAAGTTGGAGTGATTACCACTTCATACCTGAGAAATACTTGGAAATCAATCTTGCGGGGACCTTCTGTAAGTATTCTTTCGCGTTTTTCGTTCGTTTTAGCGTTTAAGTCAAACTGTGTTTGACTTTCTGCATTGACTAGTTTATGGTCAACGCGAAGTTCGTTTGAACTTCATAACATGAGCGTAATCACGATGGTTATAGTCCCTAGTGACTATACCTACTGATTACCACGTTATCTAGGCTCAGTGACGAGTCGTAGTTTCGGCCAAAATGCGTTTTCTCGCGTATTTTGTAACCAAACTACTCTAGGGTATTAAAACCGTTTGTTTTAATACCAAACCTGTTTTCTAACTTCACTAAACATGTTCTAGCATGTTTAGCTCGTCGCTACTAGTTTTGTGCTTGTCTAAGGGTCGTAAGGTAAGCGATCTAATCAATCGCCTATGCTTACGAACCCGACCCATTTGGTCGATCTTTAGGATCCGACCAAACATATTAGGTGACCATAGTTGTATAGGGAATAACCTTCCGAGGTTATACCTTATGGTCACATCGTTTAACTAGTTGTATGATACGTAATGTATGTGCCTTAGGTAAATTACCAAAATACCCTTTTTACGCCAAAATTCATTTTAAGCCTATGTAACATAATTTTTGGTATCTAAACTGATTTAACAACAATATTGAACATGTTAAGGCATATCTTGTTTATCATAGGGCTAGTTAGGCATTCCAAACGCGTTTTACGCGAACGACGCGTTAAAGTAGCATAAGTTACCTAAGCGGGTCGTAACGGGTCAAGAGAACTTAGGATAGGTTTCGTTTTAGTACGTAGGCTTTGTTAGACCATATTACATAAGTTCCCACACTTATTTGGTTTACGAAACCTCGTACTACCCGATCCTCCAATAGGTCCGTTTATTAATGTAGATACCTATATAGGTGCCGTTTGATTCCGTGATCTTCTAGCATTGCTTGGTGGTTATCCTACGACTTCTAAGCAATCTCAAGTGAGTACATAGACCCCTCTCTTACTGTTTTCTAAACATTTTGGGGTGAAACACATGTGCCTACTTGTTACTTTCATGCTTTCATGTTTTCGCATTATATACTTGCTATGTTCATTAGTACACTATTAGTACATGATTTCATTATGTTTTTGCTATGTATGTCCATTGTGTGCATACTTAGTACATCGTTTTACATGACATTTTCATGCTATGTATGTTCATCATACTTAGTACATTTGTTTTTCATCACATGTTTATATTTTGGGTATGACATTTGGTTTGTTTAAGTGGGACAATATACATTCATTAACTTTGATCACGCCGCTCGTTAGTAGGTAATGGTACCATAGGAACTGACAACTCCCGTTTCTGACATCCTAGGTATGTTTGGATGAAAGGAATGACCGAATTTGATTTAAACATAAAAACCGATAGACCTTTAATTTGTTTAAAGGTTTATCACCACAGTCACAAGGCTTGAATGTATGCATTTTCACAATACCGCATAAATGTTTGTATTCAGTATAGCATGCATCTCCACAAAACATAACGTTGATTTAAACTGAGTTTTACTTCAATACTTTGTTTTGTGCAATTTCACCTATGGTTTAGTTGATACATATTTCACTTACCATACATGACATTTTGTTTACACATGACATGATTGACT
The DNA here is from genome assembly GCF_002127325.2 of Helianthus annuus. Taxonomy (NCBI): domain Eukaryota; kingdom Viridiplantae; phylum Streptophyta; class Magnoliopsida; order Asterales; family Asteraceae; genus Helianthus; species Helianthus annuus. The sequence continues at coordinate 15,995,733 of NC_035437.2, read as the reverse complement.
TTGACATAGACATTTTGACATTGTTACACACATTACGTGATTTACACTTGACGTTAGACATGGTTTTTCGCATAAACATTTTGACATTTGGTTAAACATAAACATGTTTACATTGGTGGTTTGTTTGGGTAAGTGATTTGAGTAACGAGGCGTGTGTAATATGATACAAACATGGTGGATACGCCGCTGGTACTTCCTATATATAAGTGTTTGTATGATATTACGCATCGAGCGTTGTTTAGATCATTTCAGTTTAGCTATATAACATATTTTTCACAATACATTGTTTTACAAACAACTTGTTTTATACAACTTATTTTACTTGGTTATTCATTTAACCATACATTATTCTTCAAAAATACATATCTACCATCGTTTTTCAAATGATGTACAAACAATACAATCAACAAGGTTCGTGACTACATTTCATTAAACTTTTTTCTAAAACCTAAGTCATGGATCCTATTTTCACAAAACCTATGTATCTCACAGGCATTTTTATGCTGACGTACCTATTTTCACATGTGTTTCAGGAGCAAATGCATAGGATGATCGTGATACACTAGGATGGACTTGGGCCTTAGTGACTATAAAATAGATCTAGACTAGTTAAAACTTGTTATGTACTTTGTTTCTTTTTATTTTAAGACAATGTAACTTGTGGGTTCTCGTTTGAAACAATGTATTCCACCCTTGGGTGATGAATAAAATATTATTTAAATTACCTTGGTTGTGGAACAATAATTCTGTTACAACACTCCCCGACGTTTCCGCCACGATTTGATGTTTTACGTGGTCGGGGTGTGACAGAAGAGTTGGTATCAGAGCCAATGGTTATAGGGAATTAGGTTATTAGTAATGCTTTGACCTAGACTATAACCTTTCTAGGACCCCAACACAAGTTGTCTTGTGTTTAGATTTTAAAACATGCACTTCACCTATCCTTAGGTGATCACCAAAACAAGAACCCAGTTTTCTAAAACGATTTTTGAAAAACAGTCTTCTGTTTTCAAATGATTTCTTATATGGTTTTGAACCCTTTTTGGTTTTTCAATTTGATTTTGAAACTTTATCATTTGTTTTTAAATGATTCTTTTGGCCTTGTGCCTTCCAAGTTTTCAAAATCTCGTCAAAGTTTTGGGTTCTAAATAGTGTGAACATGTGCAAACTGGAAGGGTGAATGCCTGTACCCTGGGTTTTCTGTCTAAGGCTAGAGTGTTCGTACAAATCCACATAATCGGACCAGTCACTCTTACCTGGGAACTCCTGGGATGAGTGTTCACTTATAGGCGAGCATGTCCTCGCTAAGCATTATTTATGAGCCCATTTACTTTGATTAGTCACTGTGTGTCGTTTGTTTGCTTTGTGATACGGACAAATGACCACCATCCTTGCTTTGTGGATTTTGTTTCGTCTCGTTCTTTTCATCTAATCATCTCACTCGTTTCCTCTCATGTTTTCCTTTTTTTAGCATGCCTCCTCGACGCGAAAATCAGCTACCCAATGCCGAACTGGCAGAAATCATCGCACAGCATATGGCTGCTGCGTTCCCGAATCTTATTGCTCAGTTTAACCAAGCCAACATCAATCAGAACGCTCCTTGTAACTTCAAGAGCTTCAATTCGGCTAAACCACTCAAGTTCAGTGGTACTGAGGGAGCAACTGGGCTCCTTCAATGGTTTGAGAGCATTGAGAATACTTTCCGTCATGTTCAGTGTCCTGATAATCGCAAAGTTGAGTTTGCTTCAAGTGTTTTTCAGAAGAGGGCGTTAACATGGTGGAATGGGGTTATGAGAGATCGAGGTGCTGAAGTCGCTTTAGCGCAAACATGGGCTGAATTGAGGACTCTCATGATGAGTGAGTTTTGTCCTCGTCATGAGCTACGAAAGTTGGAAAGGGAGTTTGACGATCTGAAACAGGTTAGTGGTGAGCACCGGGCGTATACTGATAGATATGAAGAGTTGAGTTTGTTATACCTAACAATGGTCACCCCACTTGACAAGGCTATCGAAAGATACATCGATGGTCTACCTGACTCTGTGCAAGACATCGTTACTGGTAGTAAACCTACCACTGTTCGTCGGGCAATCGAACTATCTGCGACGTTGACAGAATCGCAGATCAGAAAGGGTAAATTGCATAGGAAGGGTGACAAGGGCAAGAATCAGGCATCTGACAAAGGGGATAGCAAGAAAGGTACGAAGGGGAAGGATTCTGGCTCATCAAAGGGCTCCAGGAAGCGAAAGGCTTCCCAAAATTTTGCCATCACTGCCCAACAGAACCAAGCGGCTCCCAATCAGCCAGCGCAGCCTCCCGCAAAGAAGCGGTATGAAGGGAATGCACCTTTGTGCAATAGGTGCAATAGTCACCATCAACAGCAACTCCCGTGTCGTTTCTGTACCAACTGTGGAAAATCGGGTCATCTTGCAGAGGTTTGTCGTTCTGCTAGAAATCTAGCCCAACAGGGAGCTCAACTACCTGTTCAACAGCAAGCACAAGCTGCACGACCTCACTATCCTCCTGGCTCGTGCTTTAATTGCGGAGACCTGACCCATTATCGAAACCAGTGTCCAAGGCTGGTTAATGCAAATCCAGTTCAGGCTCAGGCTCGTGGACAAGCTTTTAATATGAATGTTGTTGAGGCGCAAGCAGACAACGAGGTGGTGAACGGTACGTCCTTAGTTAATAATCAACCTGCATCTGTTCTTTTTGATTAAGGGGCCGATAAGAGTTTTGTGTCGTTATCTTTTGAGCCTTTGCTTCGCGTGTCTAGAACGAAACTAGGAAAGCCTTTGACAGTAGAAGTTGCAAATGGTGAGCCCATTGTTCTTGATTCTGTTCTTCGCAACTGCCAGTTGAACCTCAACGACCATCTTTTTCCTATTGACCTCACGCCTATGCAACTTGGGAGCTTTGATATCATTGTGGGTATGGATTGGTTAGCCAAGCATCGCGCAGAGGTAGTTTGTTTTGAGAAGATCATTCGTGTGCCGCTTTCGTCAGGTGAGATACTACAGGTTCGTGGTGAAAAACCTGCTAGTAGCCTCAAGCTTATGTCTTGTTTTCAAGCTTGGAAGTATCTGCGAAAGAACTATGTGGCCTTCCTGGCACATGTTACGGCAGATAAAGGCCAAGGTAAGTCTATTCAAGATATCCCTGTTGTTCGGGATTATCCGGAGCTGTTTCCTGAAGAGTTACCTGGTCTACCCCCAGCACGCCAAGTCGAATTCCGTATTGATCTTGTACCTGGTGCAAATCCTATTGCCAGAGCTCCATATCGTCTTGCACCATCTGAGATGCAAGAACTGTCTAAGCAGCTTCAAGAGCTTTTTGACAAAGGTTTTATTCGTCCTAGCTTTTCACCTTGGGGTGCTCCCGTTCTTTTTGTCAAGAAAAAGGATGGATCCTTCAGAATGTGTATCGATTATCTTGAGCTGAATAAGCTTACCATCAAAAATCGATATCCCCTACCTCGCATTGATGATCTCTTTGACCAGTTACAGGGTGCTACTTGCTTCTCGAAGATTGACCTTCGTTCTGGGTATCATCAACTTCGTGTGCATGAAGAGGATATTCCCAAGACAGCATTCCGCACTCGATATGGGCATTATGAGTTCACAGTCATGCCATTTGGTTTGACCAATGCTCTTGCTGTTTTCATGGACTTAATGAATAGGGTTTGTAAGCCTTATTTGGATAAGTTCATCATCGTTTTTATTGATGACATCTTGATTTATTCTAAGACGCAAGCTGATCACGAGCGCCATCTTCGTCTAACTCTGGAACTCCTACAGAAAGAGCAACTTTTTGCCAAGTTCTCCAAATGTGAATTTTGGCTTAAGGAAGTTCAATTTTTAGGACATATTGTCAACGAACAAGGTATACATGTAGATCCCTCCAAGATCAGTGCGATTAAGGATTGGGATACGCCTACTACTCCTACTGAGGTTCGTTTTTTTCTTGGTCTTGCGGGTTATTACCGCCGCTTCATCGAGAACTTCTCGAAGATTGCAGTTCCTCTAACTGCCCTAACTCAGAAGAATAAACCCTTTGAATGGGGTTCTAAGCAAGAAGAAGCATTTCAGACCTTGAAGCAGAAGCTTTGTGATGCACCTATTCTAACTTTGCCTGAAGGCAATGATGATTTTGTTGTCTACTGTGATGCATCAAAATTGGGTCTTGGCTGTGTTCTGATGCAAAGGAACAAAGTCATAGCCTACGCATCAAGACAATTGAAGGTACATGAGAGAAACTACACCACTCATGATCTTGAGTTGGGTGCAGTTGTCTTCGCTCTCAAAATCTGGAGACACTATTTGTACGGTACAAAATGCGTGGTTTTCACTGACCACAAAAGTCTTCAGCATATCTTCAATCAGAAAGAACTCAACATGAGGCAAAGACGTTGGGTCGAACTCCTAAACGACTATGATTACGAAGTTCGCTACCATCCTGGTAAAGCGAATGTTGTGGCTGACGCATTAAGTCGAAAGGAACGTACTATGCTTCATTGTGTTCGTGTTCAATCTGCTGTTCAAGCTCGATCTGATATCCAAGCACGCATTACTCAGGCTCAACAGGCTTGTGTTTCAGAAGACTTGATGGGTAAGGAATTACCCTATCACATTAAGCCTGATCTTGTGCTGAAGGAAGATGGATCATATTATTTCATGGACCGTTTGTGGGTCCCAAGCCAAGATGATCTTCGCACTTTGCTTATGGATGAAGCCCATAAGTCTCGTTATTCTGTTCATCCTGGCTAAGATAAAATGTATAAGGATCTTCGTACTCAGTATTGGTGGGCTGGTATGAAGAAAGACATTGCCTTGTACGTTTCCAAATGCCTTACTTGTCTCAAGGTTAAGGCTGAACACCAGCATCCTTATGGTCTTTTGGAGCAACCTGAGATCCCAGTTTGGAAATGGGAAAACATTGCTATGGATCTCATTACCAAACTCCCGCGCACTAAGAAAGGTCATGATGCCATCTGGGTAGTTGTTGATCGTCTTACAAAGTCAGCGCATTTCCTGCCGATCCGTGAGAATCTATCTGCTGAAGATCTGGCTAAAATCTTTGTGGATGAAATCGTATCTCGACATGGTGTTCCCCTGAACATTATTTCTGATAGAGATGCTCGTTTCTCTTCTCGTTTTTGGAGAACCATGCAATCTGCTATGGGGACCCAACTCAATCTGAGCACAGCATATCATCCACAAACAGATGGCCAAACTGAAAGAACAATCCAGACACTGGAGGATATTCTTAGAGCTTGTGTGATCGATTTTGGTGGTAGTTGGGATTCACATCTTCCATTGATTGAATTCTCCTACGACAATAGTTATCACTCCAGCATCAACATGGCTCCTTTCGAGGCTCTCTATGGTCGAAAATGTCGTTCACCAGTCTGCTGGAATGAGATCGGTGAGGCTCAGCTTACTGGACCTGACCTCATTCTAAAGACAACTGACAAGGTTAAGAAGGTTCGTGATAACTTACAGGCAGCTCGAAGCCGTCAAAAGAGTTACGCGGACCAACGCCGCAAGCCCCTAGAATTCCAAGTCGGTGATCGTGTATTACTTAAGGTCTCACCTTGGAACGATGTGATCAGATTTGGAAAGAAAGGAAAACTTGCACCTAGATACGTTGGACCATTCAAGATCGTCGAAAGAATCGGTAAGGTAGCCTACAGACTTGCATTACCTCCCGAACTTGGAAATGTTCATCCAACCTTCCACGTATCCAATCTCAAAAAGTGTTTAGCTGATGAGAACCTCCACATACCACTTGACGAAATCCGTGTTGATAAAACACTACATTTTGTTGAGAAACCTGTGGAAATTATGGATCGTGAAGTCAAATGGCTTAAACGCAAGCGCATTCCGTTGGTTAAAGTTCGCTGGGAATCTAAAGTGGACCTGAGTTTACTTGGGAACGTGAAGATTAAATGAAGGCGAAGTATCCACATCTTTTCCCACGAGTTTCCTCTAAACGAATTTCGGGACGAAATTCCCACAAGTAGGGGAGACTGTGACATCTGTGCTTGTAATCATTGTAAACAGTTCAATTATCAATGAAATAAAGATATTTGATCCCTATGTTTGTTTGTTTATGTTTGATGTTTTTCATGTTTTGACTTTTATTCGATTTCAAACTATATATCGCTTTCTTGAGAATTATACGCAAACTGGTGCGAAAACGTAATCAGTTATACGCGACAAATACTCCAGAACATCAATTCATGCTTAACATACCTTAAATAACCTTTACATAACTTAGAAATAAGTTTTGAAGGCTTTGGTATGGCAAAATTAAGTCAATTCGCTTACAGGGACTAAAATTGACAAACTGCGAAAGTATGCCGATTTGAACTGTAACGAACATTCCGGAACATGATCATAAGTAAAACACACCCTAAATATCCTTTACATAGCTTAGAAATAGGCTTTGAGGGGTTCGGTGTGCTAAAATAAACTTTATGCTCATTCAGGGACTAAAAGCGTCAAAAAGTGCATAAGTTTGCATTTTCGCGCATACCTTACGTTCTGAATACTTCCGGACATCCAAAAATTTATGTAAGCATTAAAATATTATGTTTTAGTTTTTGGCTTGTCAAAAATCCATTCGTCACGCAATTTGGACCGTTTTGCGTCCATCACGACTTCCGTCGTAATTAACCGAACAACGCAATCGTACGGCCAAACGAACCGACATCCGGCATATTTTTGAGCATGTTTTATGTTCCCTATACTTTAACATCCTTATAGAGCTCAAAAATAGGTTTGACGGGTGTTAGAAGTGCCAAAACACGACTATACGCGCACAGGGGCCAAAACTGTCAAAATGAAAACATAGCTGGTCTGCAGGTCCCTTACGGACCGTATGGGGTTGCTTACGGTCCGTAAGCCCCTCCCAGATCAGCAGAAATGCTTTCCAGCCATTTCCAGCTGTTACACACCTTTACCCATGGTTTCTTGCATCTTGTGGGCTGGTTTTGGATGTCCCATGGTTTTCTAAAACAATGGGCACACATGGAGGGTGGAGATCGAAGCTCGGATTTCAAGAAACGATCCTAACGGTTCTATGAAATCTATAAATACCCCCCATGAATTCACTCCCAACTCACTAGATTTTCTGAGATTTTCTCTAAGTTGGAGTGATTACCACTTCATACCTGAGAAATACTTGGAAATCAATCTTGCGGGGACCTTCTGTAAGTATTCTTTCGCGTTTTTCGTTCGTTTTAGCGTTTAAGTCAAACTGTGTTTGACTTTCTGCATTGACCAGTTTATGGTCAACGCGAAGTTAGTTTGAACTTCATAACGTGAGCGTAATCACGATGGTTATAGTCCCTAGTGACTATACCTACTGATTACCACGTTATCTAGGCTCAGTGACGAGTCGTAGTTTCGGCCAAAATGCGTTTTCTCGCGTATTTTGTAACCAAACTACTCTAGGGTATTAAAACCGTTTGTTTTAATACCAAACCTGTTTTCTAACTTCACTAAACATGTTCTAGCATGTTTAGCTCATCGCTACTAGTTTTGTGCTTGTCTAAGGGTCGTAAGGTAAGCGATCTAATCAATCGCCTATGCTTACGAACCCGACCCATTTGGTCGATCTTTAGGATCCGACCAAACATATTAGGTGACCATAGTTGTATAGGGAATAATCTTCCGAGGTTATACCTTATGGTCACATCGTTTAACTAGTTGTATGATAGGTAATGTATGTGCCTTAGGTAAATTACCGAAATACCCTTTTTACGCCAAAATTCATTTTAAGCCTATGTAACATAATTTTTGGTATCTAAACTGATTTAACAACAATATTGAACATGTTAAGGCATATCTTGTTTATCATAGGGCTAGTTAGGCATTCCAAACGCGTTTTACGCGAACGACGCGTTAAAGTAGCATAAGTTACCTAAGCGGGTCGTAACGGGTCAAGAGCACTTAGGATAGGTTTCGTTTTAGTACGTAGGCTTTGTTAGACCATATTACATAAGTTCCCACACTTATTTGGTTTACGAAACCTCGTACTACCCGATCCTCCGATAGGTCCGTTTATTAATGTAGATACCTATATAGGTGCCGTTTGATTCCGTGATCTTCTAGCATTGCTTGGTGGTTATCCTACGACTTCTAAGCAATCTCAAGTGAGTACATAGACCCCTCTCTTGCTGTTTTCTAAACATTTTGGGGTGAAACACATGTTCCTACTTGTTACTTTCATGCTTTCATGTTTTCGCATTATATACTTGCTATGTTCATTAGTACACTATTAGTACATGATTTCATTATGTTTTTGCTATGTATGTCCATTGTGTGCATACTTAGTACATCGTTTTACATGACATTTTCATGCTATGTATGTTCATCATACTTAGTACATTTGTTTTTCATCACATGTTTATATTTTGGGTATGACATTTGGTTTGTTTAAGTGGGACAATATACATTCATTAACTTTGATCACGCCGCTCGTTAGTAGGTAATGGTACCATAGGAATTGACAACTCCCGTTTCTGACATCCTGGGTATGTTTGGATGAAAGGAATGACCGAATTCGATTTAAACATAAAAACCGATAGACCTTTAATTTGTTTAAAGGTTTATCACCACAGTCACAAGGCTTGAATGTATGCATTTTCACAATACCGCATAAATGTTTGTATTCAGTATAGCATGCATCTCCACAAAACATAACGTTGATTTAAACTGAGTTTTACTTCAATACTTTGTTTTGTGCAATTTCACCTATGGTTTAGTTGATACATATTTCACTTACCATACATGACATTTTGTTTACACATGACATGATTTACATTGACATAGACATTTTGACATTGTTACACACATTACGTGATTTACACTTGACGTTAGACATGGTTTTTCGCATAAACATTTTGACATTTGGTTAAACATAAACATGTTTACATTGGTGGTTTGTTTGGGTAAGTGATTTGAGTAACGAGGCGTGTGTGATATGATACAAACATGGTGGATACGCCGCTGGTACTTCCTATATATAAGTGTTTGTATGATATTACGCATCGCAGCGTTGTTTAGATCATTTCAGTTTAGCTATATAACATATTTTTCACAATACATTGTTTTACAAACAACTTGTTTTATACAACTTATTTTACTTGGTTATTCATTTAACCATACATTATTCTTCAAAAATACATATCTACCATCGTTTTTCAAATGATGTACAAACAATACAATCAACAAGGTTCGTGACTACATTTCATTAAACTTTTTTCTAAAACCTAAGTCATGGATCCTATTTTCACAAAACCTATGTATCTCACAGGCATTTTTATGCTGACGTACCTATTTTCACATGTGTTTCAGGAGCAAATGCATAGGATGATCGTGATACACTAGGATGGACTTGGGCCTTAGTGACGATAAAATAGATCTAGACTAGTTAAAACTTGTTATGTACTTTGTTTCTTTTTATTTTAAGACAATGTAACTTGTGGGTTCTCGTTTGAAACAATGTATTCCACCCTTGGGTGATGAATAAAATATTATTTAAATTACCTTGGTTGTGGAACAATAATTCTGTTACAACACTCCCCGACGTTTCCGCCACGATTTGATGTTTTACGTGGTCGGGGTGTGACAATTATGCAGTTTAATCATCTCCGATTAAAATGTTTCTACACCCGACCAAGCAATATTTTTTTTATAATACCGTATCCCAAGCCCTTATAAGGGAAAATAAGTTAAAAGTATTTACCTGAGCTAAAATGCAATATTATTCTCAGCTGTATATTCAAATCAGCAAGCACAAGTACCTTTACTGGGGCTCCTAATCTGGAACCAAGGTTTTAATAACCTATTAGATTCCTAACGGGTCTTGTTTAAGTTTTAACTTACACCGGTTAGTTTTAAGGAAAGGTTTACGGTTCAAAACGCAAGACTAAGCGAAGACCGGATTAGAATGTGATTTAGACCCGACAAGTATGGAGACTTGTATAATATGGGTAAACTAAACACATTCTGGATTTTAAGGTGAAAATGATAAGGTTTGACCCGTTTCGGTTAATTTATGCAAACTAGTTACATAAACCGTACCGAACGCGAAAGATGCACAACGGGCAACCAAAAGAGTCATTTACATGTTTCACAAGTTGATATGCCTTAAATATGTTGTGATATCAGTAAGATACCTTCCATTATGCCCAAAACGAATTTAAAATCAATTTAAGCCCCGAAGGGGTATTTAGGTCATTTTAAAGATTACAAAAGAGGTTAAATAATAATCTAAGGTTCTGGTCTAAAATGATCAGTAAAAATATTTATTTTTATAAGTTATATCAGTAAGATATCTCACATAGGTGAAATTTATCATTTATGGCCAAACTATGCACCGTAGGGGCATTTTGGTCATTTCACATATGCTTTAAGTGTTAATTTTGGAAATCTGAGTTCAAAACTTTTATTTACTGTTAACGTATAAAAATTTATTCATAACATCAGCAGGTATCAGGCTTTAGGTGCCTAATATGGTTTTAAACCATACTATGCGCCTAAATCGCATAAAAGTCGGCATTTGACGATTTTCGGTTTAAATAGGGAAATCTGAGATTTTGACCATCCTTTATAGTTAAAAATAACTTATTTAATATATAAAATCAGTAGAAAAAGGTTTGGTATGTAAAGGATGTGTAAAACTTATTTTATTAGTGAAAAGGGCATTATCGTCAATTACCGAGTCTATGCGATAACCCTATGTTATGATCAGTTTAAAATTTTATAAAAATTTCCAAAAATCTCTAAATATTATATTACATCAGTGGGTAAAAGTTTTGATTTCAAAATTTGAGTTTAAATAGGATTTATATCAAATATGTCGTTTAATTAATAAAAAGGCCTTTATTTACGATATTGGGCATAACTCTCATTTTAGACCACGAACTGATGTGAAATTTTATGGACTTGTTTATAAATCAGTAATAAAGGTTTTTGTCCTGTCACGTTTTCAAAAATCTTGTTTTAATATCAAAAGGGCATAATAGTCAACTTTAAGCATATAACAGAAACATGCATATGAACTCCAATTCTAAAGGACCAAGCAGTATAACTTCAGGGGGTTATACTAACATGTAATATGGTTACAAAGGAATCCTAAGGCATAATCAAACTAAGCTAATTCAGGTCAGAACTGAAAGTCAAAAGCGAAAGTTAACTTTTGCGACTTTCGGTCCCGAACCGAGCCTAAACTTAGAACTGTCGGGTTGAACATGCCTAGACATGTTCAATTAATATTTACCAAGTTATTAAAGTGACAAAACTGATTTAATTTCCTTTACATCATTAGTTATGAATTTTATTTAAAAAAACGACTCATTGACTTTTTATTTTAATTACTTTGACCCGACAATTAACTAAGTAAACGTGGTAATTAGGAGGTGCCCTTTTGAGGGTTTAACACCTACCTAATTACGATCACATAGCAATGTTCGTTGCGAACCATGGCTCGACCATACAAGGTCTAGTTAAAAGTCAAAGCGTTTATCGAAAACGCTTAACTTTTCAGCTTTAATAGTTACCCTTACGAGTGAGTATATCTTTTACATACGCAACAGGAGGTGTTATGCCTACACCTTGTGCTTAAGTTGTGGCCATTCACTTTTTAAATGAGCCAAGGATATCCAGGACACGATCATTAACCCCTAATGTTATTTGTTATCAAGCAATACTGATTAAAACGGGATTATGCAGTTTAATCATCTCCGATTAAAAGGTTTCTACACTCGACCAAGCGGTATTTTTTTATAATATCGTATCCCAAGCCCGTATAAGGGAAAATAAGTTAAAAGTATTTACCTGAGCTAAAATGCAATATTGTTCTCAGCCGTATATTCAAATCAGCAAGCACAAGTACCTTTACTGGGGCTCTTAATCTGGAACGAAGGTTTTAATAACCTATTAGATTCCTAACGGGTCTTATTTAAGTTTTAACTTAGACCAGTTAGTTTTAAGGAAAGGTTTACGGTTCAAAACGCAAGACTAAGCGAAGACCGGATTAGAATGTGATTTAGACCCGACAAGTATGGAGAATTCTATAATATGGGTAAACTAAACACATTCTGGATTTTAAGGTGAAAATGATAAGGTTTGACCCGTTTCGGTTAATTTATGCAAACTAGTTACATAAACCGTACCGAACGCGAAAGATGCACAACGGGTAACCAAAAGAGTCATTAAAATGTTTCACAAGTTTATATGCCTTAAGTATGTTGTGATATCAGTAAGATACCTTCCATTATGCCCAAAACGAATTTAAAATCAATTTAAGCCCCGAAGGGGTATTTTGGTCATTTTAAAGATTACAAAAGAGGTTAAATAATAATCTAAGGTTCTAGTCTGAAATGATCAGTAAAAATATTTATTTTTATAAGTTATATCAGTAAGATATCTCACATATGTGAAATTTATCATTTATGGCCAAACTATGCACCATAGGGGCATTTTGGTCATTTCTCATATGCTTTAAGTGTTAATTTTGGAAATCTGAGTTCAAAACTTTTATTTACTGTTAACGTATAAAAATTTATTCATAACATCAGCATGTATCAAGCTTTAGGTGCCTAATATGGTTTTAAACCATACTATGCGCCTAAATCGCATAAAAGTCGGCATTTGACGGTTTTCGGTTTAAATAGGGAAATATGAGATTTTGACCATCCTTTACAGTTTAAAATAACTTATTTAATATATAAAATCAGTAGAAAAAGGTTTGGTATGTAAAGGATGCGTAAAACTTATTTTATTAGTGAAAAGGGCATTATCGTCAATTACCGAGTCTATGCGATAACCCTATGTTATGGTCAGTTTAAAATTTTATAAAAATTTCCAAAAATCTCTAAATATTATATTACATCAGTGGGTAAAAGGTTTGATGTCAAAATTTAAGTATAAATAGGATTTATATCAAATATGTCGTTTAATTAATAAAAAGGCCTTTATTTACGATATTGGGCATAACTCTCATTTTAGACAACGAACTGATGTGAAATTTTGTGGACTTGTTTATAAATTAGTAATAAAGGTTTATGTCCTTTCACATTTTCAAAAATCTCATTTTAATGTCAAAAGGGCATAATAGTCAACTTTAAGCATATAACAGAAACATGCATATGAACTCCAATTCTAAAGGACCAAGTAGTATAACTTCAGGGGGTTATACTAACATGTAATATGGTCACAAAGAAATCCTAAGGCATAATCAAACTAAGCTAATTCGGGTCAGAACTGAGAGTCAAAAGCAAAAGTCAACTTTTGCGACTTTCGGTTCCGAACCGAGCCTAAACTTAGAATTGTCGGGTTGAACATTCCTAGACATGTTCAATTAATATTTACCAAGTTATTAAAGTGAAAAAACTGTTTTAATTGCCTTTACATCATTAGTTATGAATTTTATTTAAAAAACGACTCATTGACTTTTTTATTTTAATTACTTTGACCCGACAATTAACTAAGTAAACGTGGTAATTAGGAGGTGCCCTTTTGAGGGTTTAACACCTACCTAATTACGATCACGTAGCCATGTTCGTTGCGAACGATGGCTCGACCATACAAGATCTAGTTAAAAGTCAAAGCGTTTATCGAGTACGCTTAACTTTTCAGCTTTAGTAGCCAAACAAAATGAGCTAAGCAAGGAAGGACACTTACAAAAGGTCCAAGAGGCAGAAGATCACTCAAAAGGAGGTTCCCTAAGGTCAGGACCCTCAGATTTGAGTAGGAGAGCAAGAATGAAGGAAATGGTGTGAATTTCAAATGAAATTCCACCCCTATTTATAGTGTTGGAGGGATCCATGGATGATCAACAAGTGTTGGAATGGTTTAACAAGATCATTACAGGTGTAAAACCATTTTTTCCAAACCACCAAAGCCCCTAGAATCAAATGTGTGAGACAAGGAGCAAAACCAAAGCTGGTTTTTAGAAATTCTGTTACTGGCATCAGCTTACGGACCGTAAGGGTCCAGGCATACGGTCCGTAAGGACCAGGCCAGCACACAACAAGTTTCAAATGTTGACAATTTTGGCCCCTACACTTCCAAATGTCATTTCCGACACCTCTAAGGCCCGTTAAACCATTTTTAAGGCTCTATAGTGATGCCCAAACATAGGGAACATGAAACATGCTCAAAACATGCCGGATGTCGGTTCGTTTGGTTGTATGGTCACGTTGTTCGGCTAATTACAACGAAACGCGGACGGACGCGAAAAACGAACCAAATTACGCGACGAATGGAATTTTATCAAGGCAAACACTAAAATAAAATATTTTAATGCTTACATAAATTTTTGGATGCCCGGATATATTCAGAACGTAAGATATGTGCGAAAATGCAAACTTGTGCACTTTTTGACGCTTTTAGTCCCTTTTGATCAAATAAGTTTATTTTTGCACACCAAACACCTCAAAGCCTGTTTCTAAGCTATATAAAGGATATTTAGGGTATGTTTAACTTATGATCATATTCCGGAAGGTTCGATACCATACGAATATGACCCACACTTTTAACCCCTTAATTTTCTGCCGACTACTGGTAACTTTCAGTTGATTACGGATTTGCATGATCTTATTCGTTGTTTCTAAGGCAACTTTCATATCCTGATAATTGGACTCACCAAACTTCTGTCCAACAACAGATGTCTAACATCTCATCTATACATGGTCTCAAAAGGAGCAACCTTGATACTTACATACTAACTATTAGTTACAGTAGAGCTTATTTAAGGTTGGATAACCTTTCCAGCTACTGCTTAAACCAATCTTAAAGAATAGCTAATCCTCACAGCTAGTCGTACAAATCGACGATCCTGGGAAGCTGATGGCGATTCTTAATTATTGCCTAAATAGGGTTGCGGTAATCAATGCATAAGCAAAATGAACCGTCTTTATTAATTAACTATACCAAATTCTCAGAATATTGGGTTAGGCTTTATAAACCTATATCTTAAAATTACTTAATCAGGGTTTCGATTATTCCATAACTGGTGGTTGATGCGTGTGAAGTGCGATATATTTTAGATAGATATTTTAAGCCCTTTTTACACTTTTTAGCCAAGTTTTAAATTTATAAAACACGATATTTACTAACACTAAACACTCATATGGGCAAGTGCACTCATCGTGGACGTAGTATAGTGTTGGTAAGATACCGAGGTCGTCCAAGGACACAAGAGCTTTTAGTACCGGTTTATCCTCAACGTCTAATCAAATCAAAAAGTTAGAAAAAGGTTTTTAAACTATGAAAATAAAAGTAACTAAAATGCTGAAAAATAAAATAAAAATAAAAACAGATAGACAAGATGAATCACTTGGATCCGACTCGTATGTAGTGTAACCTTTGATTATTTTCGCACTTTTGCACTTATTTAAGAGATTATCTTAGTTATTGTAGTAGGGCCCTCTTTTGAAGGCGACGTTACCCTCAACCCAGTAGTTTAAGTCCGCAAGGATACAATCCTAAAGGGTTGGATTATTGAAAGATAATTAATTAAGTTATTAATGCATAATGTGGTAGGCCCCTCTTTTGAAGGCGACGTTACCCTCAGCTAAGTAGTCTGAGTCAGCAGGGGTACAGTCCTAAGTAGCTGGGTTAAAGTTTTAATAGTAGTTTAACTTATAAGGGGATCAAAGAGTTTGGACCCCTGCCATCCAATACCTTTGGGTATTGAAGGAGGTCCTACTAAATTTGATCCAGGTCCTTTGCAGGATCTATACACTGAACAATGGCAAGACTCTTACCAAACCGTTCCCTTAACCCCCGACCAGGTAGCCAACATACCTCCACATAGACCGTGGAGATATGAATAGTGAAAATCTTTTATTTTATATAGACAGTAAAATAATGTCAAGACACCACGGACAAACGATAAGGAAGAATCACCTTCAACATAAGAAACTAGTAATTAAAGTCATTAATACAAAACCAATTAAAAAGTGCAAAAGATTAAAAATAAAAAGTATTAAACTAAAAACTTGTCTTCACCAAGTGATGTAAGAGACTTAGGCAAACATGGCCTTTGATTGTCAAGAACTCTTACGATCAATCTTGGATCCCGAGATGACTCACACACTCTACGATAGACAATGGATGATGGTGGTGGATGATGGTGTTATGGTGGTGGTGGGTGGTGGGTGAAGTGTGAGAGTGGTGGTGTGCCAAGGGATGAGTTGCAAGAGCTCCAAACACTCCTATTTATAGGCTGAACAGAAGCTCGGGCACGGCCCCGTGTCCGCTGGGCACGGCCCCGTGTCCATCCGCGTCTCTCTCTTCATTAATTGCAATTCGCAATTGCAATAAATGCGTCTGTAGTGAGTTGACCACGCCCCCGTGTCCGCTGGGCACGGCCCCGTGGTGGGCAACAGAAGATTCTATGGCTTTGTCTTTTCTGCTGACCTTTGGGCACGGCCCCGTGCTCACTGAGCACGGGGCGTTTTCAGTCTTCTGTCTTCTTTGTTTTGCTTGGGGAGATGCTGTCGGGAGGTCGGGCATGCCACTTTTGTTCCTTTTCTTGTATTATGTTAGATTTAGCTGTCTTTTTGCTTCTTTTGTTATTTTGAGCTCATTTAATCCTGAAAATACAAAAGGAAGACAAAAGCACACTTTTCCAACATTAGTACTAAAAAAAGGTTAGTTTTATGCCACAATTGATGTAATTTATATGTTGCATTTTGTGCACATCAAATACCCCAACACTTGAATCTTTGCTTGTCCTCAAGGAAAACTCTTTATAATGTGGCTTACACACCCAAATGAAATGGGTAGAAGAGAAGTTTTGGGCTAGTCATAGAGTGTCGGGATTTCCAAGATTCTTTATTTAGGTTTTATTTTTATTTATTTACAATCCTATTCGTCATGATTTATTAAAAACGTTTCATAGGATAAATTACTTATTAGGGCATAACATACCTTTTTAAAATTCCATTTATATACAAGTTCACATACCTCACGGGGAATCACTCAACACTCGGCCGAAGGTGTATTTTTTAGTGAATCACTCGAGAGCGGCATGGAACTTACTCCTACCATAAGCTTGCCAAGCAATCAATCCTCCTCCTTTTTAACTATATACCCTTGTAAATATCAAGAGGACTTTTGGTCGAAGGGTTAGGCTTGGGCTAAAGGTGGGTGGTTGGGTTAGTGGTAAGTAAAAGGGCGAAAAGTGTAACAATCGTCGGTTTTTGAAAGACTTTCTATTTTTTTCATTTTTATTTATTTTGATGAACCATTTATTTCAAACAAAGTTATTTTTTATGAACTTGTTTGTTTATTTGGTTTCATCAAAATGTAATTATATATATATATATATATATACATATATATATATATATATCTATATCTATATATATATATATATATATATATATATATATTTATGGAAGAGTCATTAGAAAACCGAACGTTGTTACTAAAAGAGAGGGTTAAAAATAAAAAGGTTTAGGTGGGTAAAAGGGTGATTGTTTTGGGTTAAGAAATGAAAAGGTTTAGGCTCAAAGGGGTTAACTAGGGGGATTTTGGGTAGGTGGTAAAAAAAATGAAAAATAATGGTGCAGAAAGAAAAAGGGTTAGTCCTAAGGCCTCCATCATTTACTTACTCGGGTTTAAGTTGGTAAGGACCGGGAATGTATTGTCGTGGCAAGTTCTAGAGTCGTACGAACCAAGCGGCTATTCACACAAGAAACGAAAAATGAGCATTTAGTGTAAAGATATGTATTTGTATGCTCGATAAAGGCTCAAAACTCACTTTTGTGGGAAAGGGTTTTTATGTGATCAAGTATATATAATCAAATTTTAACTGAGTTTGTCATGCCGTTTCATAATTTTCTTATGTTGGTTCTTTTTATTACGACGCTATCGGTTGTAAACTTGTAAAAATATAACCTTGTTAGAATTTGAATTCCCAACTTAAACTTAGACAAGTAAAAAATATGAAAATTTTGGAAAAAAAATTTGGGGTGATTAGCGGTTCCAATAGAGTTTTGTGTAAGGCTTGTTATTAGGACTTGCAAGATTCAAGGTTTTAGCATCCCCCCCACACTTAAATTACACATTGTCCTCAATGTGTCCCAAAAATAAGTTTTTCGGTTGATTGAATGTGTAAAATGGTGTTAAAAGCAAAGTTTTATGTTACTGGCATCCTGGACACGGCCCCGTGTTCAGGTGCTAGTGACAAAAACTAATGAAAAGAAACAGAAGTCTGGACACGGGGGCGTGTTCAGCGAACACGGCTCCTGTCCAGTTACCTGAACTGGGCAATTTTCTGCAGAGTCTGCAGCACGGGGCCGTGTTGGGCGGACACGGCCCGTGCTGAACTTACTGTAATGAAGAAATTGTTGTCGGGTGGCCCTGTTTTCGTGCATGGGGCGATGTTTCTCATTTCCCTTGTTATCCTTTGTAACACCCCGTGTTTTCGAATGTCAAAGTCAAAGTCAAAGTCCAAGTCAACTTTGACTTCTTTGACTATAATTAGTCTATTTTATGTTTTATTTGTATTATGTGGAGTAAGTGTTGTTAATCAGAATGAATCGAAGTAATCGAATGTTTAATCGACGCGAACCGATTTACGACTGTGAATAGTAGGAAGTAACAATGCGATAAAGTTAACTAATCAGTAATCAAACCGATCTAACCATCATCGAACTCGAATCTTGAATTACGCAAACTTTGGTTGTTATTATACGTGTGTGTGTGCCTTATGTGTTACTTGTGCGTGTTTACTTTATGTTTTGTGTGGTGATCAGTCTAATCAATCGAAACTCGAATCGAAACTCGAAACTCAAATCGAATGCAATCGAAATCGAATTATGACGAATGGTAACGTAAGGATAGTGTGAAATATAGATGATTGTATGCTAGATATAGTGATTGGGACTGAAAGTAATTTGAATAGGAAACTCTATCGTACTCGTATCGTCTTCAATCGAAATCGAAATATCGAAAATCGTCGCACCGAACACTCGAACCAGGCTGTGGATTGATCAGGCTGTCAGCCGATCGAACAGCCTGTCCGATCGAGCAGGCTGTCCGATCGGGATGCCTGGCCGATCGGCCAACCCTTTCCTTTTTTGGAGCCTATAAATAGGGCTGTCATTGTCATTCTTTCCACTTTTGGAAACTCCGTGACCGACCAGCTCGTGCTCCTCATCTTTTCTTAGATTTCTTCCGATTTCGGTAAGTTTTTATCCTAAATCTTGTACTTTCTTGATCAATGCACACTCCTACACCTTTCTATCTTTCAAATCTTTATTTCTAACCGTGAAATCATCAAGATATAAGCATTCTAGGATGATGTCATCATGGTGTTCTTCAAGAACATCATGTTTTTGCCTCAATCGACCATGAATAGCTCGGATCTAACTGATTTCGACATAAACAAGCTAAGATCTATCAAAGATCTGAACATTTACATGGTGTGAAGGATTGAAAGAAGGATTTCCAACTTTCTTTCACTCTTTTACACTCAATGCCTTCAAACCGATAGAAACGGAGCTTGAGTCAACTCACCAATCATTCTAGTGGATGAGTGGTTCAAGATTCGGATTCTATCTATGAGGTTCACCGACTTCGGGTTAAACATCAAACTACCGTTCCGAACAGTTCACCAGCCGGACTTGGGTGATTCCTGTCCGAGCAGGGGAAACAAGTAAGAACAAAAGCTCCATGGTTCAGCTAGTGGTCAAACTACCTTGATATTACATCAAATACTCAGAACAGCCAAGTGTTAGACGAACAGGCCAACCAGGTCAGGATGCTGACCGAACGGTTAGGCTGTCCGAACGAACAGCCCAACCGATAGGACATGTCAGCCGATCGACCAGGCCAGCCGATCGGCTAGCATATGGCCCCACAACTTTGGCAATTTTATGAAGTATAGTATTGAGGGAGGTGATGTACGATCGAACGAGCTGTTTGATAACATTACTCATCGGATCATGAGATACTATGCTTCAACACTTAATCGATTTACAACTCGTAGTAGTACGAAGTACCTCCCGATCGAACATGCTGTTCGATCGATCAGGTGACATCCAGCTGAGGACTCACCATCGAAGTGTCTAACCGATCGGTTAAGCCGACCGATCGAATAGACTGTTCGATCGATCGACCTGAAAGGTAAGAACACTTCAGTGTTCTCAAATACTACAACGAAAACTTCGAAAGGTCAAACCATCATACACAAACACATCCTACTCAAAGGAAGAAACAATCCACTCGAACAGTCCAACCGATCGAGCCTACCGGCCGATCGAACAGGCTATCCAAACGGACCTTCCAACCGAACGAACAACCCGTTCAATCGAACCTGCTGTTCGATCAACCAGGCTGTTCGACCCACTTACACTTGTTTCCATTTTACGTGTATTCGTCGTTATGCTATCAAATTGTTCAGGCTAACTCTTCTCTCAAGCGCCCCCTTCAATCCATCAATCAATCGTTGTGAGTATACTCGATCCCTTTTTGCTTTTAGCACTTTTGGGTGTTACATACGTTACTTATATCAAAACACAATCGATCACACTACTCAAACTATTTGAACGCTAACTGATTCGCATGTATTACGTGACTAAATGAATGGTTGTTGTTATGTTTACACGTGGAATGCTGTCTACCTGCCTTAACGACGTAGTACTATAGTTTGGACTCAGCACCCGTTCACACGAGGGTTGTTAAGGACAATTACTTGCATGGATTACGGTGGTAATCATGTATTGCGAATTGTCTCGGACAGTCAACCCGCAGTCATTGGTGTCGATAGATCCATATCGATAATTAACATGCTTTGTTTTCCTCTGTGTACGTGCTGGTTATGCGTAAACTATTCGAACTCTATTATGCTATTATCAAACTTGTATGCTCACCTTTACATTATATGTGTTGACTTTATTTTAACGTATGTGACAGGTGTTTAAGATGTTTGCTTGCTAGGAAAGCAAGGCTAGAATAAAGCTCTAGAGGCCCCCAACAAATAGTTGTCTGTCAGGAACACGCGTCTAGAGCATAGTTGTCTGTAGATCTTGTCCGACCGGGTCTTTAGGAGCATTTGAACAATATTTATTCGTTTTTATTTAAATCTGAGTTATCAGAATAGAATATTTGGCTAGATGTTATTTATAATAATTTGTTTTGCCATTTGAGGCACGGTATGGGACGTGTTACATAAATTGAAGGGTAATGACAGCTGTTATGGAAACTTCCGGACAATCTGTTTCGCTCAGTGCCATGCGCCGATGATTCCGCCATCGGTTGGGGTGTGACATCCTTCACCATCACGAGTGTGTTTTACTCATTACAACATCATCCAAACCTTAAAACCATCATTTCATTAAGAACCATCATAGAGAGAATTACATTATCCTAAAATGCTAGTAAGTTAGATAAGTGAGCACAAGAAGCTTAAACCAAGGAGTTCTAGCCTACAAGTTATTTTAATTAGCAAAATTTCCAAGAAGATAATATTCTTGGTTGGATGCGGCTTCATAGAACTCCTTCCTCCGGGTATGGACTCCTCATATGTCGGTGAGCCATTCCTCGATCTCCCTTGGGAGGAGGAAGGAGGGTTCTTTGGCGTTGGTTTGAGGAGGTACAACTTCCACCGGGACTTCTTGTAAATTTTCAAAGGGAGGCTCCGCTGGAATGTCATCCCATCCGGTAGGGTTGTTGACTCCAAGTGCTAGGTTCCAATCCTCTTGAGGAAGGACGGGTTCCATGGGAGGTGTTACAAGAATATTTAACCTCTGGTGCAAGAGGTTAATTTCTTGAAAACTATTTTCCAGCCCCACCGTAAGATAGTTTATATGGTCTATTAGGACCTCCTCTACCGAAGTCATTTCATCGAGAGCTTCCCGTAGCGCCATAAAGTAGTGTACAAGGGTAACTTCAATGGAAGGCCTCCTTCCTCTTCTACTGTTTCTTGAATACACGGACGATGTTCCACTATTTTCACTTGACATTCTATGAAAATAAACCGAAAACAGCTTATTTTAATGAAACAGTACCTTGGACACGGCCCCGTGCTCAATGGGCACGGCCCCGTGTTCACCTTTCTGCAGAATTTTGAAACAAGGAATCTTGAAGTTTTAAGTTATTTCTCTAACTTGTGAAGTCTTTTTGAACAATAGTAACTTAAAACAATGTTATACAACTTATTTTTTTAACAAGATTATTTGAACAAAACTCAATAATCCTTGCCATGAAGCTTGAAATCTCAAGCTTTAATGGAGGTTTTTGGAGAAAGATGAAGAAGAAGGAAATGTATAAAAGAGGAAAGGACAAGATGGTTGTTGGAACCTTCTTTTAGAACATACCTAGGATGGTAGGAGAGAAGATCCCTTCAAATCTCTGTCCCTTGATGGTCCAAATGTGCAGGATTCTTGGCTGCATTTATAGAAAACGACAACATGCTGGACACGGCCCCGTGTTGGCTGGACACGGCCCCGCGTGCAGACAGAATCCTGACGTAAAGTCAGAAAGGAATCTTTTGGTGGACATGGGGGCGTGTTGGCTGGGCACGGCCCCATGTCGAAAGGCTGATTTATGAAGTTTGTCTATTTTCAAGGAACTTATCCGGATCGGGTGGTTCCTTACTGGATGGAACAACCCCAAAGTTCCTAAGATACCTTAATTGATATAGATTAAGACGAGAATGCAAGAGGTTATCGGTGAGGGTGATTCCTATGCTAAATGTAGGTGGACAAGTCCAACCCTTTTCCGAGCTCTTGTTAAAGAAGGTGTATGCCGAATCGCTCGGGTCAATGTATGCATCGAAAGAAGTCGATGGGGAGTCCTTCACGGCATAATCGGCACAGGGACGACTATCGTCCAAATCTTTGCTAGAGTTGAAGGTGTTATCGGGAGCAACGAGGTTGCTTGAATGCGACCCCAACACTTCTTCTTGGTCATCGTCTTGAGATGAATTAAAGAAATCCATCTTAAGTTCTTTTAACCAATTAAGAATCAGATCTTCTAGTTGAAATAGTTCACAAAGAAGCATTTCTCCTAAAATATCTGGTTGGGCGCCTTCGAGGGAGAGATAAGGATTATTTTTACTTTCGCCCCTCTTAAGGCTACAGGCAAACGATGGATCTATATAGTGGGGCATATAATTTAGGAAGTAGCATTCTAATTCTTTATGATTGCCTCCACATAATTGACACCATGTACCATAAGAGTGCCGAAAGTAAAAAAGATCATTATCACTCATTTTTGTGTCAGAAATTACCAACCGTCGGGATCTTACGGTTCTGTTTTCAGTAACTGAATCTTGGGCACAGGGGCGAGTTGAGCGAGCACGGCCCCGTGTTCAGCTTACTGTCTGACTTAAAACAGGATTGCTAGTTCCAATGCTTGGGCACGGGGCGTGTTCAGCGGGCACGACCCGTGCTGAGTTCTGCAGAAGCTGAAAATTTAAGAAAATCCTAAAAAAATAAAAAGAAAATAAAAAAATGATTAGGCCGTTGATTCCTAACTTTCTTAAAATCCTTGTGTCCACAGCAACGGGCCCAAAAATTTGATGCGTGTGAAGTGAGATATATTTTAGATGTATATTTTAAGCCCTTTTTACACTTTTTACCCAAGTTTTAAATTTATAAAACACGATATTTACTAACACTAAACACACATATGGGCAAGTGCACCCATTGTGGACGTAGTTTAGTGTTGGTAAGATACCGAGGTCGTCCAAGGACACAAGAGCTTTTAGTACCGGTTTATCCTCAACGTCTATTCAAATCAAAAAGTTAGAAAAAGGTTTTTAAACTATGAAAATAAAACTAAATAAAATGTTGAAAAATAAAATAAAAATACAAACAGATAGACAAGATGAATCACTTGGATCCAACTCGTGTGTAGTGTAACCTTTGATTATTTTCGCACTTTTGCACTTATTTAAGAGATTATCTTAGTTATTGTAGTAGGCCCCTCTTTTGAAGGCGACGTTACCCTCAACCCAGTAGTTTGAGTCAGCAAGGATACAATCCTAAAGGGTCGGATTATTGAAAGATAATTAATTAAGTTATTAATGCATAATGTGGTAGGCCCCTCTTTTGAAGTCGACGTTACCCTCAGCTAAGTAGTCTGAGTCAGCAGGGATACAGTCCTAAGTAGCTGGGTTAAAGTTTTAATAGTAGTTTAACTTATGAGGGGATCAAAGAGTTTGGACCCCCGCCATCCAATACCTTTGGGTATTGAAAGAGGTCCTACTAAATTTGATCCAGGTTCTTTGTAGGATCTATACACTGAACAATGGCAAGACTCTTACCAAACCGTTCCCTTTACCCCCGACCAGGTAGCCAACATACCTCCATATAGACCGTGGAGATAATGGTGAAAATCTTTTATTTTATATAGACAGTAAAATAATGCCAAGACACCATGGGCAAATGATAAGGAAGAATCACCTTCAACATAAGAAACTAGTAATTAAAGTCATTAATACAAAACCAACTAAAAAGTGCAAAAGATTAAAAATAAAAAGTATTACACTAAACACTTGTCTTCACCAAGTGATGTAAGAGACTTAGGCAAACATGGCCTTTGATTGTCAAGAACTCTTACGATCAATCTTGGATCCCGAGACGACTCACACACTCTACGATGGACAATGGATGATGGTGGTGGATGATGGTGTTATGGTGGTGGTGGGTGGTGGGTGAAGTGTGAGAGAGGTGGTGTGCCAAGGGATGAGTTGCAAGAGCTCCAAACACTCCTATTTATAGGCTGAACAGAAGCTCGGGCACGGCCCCGTGTCAGCTGGGCACGGCCCCGTGTCCATCCGCGTCTCACTCTTCATTAATTGCAATTCGCAATTGCAATAAATGCGTCTGCAGGGAGTTGACCACGCTCCCGTGTCTGCTGGGCATGGCCCCGTGGTGGGCAACAGAAGCTTCTATGGCTTTGTCTTTTCTGCTGACCTTTGGGCACGGCCCCGTGCTCACTTAGCACGGGCCGTGTTCAGTCTTTTGTCTTCTTTGTTTTGCTTGGGGAGATGCTGTCAGGAGGTCGAGCATGCCACTTTTGTTCCTTTTCTTGTATTTATATTAGATTTAGCTGTTTTTTTGCTTCTTTTGTTATTTTGAGCTCATTTAATCCTGAAAATACAAAAGGAAGACAAAAGCACACTTTTTCCAACATTAGTACTAAAAAAGGGTTAGTTTTATGCCACAATTGATGTAATTTATATGTTGCATTTTGTGCACATCAGTGGTACTAATTAACATGGAGATTTCACAATAATGCAGCCCTAAGCGGGTTATGAATCTTAACTCTACTTGCCTCTCAGGAGGTAAACAGGGTAGTCTTTGAAGAAGATAATCAAGACACAAGGCGATTACAGAGGTTTTCCAAATCTCAGGTTCTAGTTCATTTACCTTTGCTTGGGTCAGATAAGTGGCACATTTATGTTACGAGTCCACGGATTCCTTAATCAGAGACATTTACTTAGATGATTCCATTCTAGATATCTTCTTTGAATACCATTAGTTGACTTTAGTACCATATGGCCATTGAAATATCTTTGTGGTTCCATGCATTGAACCTCCATACTGATCAGGCACGGAAGCAATCTATGGAACATATTAAGATACACCAATCCTCATATGGCTATTTTGTCATATCATCTGGTATTCGCAATCGATAGAGATCAAGAGATATCAACTGCATATGCTGACGCACTTCATCTGGAGAGAGGGTACACTAGAATTTTACGACTGAAGATTTCTGACAAGAACAGACGAAATGGTTCCTATGATTTTCGCCTGTATGTTTTACCTTACACTTAATATCTAGGGTTCTTATGGAAGATTTTAGAAGTTTGCTAAACTTATAATTTATGAAGGATTTATTGGAATCCGAATTCAAATAGAACTCTTAGCATTTATATTACTGATAAATGATAAGGAATGTACCTGATGCTATTATTAATGAATTATCTCAGGCATTTTTAGGCGCTTTCATTCTTAAGCTTTCTATCCTTAGCCGCATTTCCTTTGATAGATTTAGGGCACGTAGTCTTGATGTGGCCTTTCTCGTTACAGCCGTAGCAGACTGCATCCTTTATGTCCTTGCAATCCAACATTTTGTGTTCCTTAGACTTGCAGATCCCACAATGTAGAGGTTGAGATTCAAATCTGCATTTCCGTAATGGCGCTTTTTGCAGGTCTTGCATACAGGTTTCTGGTTGGATTCTTGCTTACCCTTTTTCTTAGAACTCTGTGAGTTATCTTCCTTCCTTTTCCTTTTTGGTTCATCCTTTGCATTCAAGGCATGAACAAGATCCTTCTCGTGAGTAAGGAAGTGTGGTTTCTGATGGGATTTGGAGCAAGTAGCATTGGGCTCTTTGAACTTTTTCATGGCCTTCTTCATAGCTTTTCCAACAGCTGCGTCAATCATAGCTTGGAGAACATCCTTGTCAATTTTGAGGTTCACAATTGTAGCATCTTTAGCATGCGTCGCATCATCAATGGCACGATTGATGGTTATCTTATCCGAGTTTCTCATCCTCAAGATTTGGTTCCTAACACCAAATGAAACAATTACTTAGTTGTAATCCAACCACCGCTATTCATCATCCTGATGGCCTTAACATATACTAACCATGGTGTCATTAAACCATATAGGCTAATATAGTACTAACATTCGTTATTTAGATATATATATCGATTATACTTAGCCTAGGCCATAAAAGACCATCAATGGCATTTAAGGTTTGGACCTAGTCCATCACCTTTTTGACAGGGGATCAAAATGTCACATCTGTCTTTATTATATTGATGAATTTGGATAGCTTGAAAGCTTGCCATAAGGATATCATAAAAGAGTAATTCCTAATAGATATAAATTATCTATCTAAGATTTGTTGAAGCAGTCTCTAAAGTATCATCGGCCAATTTTTCCTCGCTCTATATGTCTAGAGTCCTAATCAGGCGGAGATAACAGTTTACAGCATTTATTGTCCATAATAGACTTATCTGTGCCAGAATCAAATAAATTTCTGCATAAACTTCTTGATAAGGAAGGGTACTTGCTATATTGTCATCATTCTGCACCATCTCCTGGGCGTTCCTCTGGAAGACTCACGCGTTTGTTCCCTTGGCCTCTCCAGGCTTCCTTATAAGTTTTGGGCAGTTGGTTTTGATGTGCCCTTCCTCGTTACAGTTGTAACAAGTCGCGTTCTTCAAATCCTTGCAATCCAAAGTCTTGTGACCCTTGGTCTTGCAAATTCCACATAATTTAGCACGTGGGTCGATAGTACATTTTCCAGAATGTTGCTTCCTGCAGTTACTGCATTTGGGTCTGTTGTTGGACCGACTCAAGTTTTTCCTAAACTCGAAATCTTTCCGGTGCTCAGAACTTCCCTTCTTCTTCTTGTTAGATTGATGAGAGCTTCCTCTTCTTCTTTCCTTTTTCCCTCACCGGAAGTTTTAACAGACTTATTCATGATAGCATCTAAAGCGAGGGATAAGGACAAGTCCACCACGGACCTATATGTGGTAGGCCTAGATGCTTTAACATTTCCCTTTATCTCTGGTGCTAGGCTTCCAATAAAACGCGCTATGCGTTTAGGTTCAGGGGTGACTAAATAAGGAACGAGGCGGGACATAGTGTTAAAACTTGTCACATATGCTCGACAATCCAAATTCTTCATGACCAGAGTTAAGAAGTCTGATTCTATCTTTTCTACCTCATGCTGAGGGCAATAGTTTTCCTTGATCAATGCAACGAATTGATCCAAAGATAAGTTATAAAGTAGGATCTTTCCCGTGGCTTGGATCAATGATCTCTACCATGCCAATGCTTCTCCTTTGAATGATTGTGAAACAAATTTCACAACATCTTGCTTTGCACAACCGCTAATGTCTACTACTGTGTCCATCTCATCCAGCCATGTCATGCAGTCGATGGCTCCCTTTTCTCCTATGAAATCTCTAGGCTTGCAGGAGACAAAGTATTTATATGAACAAGTTTTAACATGTGGCTCTTGGTTAAGCACCATCTGTCTAGACGGAACACTCCTCAGCTTTGACGAGTGATAAACATCGTCCTCCTCTGACTCGTGTGATTTAGAAGGGGTTTACTACGAGCCACAGATAGAGTCTTAGAGTGTGTACTACTTGATTCATTATACTATCTGTCAAGAGCTCGAGTGACAGCATTATCTATCATTGTCTGTAACTCTGCAATCGTTACATTCATCCTTGCATTGTCATCTCTCATATTGGGATGACTGTTGACTTCATCTGATTCAGACATGCTGAAGCTTGCTTTCTATAAAACAATCGCCAATAATTTTACTTAGGAGTCTATTTTGGAGTCATCATCTTTGATGATTTATTAACCATGGTATTAATAGACCATATTTGGTTAATTTGATAATCAGGTTTATTTTAAATTTTCATTATAAATAATCTAGCTATAAGCTATTAGGGATATTGAAATGGCACAAAGGCCTTGTCATGAGCACAGTTTTGAATTTATAAGCCATGATCTTATGGGATCGGGGCATTAAGGTTTGAATGTAGTTCATTACCTTTCTTGACAGAGAGTCAAAGACTACAACTGTCTTTTGTCTTTTAGGACAATAGATATAGCCCGTAGGCGTTTCATCACTAATGGATGTTTATGATATGATCATCTTTTAGGATGATATAAGCCATGATTTCTGGATCATTAGGCTAAATCAGGAAATTGGAAGAATTCCAATATAGGGATGACTATTGTGAGTTTCTCGAACCACATTTGTCAAGAGTGTTAACACGTTCTTAGGTGTTAACAAGGATCTATTATCTTAAAAGGCTTTACCATCTTAGCTATGTCGAAAATGACATATAGGCTAGGTTATACCTTTAAGATTTTCCTTGGTGTACAATGGCAGAGCAATTATAAATTGAAATGACGTTCAGATATAGGATATATTAGATACGTATACTATTTAATACCGAAGTAAAATAGGAAACTTTTCTTAGAAAGCCTTAAAAATACAATAATTGCCCTAAACGGGTCTTATACAAAGAATTCGCCCACGCGGGGACTTAAAAGATATATATGTCCTTATAGGGACTACTATTGAAATGAAATATAACAAGGAAGTTCCTTCTTCATTTTATTTCTGAAAGTTTTCTCCTTGGTTCCCTGAGTGCGGTATGGGTACAGAAGGTTCTCGTGGGTAGTCGAAATCTTATATATTTTAGAAATATTTGCAAAAGTGGAAACCAAGGATTTTATGGTTAATCAACAATATGGGTCATGAGTAAGATCAGGATAGGTATATTCCAAGTCTGGGATTCCAAGACTTGGAGGTAAGAAATACGAGTCCTTTGATTTCATAGGTATTATCTTTGGAGCGGGATCTACAGGGACAACAGGTATGAATTCCTCCGATGTTGGCTTCTCATTTGAAGTTTCAAAAGTCTTGGGTAAAGAATCTGAAATATGGTTATTGGTTTCAACTAGTTAAATTTTGGAATGGGTACAAAAGATCTTTTCTCCATACTGGTCGTACGCTTATTTGAGCTGTAGCACGAAGCTTAGCATTTCTTATACTTCGGATCTGGAGAGCTTCCATCAATGGCAACTTCACTTGGCGACACGATCATGAGATGCATAAATATCGAAAACAATGTACACATATAATAGGGATTAGGTCATTCATAGTTCAAGTCTAGACTCGGAAGTTAAGGTGAAAATGATAAGGTTTGACCCGTTTCGGTTAATTTATTTTATGCAAACTAGTTACATAAACCGTACCGAACGCGAAAGATGCACAACGGGTAAACAAAAGAGTCATTAACATGTTTCACAAGTTGATATGCCTTAAATATGTTGTGATATCAGTAAGATAGCTTCCATTATGCCCAAAACGAATTTAAAATCAATTTAAGCCCCGAAGGGGTATTTTAGTCATTTTAAAGATTACAAAAGAGGTTAAATAATAATCTGAGGTTCTGGTCTAAAATAATCAGTAAAAATATTTATTTTTATAAGTTATATCAGTAAGATATCTCACATATGTGAAATTTATCATTTATGGCCAAACTATGCACCGTAGGGGCATTTTGGTCATTTCACATATGCTTTAAGGGTTAATTTTGGAAATCTGAGTTCAAAACTTTTATTTACTGTTAACGTATAAAAATTTATTCATAACATCAGTAGGTATCAAGCTTTAGGTGCCTAATATGGTTTTAAACCATACTATACGCCTAACTCGCATAAAAGTCGGCATTTAACGATATTCGGTTTAAATAGGGAAATCTGAGATTTTGACCATCCTTTACAGTTAAAATAACTTATTTAATATATAAAATCAGTAGAAAAAGGTTTGGTATGTAAAGGATGTGTAAAACTTATTTTATTAGTGAAAAGGGCATTATCGTCAATTACCGAGTCTATGCGATAACCCTATGTTATGACCAGTTTAAAATTTTATAAAAATTTCCAAAAATCTCTAAATATTATATTACATCAGTGGGTAAAAGGTTTGATGTCAAAATTTGAGTTTAAATATGATTTATATCAAATATGCTCTTTAATTAATAAAAAGGCCTCTATTTACGATATTTGCCATAACTCTCATTTTAAACCACGAACTGATGTGAAATTTTATGGACATGTTTATAAATCAGTAATAAAGGTTTTTGTCCTTTCCCATTTTCAAAAATCTCATTTTAATATCAAAAGGGCATAATAGTCAACTTTAAGCATATAACGGAAACATTCATATGAACTCCAATTCTAAAGGACCAAGTAGTATAACTTCAGGGGGTTATACTAACAAATAATATGGTTACAAAGGAATCCTAAGGCATAATCAAACTAAGCTAATTCGGGTCAGAACTGAAAGTCAAAGCAAAAGTCAACTTTTGCTACTTTCGGTTCCGAACCGAGCCTAAACTTAGAATTGTCGGGTTGAACATGCCTAGACATGTTCAATTAATACTTACCAAGTTATTAAAGTGACAAAACTGATTTCATTTCCTTTACATCATTAGTTATGAATTTTATTTAAAAAAATGACTCATTAACTTTTTATTTTAATTACCTTGACCCGACAATTAACTAAGTAAACGTGGTAATTAGGAGGTGCCCTTTTGAGGGTTTAACACATACCCAATTACGATCACGTAGCCATGTTCGTTGCGAACCATGACTCGACCATACAAGGTCTAGTTAAAAGTCAAAGTGTTTATCGAAAACGCTTGACTTTTCGGCTTTAAGATCCAAACAAAATGAACTAAGCAAGGAAGTACACTTACAAAAGGTCCAAGAGGCAGAAGATCACTCAAAAGGAGGTTCCCTAAGGTCAGGACCCTTAGATTTGAGTAGGAGAGCAAGAATGAAGGAAATGGTGTGAATTTCAAATGAAATTCCACCCCTATTTATAGTGTTTGAGGGATCCATGGATGATCAACAAGTGTTGGAATGGTTTAACAAGTTCATTACAGGTGTAAAACCATTTTTTCCAAACCATCAAAGCCCCTAGAATCAAATGTGTGAGACAAGGAGCAAAACTAAAGCTGGTTTTTAGGAATTCTGTTACTGGCATCAGCTTACGGACCATAAGGGTCCAGGCATACGGTCCGTAAGGACCAGGCCAGCACACAGCAAGTTTCAAATGTTGACAATTTTGGCCCCTGCACTTCCAAATGTCATTTCCTACACCTCTAAGGCCCGTTAAACCATTTTTAAGGCTCTATAGTGATGCCAAAACATAGGGAACAGGAAACATGCTCAAAACATGCAGGATGTCGGTTCGTTTGGTCGTATGGTCACGTTGTTCGGCTAATTACGACGAAACACGGACAGACGCGAAAAACGAACCAAATTACGCGACGAATGGAATTTTATCAAGCCAAACACTAAAATAAAATATTTTAATGCTTACATAAATTTTTAGATGCCCGGATATATTCAGAACGTAAGATATGCGCGAAAATGCAAACTTGTGCACTTTTTGACGCTTTTAGCCCCTGTTGATCAAATAAGTTTATTTTTGCGCACCAAATACCTCAAAGCCTATTTCTAAGCTATATAAAGGATATTTAGGGTATGTTTAAGTTATGTTCATATTCCAGAAGGTTCGATAACATGCGAATCTGTATACTTTTGCAGTTTGACGCGAACAGTCCCTTTAATGCGCAAACTTGCGCATATCATCGTTTAATAGCATCGAAGCCTTATCTAATCCATATTAGGAATTCTTGGGAGTATTTTTAAACATCACGATGCTTCGGGTTTGCTAAAAGGCCATTCAGAGGTATAATTAAACATATTGACACTTTTAATCCCTTAAACTTGCAAATTTGCGTGTAACATCACTTATAGGTATAAAAACCTTAGATGGCCAATAATTGGCATTCCTGAGAGTAAAATCAAATATCATGAAGCTCCTGGTTTTTTAAAAGGTCACTCAGAGGTAAGAATTAACATGTTGACGCTTTTAACCCTTCATTGCGCAAACTTTTAATTAATTACGCAAACGGCTACACTCGATGTCGCAACCCCCGATCCTTAGTCCCCGGGAACGGGCAGCCACGAGCCAGTTTCGGTGGTATCGCGTTATTTGTCTAACTTGGCAGTGAAAATTTTCATCAGGACCGTAGTTAGGAAATATTTTATCAGAGTAAACGACCACATTTTATAACATTAAACACATGGGTAAAACCTAAGTTTTCAGTACACACAACTTCATAGGGGTACACCCTATTTTATTTAAGAACAACATCTATTTCTTTTAGGTAACTTTATTGCCACTTTTCCAAGCCTTCAGTGCTGTCCAGCTGGCTTCTATTTGGCTTTCACATTTTGTTACCTGAAACGTGTTTCAAAAAAAACATTTTGTCAGTGGGAAATACTGGTGATGAATCCCAGTTTAATCAAGTTGAAATACCAATCATTTTACAGTATTGAGGGCGCATCCGCAATTACATTTGTTTCCAAGATATAACAATTAACATTAGTGGTACTGTCATACTCAACTTGTGGAATGTTACCACGCCAGTAACAAATTTTGTATACAAAACCCCAACATACCCACTATAATTGTATTCTTACAAATACTCAATCACTGTTTAGTATATATTAATTAAGTGAGGTTTTGTAAAAACATTTAACAAAAAGAGGATTACTCACAAAAATGAGTATATAAAAAGAGGATAAACTCACATTGCAGTCTTAGGGTTTTCAGTAAGGATTTCCTGATGACAATCTATAATTTACACAAATGCACGTGTGTCAGTATAATAACCCATTTTAACATCAGTAATACCCTCCCCGAGACGGCATTCCAACGACTACGTCGGGCAGAACCACGACAGCCGTTACGGAATCCTAGATCAATCGGGCAGAGTATCTAATACGTCTCCAGGGGTTATGATACCTACATCGTTGCAGAACCTCGCTATTTAGGGGGTATAACACCCGCGTATTACTTCTACTATTCAGAATTTTGAGATTGGGAAATGAAAATGAGCGAATTCGATTGAGATCCGATGCGTTCTATTTATAGGGGCTGAAATCGACTTTCACGCGGCCCGCATAAACGTAGGTAAAGGCCTACGCGGCCCGCGTCAATCCCCGGTCAAACTTATAGCTGATCCGGGTCAGCGAGTAGGGTCGACGTGTGGCTGCCACGTGGCAGCACCGGGCTGCGCCACAATCCTGATCTCACGCGGCCCACGTAAGGGTAAGCTTAAGCTTACGTGGCCTGCCTAAACTAAAGAAATCAGCGAAATCAGGTTCTAACCTTCATACTGCCCGCGTGAGTGTTGAGGTGGTTCTACGCGGCCCGCCTCAACTTAATTAAACTTGTTTTTAAGTTATTTTTAATACTATATTGTATTTCGGGCTCGGTTTTCACATACGGGGTATATTTAAAGACATATTAGTCATTTTAAATATTTTTATGGTGTCGGAAAAATTACGAGGGTGTCCGTTTACGTTAGGGTTGTTATACTCGATCAACAAGTGGCTCATTTGTGAATATAAATACCGTAATAGGTTATTCGGAAACTTATTTTAGGTGTGTTAACACTTCCAGTCCTTTCATAATCAAAGTTTTCGATTTCTCGAAAGTTAGTCCCTTAAATTCAAAATTCAATGTTTGACTTCATTAGGGTTTATTACAAGTGTCAATACATCATTGGACGTGTTTTTACGAGGTGTTACACATTAGGTAAAGATTAGCAATAAAATTATGATTTAGAATTTCTATTCTTGCTCCCTTCAAGATTTTAGTGATCTTAATGGACTCTCCATTTGCCATCTCTACCAGACATTCTTGTTAGAGTTTAGTTAATGGTTGATTGAGAAGTTTGCAAAATGAAGTATTAATGAAACTTTGGTTCGCACCACAGTCAAATAATACTTGAGCAAAAACATCATTAACTAAAAATATACCGGCAATCACGTCCGGAATCATCTTTGCTTCTTCGGCTGTTAGAACAAATGCTCTAGCACTCTTAGTAGTCTTGTTGTTCATTACTTGGTTTCTTCCTGCAGTCTTCTTCCTTGTGTCCCGGTATTTTGCAGAAGTTGCATTATGTGGAGCATCTTCCTGAATGCTTCTTCTTGCAGGACTTACAATATGGTGCAGAAGTAGAACCTATATTTTTCCCACGGTTACCACAGCGAAATTACTGGGTAAGCTTTTGGACTAGGTTCTTTCTTTGGTTTTCTTCTTGCGTACGTACTAGTTCATCAGTCAAGGTATTTACTAGTTCTACTGCTTCTTCTATGGTTTGTGGTCTAGCTGCCTTGACTACGTGTCTAATCTCACTGATTAATCCCCAGATGTGACGGGAGATTAATACTGGTTCTGGTGAAGCTAGGGTTGGCACCATTATAGCATATTCGAAAAATACGGTAGTGTAACCCTTACAGTCCACTCCAGTCATTCTAAGTTTTAAGAACTTATTAGCTATTTGTTCTTTTTCATTGGGAGGAGAGAATTTTCTTTCAACCATGTTCTTAAACTCAGTCCATTCCATATAATAGACTCTGTTACTTCCCCTAGACTGGAGAATAGTGTTCCACCATTCTAAGGCCGCATTCTTAAAAAGATTGGAAGCAAACATTATTTTATCTTCTTTTGCACATTTGCTTATTTTTATGACTGCCTCAGTCTTTTCTATCCAACGTAGAGCTGCAATGGCTCATTCATTGCCAGAGAATTCCATTGGTTTGCAAGACCAGAATTCTTTGTAAGACCAGCCATATGATAATGTTCTTCTTCTTTTTGGAATAGGCAATTGAAGTAACGGTCCATTGTTTACGCCGTGACTGGTTCAGTAGGTGGTCGTTTACTTCCACTATTAGTTTTATCATTTTCAGCTTCCTTAACCATTTTGATAATATATGGCATCGCGTCGATAATCACTTGTGCCACTATGTGTTGGATGGCACTATTATCTAGTTGGTTCCCGTTATTATCGTTATTCGGGTTTTCCTGATTCACTTTGTTATCCATCTGGATTATAAACGTTACCAAGTATTAATATCACAGAACAAGATTTAGTACCAACAATTGCACAAACAACACATTGGTCAAAAACGTCGATCATTGCGACATTTACTCTATTTCATATACATATATATATATATATATATATATATATATATATATATATATATATATATATATATATATATATATATATATATATATATATATATGTTACAAGCTGCAACTGGAATTTAAAATACAATACTAGTTATGCATCAGTAGATATTGGATTATCTATTTTAGTTGATTTTATTTCTATACACACACACACACACATATATATATATATATATATATATATATATATATATATATATATATATATATATATTATTTATTATTACTATTATTACTAGGGGTTCATCCAATATTGCATATTTCGCTCATTGTATTTCCAAACGAGTTTTTCCCCTATTTGCCATATTCTTTCTCCTTCATCTACTAACTCCTCACCAAATGTGCGGAGTTCCTGCACGTTTTTGGTAATCATGGGTGGTGGTGGTGCGGGTATTGGGTCAGGGTGCTGTGGTACGGGTTCTCCATATGGGTATGGGTTTTCTAGTATTTCCTGAACATATTGATCGGCATCCCAATATGGATCTAGAGGGTCAAGGTTGGGGTATGGCGCTATAGGGTTTGGTATGGATTCCTCCTATGGGTAGAGTTCTCGATAATCCCCATCTTCATCCTCCCATGGGTCATAAGCTAGAGGATTTTGTCACACCCCAACCGATGGCGGAATCATCGGGGCGTGGCATTGAGCGAAACAGATTGTTCAGAAGTTTCCATAACAACTATTTATATAATCTAGTTAAAGATACGTCCCATACCGTATCCCGAATAAACAAATACATTACTACAGATAACATCCAAACAAGAAATTCTGTTCCGACAACTTAGATTTTAATAAAATGAATATTGTTCAAAATGCTTCTAGAGACTCGATCTGCAAGATCTACAGACAACTATGCTCTAGACGCTTATTCCTAGCTCGCCTTCCTAGCAGGTAAGCATCCTAATTGCATGTCACATACGTTAAAATAAAGTCAATACATATAATGTAAAGGTGAGCATACAAGTTTGATAATAGCATATAGAGTTCGAAATAGTTTACGCATAACCAGCACGTACACAAAGGAAAACAAAGCATGTTAATTATCGACATGGACCTGTCGATACCAATGACTGCGGGTTGACCGTCCGAGACGGTTCGCAATACATGATTATCACCGTAATCCATGCAAGTAATTGTCCTTAACAACCCCCGTGTGAACGGGTGCTGAGTCCAAACTATAGTACTACGTCGTTAAGGCAGGTAGACACCATTCCACGTGTAAACACAATCAACAAGCATTCATTTAGTCACGTAATACATGCATATTGGTTAGCATTCAAATAATTGAGTAGTGTGATTGATTTGTGATTTTGATAAGTAACGTATGTAACACCCAAAAGTGCTAAAAGCAAAAAGGGATCGAGTATACTCACAGTGATTGATGGATTGAAGGGAGCGCTGAGAGTATGTTAGCCTGAATAGTTCAACGATATAACGATGAGTAACGTGGGTCGAACAGTCTGGTCGATCGAACAGCCTAACCGTTCGGTTGGTCCAACCGTTCGGGTAGTCTGCTCGATCGGCCGGAAGGCTCGATCGGTTGGACAGTTCAAGTGGATTGTTTCTTCCTTTGTGAAGGATGTGTTTGTGTATGATGGCTTGTCCTTTTGAAGTCTTCGTTGTAGCATTTGAGAACACTAAAGTGTTCTTAACTTTCAGGTAGATCGATCAAACGGTCCGTTCGATCGGCCGGCATATCCGATCGGCTAGGAACTTCAGTAGTAGTCCTCATTCAGGATGTCACTCGATCGAACAGCCTACTCGATCGAATAGCGTGCTCGATCGGGTGGCATTCCTGTACAACAACGAATTGAAAATCGACTAAGTGTTGAAGCATAGTATCTCATGATCCGATGAGTAATGTTTACCAATCGAATATCATGTTCGATCGGGCATCACTTCGTTCAATACCATACTTCATGAAGTTGTGAAATGTGGGACCATGTGCTAGCCGATCGGCTGGCCCGGTCGATCGACTGGCATGTCCGATCGGCTGGGCTGTTCGTTCGAACAGCCTAGCAGTTCGGCCAGCATTCTGACCTGGTCGGCCTTTCGTCTAACACTTGGCTGCTTTGATTATTTTGACATAATTTCGAGGTATTTTGACAACGAGTTGAACCATAGAACGTGGGTTCTTACTTGCTTCACTGGTTCGGACAGGAATCACCCAAATCCGGTCGGTGAACTGTTCGGAACGGTAGTTTATCGTTTAACCCGGAGTCGGTGAACCTCGTAGATAGAATCCGAATCTTGAACTGCATCACTGTTAGAATGATTAGTGAGTTGGTTCAAGCTCCGTTTCTACCGATTTTAAGGCATTGAGTGTAAAAGAGTTGAAAGAAAGTTGGAAATTCCGTCTTTCAATCTTTCACACCGTGAAACATTCAGATCTATGATAGATCTTAGTTTATTTATGTGGAAATCGATTAGATCCAAGCTATTCATGGTGGAATGAGGCCAAAGCATGATGTTCTTCAAGAACACCATGATGACATCACCTAAGAACACTTAAATCTTGGTGATTTCACGGTTAGAAATAGAGATTTGAAAGATAAAAAGGTGTAGAAGTGTGTATTGATCAAGAAAGTACAAGATTTAGAGTGAAAACTTACGGGAATTGGAAGAAATCTGAGAAAAGGTGAAGAACAAGAGCTGGTCGGTCAGAGCTTCCCAAAAGTGGTAAAGATGACAATGACAGGGCTATTTATAGGCTTCACAAAGGGGAAAGTGCTAACCGATCGGCCATGATTCCTGACCGGCTGGCCTGCTCGATCGAACAGCTGGTTCGATCGGCTGGCCTGTTCGATCAGTGGTTCCCTGTTCGATCAGTGGCCCTTTTCGAGTGTTTGGCGACGATTTTTGATATTTCGATTTCGATAAACGATGATACGAATACGATAGAGTTTCCTAATCAAATTACTTTCAGTCCCAACTACTATATCAACATATAAGCATCTATAATTCACTTTTCGTCTTCGACTGAGTTCGATTGCCTTTCGAGTTTCGTTTCGATTCGATTGATCACCACACATAACAACATAAAGTAAACACGCACAAGTAACACATAAGGCACACACACACGTATAATATAACACCAAAGTTCGCATAATTCGAGGTTCGAGTTCGATGATGATTTGATTAGCTTGATTATCGATTAATTAGCTTTATCGCATTGTTACTTACTGCTATACAAGGTTGATTTAACAATTCACATTTGATTGAACATTCGATCACTTTGATTAATCAACACTTACTCAACATAATACAAAATTTAAAATAGACTAATTACAGTCAAAGTGAAACTTTGACTTTGACTTTGACATTAAAAAACACGGGGTGTTACAGCCTCCCCTTGTTTAGGGAATTTCGTCTGGAAATTAGGCTGAAAGCTGCACATCACCGTGATTTTACCAATTTGATGCTTCAGATTTATTTAAACAACTGCGAGTACTTGGCCTTCATGTCGCTTTCGAGTTCCCAAGTGAACTCCGCACCTCGTTTGCCTTCCCATCGGACTTTCACGATAGGGATGCGCGAGCGTCTGAGTTGCTTGGTTTGGCGATCCATGATTTCGACAGGCTTTTCCACGAAGTGTAATGTTTCGTTAACCTGAAGATCGTCGAGCGGTACGATTAAATCATGATCAGCTAGGCACTTTCGGAGGTTTGACACATGGAAAGTCGGGTGGACGTTACTAAGCTCCTCCGATAGTTCGAGTCTGTAGGCGACTTTTCCGATCCTTTCCAGAATCTTAAAAGGTCCAACATATCGAGGCGCTAGTTTCCCTTTCTTGCCGAATCTGACTACACCCTTCCAAGGGGATACCTTTAGGAGTACGTAGTCGCCAATGTCAAATTCCAGGGGCTTGCGTCTTCTATCGGCATAACTATTCTGTCTATCCCGGGCTTTCGACAAGTTGTCTCGAATCTGGAGGATTTTGCCAGTCGTTTCTTGTAGAATTTCGGGACCGGTTAGTTGCGAGTGACCGATCTCGTGCCATACAATAGGCGAACGACATCTTCTTCTATACAGGGCCTCGAATGGTGCCATTTGTATACTGGCATGATAGTTGTTGTTGTACGAGAATTCGACTAGCGGTAGATGTTTGTTCCAACTACCACCGAAATCTATAACACACGCACGGAGCATGTCTTCAAGAGTACGGATCGTTCTTTCAGTCTGTCCGTCGGTTTGAGGGTGGAATGCGGTACTTAGGTTAAGCGACGTTCTGCGCGCTGCTTGAAACGTTTCCCACAATCTCGAGGTAAACTGAGCATCACGGTCTGAGATGATGTCGCGAGGCGTACCATGATTAAAAATGATCTCATCGGTGTAGATTTGGGCTAGTCGTTCTACCTTGTAGTCTTCCCGTATTGGCAAAAAGTGGGCTGATTTGGTCAGACGATCAACTATAACCCAAATACTGTCGTGACCTGATGGCGTGGGTGGAAGTTTAGTTATGAAATCCATAGCTATACTTTCCCACTTCCATATAGGAATCGGCGTTTGTTCGAGTAAGCCAGAGGGTCTTTGATGTTCAGCCTTAACTCTTGCACAAGTTAAACAACTTCCAACATAGAGGGCGATATCCCGTTTCATACCCGGCCCCAGTACTTATAACGCAGGTCCTGGTACATTTTATTGGCACCGGGATGAATAGAATACCGGGATTTATGGGCTTCATTCATTATAATCTTTCGCAAATCCGTCCGCTTAGGGATCCAAATTCGGTCCAGATAATAGAAAATCCCATCTGCTTTGCTTACAAGCTGAGCTCCATCATGATAGATCCTCTCTCTCTTCAATGTGCGCTCGTTAAAGCAAGCATGTTGAGCTTCGCGGATTATAGCTTCGAGGTTGTGCTGGGCTCAAACATTTCGAATACTGAGCACGTAATTCTTTCTGCTGAGTGCGTCTGCAACAACATTCACTTTGCCTGGGTGGTAACGAATCTCATAGTCGTAATCGTTGAGGAGTTCTACCCATCGGCGTTGACGCATATAAAGCTCCCTTTGATTAAAGATGTGTGGTAAACTCCTGTGATCGGTGAAGATCATACACTTGGTACCGTACAGGTAGTGTCGCCAAATCTTTAATGCAAAGACAACTCGCCTAGCTCGAGGTCATGGGTCGTATAGTTCTTCTCGTAGATTTTGAGCTGACGAGATGCTTAAGCTACAACCTTGTCTCGTTGCATAAGAACACAACCAAGACCGAGGTTAGAAGCATCACAGTAGACAATAAAGTCGTTGCTTCCATCGGGCAGCATAAGAATTGGAGCATTGCACAACATATGCTTGAGGGTTTGAAAGGCAGACTCCTGTGCGGTTCCCCACACAAAAGGCTTGTCTTTATGGGTAAGAGCGGTAAGCGGCACCGCGATCTTGGAGAATCCTTCGATGAATCGTCGATAATAGCCCGTGAGTCCGAGAAAAGAACGAACCTCAGACGGGTTCTTAGGCGTCATCCAACTTTTAATTGCTTCAATCTTCGCGGGATCGACGTGTATACCCCTGACTATTCACGATGTGACCTAGAAACTGAACCTCCTCCAACCAGAATTCGCACTTGGAGAATTTGGCATAGAGTTGGTTCCCCTGGAGTAACTCGAGGACCAAACGTAGATGTTGCGCGTGTTCGGCTTTTGACTTGGAATAAATCAAGACATCGTCGATGAACACGATGACGAAACGGTCAAGATAAGGCTTACACACGCGATTCATCAGATCCTTAAAAACCGCGGGTGCATTGGTTAAACCAAAAGGCATAACAACGAACTCATAATGGCCATATCGGGTTCTAAAAGGGGTTTTGGGGATGTCTTCCTCTTGAATCACCAATTGATAATAACCTGAACGCAAATCGATCTTCGAGAAACACTTGGCACCTTGCAGCTGATCAAATAAATCGTCGATTCGAAGCAGAGGGTAACGGTTCTTGATGGTTAGCTTATTCAATTCCCGATAATCGATGCACATCCTGAACGTCCCATCCTTCTTTTTGACGAAAAGGACTGGTGCGCCCCAAGGAGAGGTGCTTGGGCGAATAAAGCCTTTTTCAAGTAACTCCTGGAGTTGGTTTGAGAGTTCCCTCATTTCGGATGGCACGAGTCGGTAAGGGGCTTTGGCAACAGGGTTAGCTTCAGGAATGAGGTCGATACGAAAGTCGATATCACGACTTGGAGGTAGTCCAGGAAGGTCATCAGGGAACACCTGAGGAAATTCACGATCCACTGGAACGTCTCTAATTTCAGCTTTCGTTTTCTTTTCCTTCTCCGCTACTACAATGTTGGCCAAGAAAGCGCTGTATTCCTTGCGGAGATACCTGTTAGCTTGGACGCATGACATAAGTTTAAGACCTTTCGAAGCTGTTTCACCGTACACACACAATAAATCACCATTCGTGAGCGAGAATCGAATCATCTTTTCGAAGGACACAACTTCAACATGGTTTTCGAAAAGAAAGTCCATGCCTACTATGACGTCAAAACTGCCGAGTTGCATCGGAATAAGGTCGATTGGGAAGATGTGATTGTTGAGCTCGAGGGTACAATCATGGAGAACAGAGTTAACAGCGATGGTTCTTCCGGTAGCGACTTCGACTTCGAATGACGAGGGAAGATAAGAACGCTTACGACTAAGGAGCTTCTCGAATTCAAACGACACAAAGCAGTTATCGGCTCAAGTATCAAACAAACATGATGCATAAATACCATTCACAAGGAACGTACCATTAACCACGTTGTTGTCAGCCTGGGCTTGACGAGCATTGATGTTAAAGGTTCTGGCACGGGCTGCTTGCTGTTGCTGTTGGGGCTGCTGCTGTTGCTGGGGTTCTTGTTTCATAACCCGGTTCGGGCACATGTTTGCGAAGTGGTTAGGGTCACCACATTCAAAGCAGACTCGAGCATTGACCGCAGGTGCTTGAGCTGCAGGTTGGCCTTGAGGGGCTGGAAGTAGAGCTTAATGAGCGGCGGCTTGGACTGGGGCTTGCCGGGGACCATAGCGGCAGTTTGCAGTAAAATGCCCGTAAAGATTGCAGTGGGCGCAAAAACGACAGGCGATTCCCACCGGATGATGGTATGAGCATGTCGGGCAGAGCGGGTGGGGACCTGTGTAAGCGCGCTTAGCTGGCGGCGCATTGATCACTGGAGCTTGTCGGTGGTGAGACTGCTGCTGAGCCGGTATGGCTTGCAGAGGGGCAGCAGTTGTTGTCACAGCACAGTTCTTGTTGCTGGAGCTGTTGTTGTTGTGCTTCTTCTTTCTTCTTGATGACTTGGAGGGTTGAGCAGTGGTGGTGTCGACGGTTGACGTGGCGGTGGCTTGGTGCAGAGACTTGGTATGCTTATCCCAGAAACCAGACTTTACCCGCTTGTCATTGATCTCAGCGGCAAGCAGGTAGGTCTCTTCAATCGATGAGGGCTTGGCGGCATGAACGAAATCGGTAACACAATCGGGTAGAGCTCGAATATACTTCTTGATGGCCATGTCTGACGTCTTGACCTGATCGGGACAGATGATGCTGAGCTGTTTAAAGCGTGCACTTAAAGTAGCGTTGTCTCCATCCTTCTACTTGATGTTCCAAAACTCGTCCTCTAGCTTTTGGCGTTCATGGGGGGGGGGGCAAAATTCGTCCATCATAATTGCCTTTAACTCCTCCCAAGTCAGCTCATAAGCTGCATCATTTCCGCGCTTGTTTCGTTCGGTCGTCCACCAGTCTAGAGCTCGGGACTGGAAGACGCCTGTAGCATTGAGGGTGCGGAGATTCTCAGGACAACCTCTTTGGCTCAGAGTGACTTCAACTGAATCGAACCATTGAAACATGGCGGTAGGGCCATCCTCTCTGGTAAATTCCTTGGGTCCGCATGCTTTAAACTGTTTGAAGCTGAAGCCAGTCTTGCTGGTGTCCTTTGGAGCTTCAGTTCGCGACTCTTCGGACGACTTGCTAACGTTTTCATACACTTCGCTCACAGCTTTGGCCACTTGCTTGGCGATGATAGCAGCGAGTCGTTTGCCTCTCTTCTCCTGACGGGTGAGTGGGGTTCGGTGTCCAGATGATGACATGGTCTGCAACAGACATTGTCGTATGTCAGACACAACAAATCGAATCTCGCCTCACACGTCTACTACTTACTAAAACTTAGAAACACGCCGAATCATACATTTCATAAACATGTAGGCACATAATCACAGATTCACGTAATCATAGAAGCACATAGGCACATAGAGCACAGAGACACACAAACACAGAAGCACATAAGCACGTAGGCACTTAATCGCGGATGCAGTCAGAATAAAGAAACCTATTATTCAAAGCTCGCTTGTCGTTCGTATATAGCACATCGAGTATAGTATAGCGTATATCGCATATCGCATATCGCATTATGGTATCGTCTAGAATTGCTACGACTTGCTAGCGTTTTGAGGTAGAATAGCAATACGAGTCATGTGTGTCGCAACTACCGACTCAAAACATGAAACACATAAAAATCAACGAAGCG
This sequence comes from Helianthus annuus, assembly GCF_002127325.2. Taxonomy (NCBI): domain Eukaryota; kingdom Viridiplantae; phylum Streptophyta; class Magnoliopsida; order Asterales; family Asteraceae; genus Helianthus; species Helianthus annuus. Next base: position 15,951,586 of record NC_035437.2, on the reverse strand, counting down.
TCAGAGTCGCAACTACCGACTCAAAACACAAAAATCGGGAACTGGATTGTCTGCGACTACTAGACATCGACTACCCAAAGTGATTCGACTATTCACATTAGACTTGTCGTCACGTTCCGACTTTCAGGCTCGTGCTTCTGCCTCGATTCTTGGGCATTCAACACGCATTCCTTAGATCATACTCGTGAGTTCAGGTCGTTGGAGTCCGTCGAGGGGTTGGTGAGATAAGTAAAAGTTGGAATAAGTTGCCAAGGTTCGGGTTTCACCCCTGGCTTAGCAATTTCTTCCTTGTTTTAGTAAAATTTGAGGAGTTTATTCATCAAAATATGGATTTCACTCCTGATTTGGTATAATTCTCCTCGTTCGTTATCGGAAATAATAAGGAAATCACTGATACATTGATAAAATCAGCATCGACCAAACAATTTAGTCAAAGAGTTTGCGGCTTTCACACCTAATCTCGGCTAAACCGCTTGACTTTACTTGGAAATTCGAGTGCAGTGATAGCGAAGAATATTAGAGTTTAGCACCTAAGCTTGGTCTGTTGGTTCCTAACTATAGTCTAGGTCTCTAAGACAACGACCCGGACTAGGTCGTGTTTTGCCTAATTCCCTATAGTTATGGCTCTGATACCAATCTGTCACACCCCAACCGATGGCGGAATCATCGGGGCGTTGCACTGAGCGAAACAGATTGTTCAGAAGTTTCCATAACAACTATTTATATAATCCAGTTAAAGATACGTCCCATACCATATCCCGAATAAACAAATACATTACTACAGATAACATCCAAACAAGAAATTTTGTTCCAACAAATCAGATTTTAATAAAATGAATATTGTTCAAAATGCTTCTAGAGACTCGATCTGCAAGATCTACAGACAACTATGCTCTAGACGCTTATTCCTAGCTCGTCTTCCTAGCAGGTAAGCATCCTAATTGCCTGTCACATACGTTAAAATAAAGTCAATACATATAATGTAAAGGTGAGCATACAAGTTTGATAATAGCATATAGAGTTCGAAATAGTTTACGCATAACCAGCACGTACACAGAGGAAAACGAAGCATGTTAATTATCGACATGGACCTATCGATACCAATGACTGCGGGTTGACCGTCCGAGACGGTTTCAATACATGATTATCACCGTAATCCATGCAAGTAATTGTCCTTAACAACCCCCGTGTGAACGGGTGCTGAGTCCAAACTATAGTACTACGTCGTTAAGGCAGGTAGACAGCATTCCACGTGTAAACACAATCAACAAGCATTCATTTAATCACGTAATACATGCATATTGGTTAGCGTTCAAATAATTGAGTAGTGTGATTGATTTGTGATTTTGATAAGTAACGTATGTAACACCCAAAAGAGCTAAAAGCAAAAAGGGATCGAGTATACTCACAGTGATTGATGGATTGAAGGGAGCGCTGAGAGTATGTTAGCCTGAATAGTTCGACGATATAACGATGAGTAACGTGGAATTGCAAACGAGTGTAAATGTGTTGAACAGTCTGGTCGATTGAACAGCTGGTTCGATCGAACAGCCTAACCGTTCGGTTGGTCCAACTGTTCGGGTAGTCTGCTCGATCGGCCGGAAGGCTCGATCTGGTGGACAGTTCAAGTGGATTGTTTCTTCCTTTGTGAAGGATGTGTTTGTGTATGATGGCTTGTCCTTTTGAACTCTTCGTTGTAGCATTTGAGAACACTGAAGTGTTCTTACCTTTCAGGTCGATCGATCGAACGTTCCGTTCGATCGGCCGGCATATCCGATCGGCTAGGAACTTCAGTAGTAGTCCTCATTCAGGATGTCACTCGATCGAACAGCCTACTCGATCGAATAGCGTGCTCGATCGGGTGGCATTCCTGTACAACAATGAATTGAAAATCGACTAAGTGTTGAAGCATAGTATCTCATGATCCGATGAGTAATGTTTACCAATCGAATAACATGTTCGATTGGGCATCACTTCGTTCAATACCATACTTCATGAAGTTGTGAAATGTGGGACCATGAGCTAGCCGATCGGCTGGCCCGGTCGATCGACTGGCATGTCCGATCGGCTGGGCTGTTCGTTCGAACAGCCTAGCAGTTCGGCCAGCATTCTGACCTGGTCGGCCTTTCGTCTAACACTTGGCTGTTTTGATTATTTTGACATAATTTCGAGGTATTTTGACAATGAGTTGAACCATAGAACGTGGGTTCTTACTTGCTTCACTGGTTCGGACAGGAATCACCCAAATCCGGTCGGTGAACTGTTCGGAACGGTAGTTTATCGTTTAACCCGGAGTCGGTGAACCTCGTAGATAGAATCCGAATCTTGAACTGCATCACTGTTAGAATGATTAGTGAGTTGGTTCAAGCTCCGTTTCTACCGGTTTTAAGGCATTGAGTGTAAAAGAGTTGAAAGAAAGTTGGAAATTCCGTCTTTCAATCTTTCACACCGTGAAATGTTCAGATCTATGATATATCTTAGTTTATTTATGTGGAAATCGGTTAGATCCAAGCTATTCATGGTGGAATGAGGCCAAAGCATGATGTTCTTCAAGAACACCATGATGACATCACCCAAGAACACTTAAATCTTGGTGATTTCATGGTTAGAAATCGAGATTTGAAAGATAAAAAGGTGTAGAAGTGTGTATTGATCAAGAAAGTACAAGATTTAGAGTGAAAACTTACCGGAATTGGAAGAAATCTGAGAAAAGGTGAAGAACAAGAGCTGGTCGGTCAGAGCTTCCCAAAAGTGGTAAAGATGACAATGACAGGGCTATTTATAGGTTTCCCAAAGGGGAAAGTGTTAACCGATCGGCCAGGATTCCTGATCGGCTGGCCTGCTCGATCGAACAGCTGGTTCGATCGGCTGGCCTGTTCGATCAGTGGTTCCCTGTTCAATCAGTGGCCCTTTTCGAGTGTTTGGCGACGATTTTTGATATTTCGATTTCGATAAACGATGATACAAATACGATAGAGTGTCCTAATCAAATTACTTTCAGTCCCAACTACTATGTCAACATATAAGCATCTATAATTCACTTTTCGTCTTCGATTTCGATTGAGTTCGATTGCCTTTTCGAGTTTCGTTTCGATTCGATTGATCACCACACATAACAACATAAAGTAAACACGCACTAGTAACACATAAGGCACACACACGTATAATATAACACCAAAGTTCGCATAATTCGAGGTTCTAGTTCGATGATGATTTGATTAGCTTGATTATCGATTAATTAGCTTTATCGCATTGTTACTTCCTGCTATACAAGGTTGATTTAACAATTCACATTTGATTGAACATTCGATCACTTTGATTAATCAACACTTACTCAACATAATACAAAATTTAAAATAGACTAATTACAGTCAAAGTCAAACTTTGACTTTGACTTTGACATTCGAAAACACGGGGTGTTACAGATTTGGTGCTGGGATTCTAGGGATTTCGTTTGGGTTGAATGCGGGTATGGGAACCTGGTCTCCTGGATTAGGCTCTATTTCCATGGGTTGGGTTGGGAACAGTGGCTGTGGTGCAATGATTTGGTCTAAGTTTGGGTCTGCGGCAGTGGTAGCTAGTTTGTGAAAGTTGGCCAATCGCCTATTGACTATGTCTTGGGTCTGGGCATTCATCTCCCTATTTGCTGCTGCTAAAGCCTGTTGTTGCTGTAACTTCCTCATTCTCTTCCTACGCTCATGTGCTCCCCGACTGAACCATCATCTCTTTTTCATAGGGAATGGTTCTTCGGATTGTGCCTTAAATATGAAAAACCCCGCTTCTGTGTCAGCTGAATACCCCGAAGGAGTAGGCTGGGAGGAAGTTCCTTCATCTCTAGGAGAACTAGACAAGTGATGATAGGCATCAGATGGACCTTGATCACTCATACTGTAAACTAACAAATTGTCAAATAATACAAAACAATAATAAACAGATATGCACGTAATCACATACATTATTTCCTAACAAAATTGATAAAATTTTGGTGTCAGCAGATCACTTCTGTTGCTGAAATTAGTGGTTGTAGCTCTGATACCACCTTCTGTCGCAACCCCCGACCCCCACCCTGGGAGGCGGGCGGCCGCAAGCTACTCAGAGCTGGTGGTATCGGTGTTTATTACTTTGGCAGCGGAAATTTCATCAGCACCGTAGTTAGGAAATAGGTTATTAGAGTAAAACACCATATTTTTATAATAATAAATACATGGGAAAATCCCAAGTTTCCATTACAAACAAGTTTTTAGGGATAAACCCTAATTTATTGAAATAAAACTTCTTCTTTATTTAGGTAACTTTTAAAGCCACTTTTTCAAGCCTTCAGTGCTCTCCAGCTTGCTTCTATTTGGCTTTCACATTTTGTTACCTGAAATGCGTTTAAAAACATTTTATCAGCAAGAAATACTGGCGAGTGAATCCGAGTTTAATCAAGAAAAGTTTTATCATTTTACAACATCGAGGGCAACCCGCAATTACAATTGTTTACATCTACTTTAATTACCACCTACGGTACTGTCAACCTTGACTTGTGGTAATGTTACTACTCACAGTGTAGTAACAAGTTATGTATACAAAACCCCAACATACCGATGATAATTGTAGATTTACAAATACTCAATCACTGTTACTACCTCCGTCCCATTAAAAGTGTCATATTTTGAATTTTCAAAGTCCTTATTTATAAACTTTGACTTTAATTATATATTTTTTGTGTTATATAAAACTTGATGAAAATTAACCCAATAAAAACACTTGTAAAACACACTCAAATCATATAACTTTCATCAAGTATTATCTAACACAAACAAAATTACTTAAGGTCAAAGTTTATAAATAAAGACTTTTTGAAAATTCAAAATAGGACACTTTTAATGGGACGGAGGGAGTAATTATAATTTGAAACAATTGAGGTTTTGTAAAAACAGTTCACAAAAAGGTTTCACAAAAGATGATTAACTCACATTGCTAATTTAGGTATTTCCCTATGACTTCCTGGTTATAATCTATTAAATTAAACAATGCACACGCGTTAGTATAATAACCCAATTTACATTAGCTATACCCTCCCCGAGACAGAACTCCAACGATTGAGTCAGGCAGAGCCTTGACATGCGTTACGGAGCACTAGATCAATCGGGCAGCGTAACTAATACGTAACCGGGGGTTATGATACTTACATCGAGGCAGAGCTTCGCTTTTTAGTGGGTATTATGCCCGAGAATTATAATTACTATTCAGAATTTTGAGAGAGAAAGTCGATTGTGAGCGATTTGGAAACTGAAGCCTGAACTCCCAATTTATAGGGCCTAATCAGGGGTTTCTGGTGGCCCGCGAGAGAGAAACAAGGGGCCTTCGCGCCCCGTGAGAGCCTCTAGGGTAGGCCCTAGGGTTGCTGAATCAACGGCTAGCTTCGACACGATAGGGACACGTGGCGGCCTAGGGTTGCGCCTGTTGTCAAGAGGGTCGCGGCCCGTGAAAGACCTCTCTGTTTGTGTCGTGCCCCGTGAGCGGATTAAAATATTGTTGTTATTTGATTTTTATTAAAATAAAGGTATTTCGGGGCCCTTTTTCATATACGGGGTGTATTTTAAGACATATAGGGATGTTTTAGGGATTTTAGGAGAGTTGTTATACTAGGTGTGGTGTGGCGTGGCTAGCCATGGGTATTTCGTTATTTTTTGTTTAAACTATTTAAACTTTCATTCAATAAAAATAACACACTAATGAAAATAGAAGATTACATATAATATTTTTAAAAACTACAAATAAAATTAAAAAACTCCATAAAATTAAAAAAAGCTACATAAAATTAAAAAAAAAAATTAAAACTTAAGATCAAACTAAGATCATACTCTTGATCATGAACATCGAACTGGGGTGTTCTTGCCCTTTTGGATGAGGTTGACTCGCTAGCGGGAGGGACTCTCGCCCATTTCGAAGCGTACCTACATAATCCCAATAACGGATGTACTTAAACTCGTTCTTCTCGTTCTCTTTGTATGCTAGCAAGGCATTCTTGATAAAGTCAACCTCGGTTTCACCGCTCCTTGGTGCGTTCTTCGCCTTATGGAAACAGGCGTTGAACGCGGTGACGTGTGTATTTATGTCACCCCACTTGGACGAGAGGCTATCATTTTCACGATACACATCTGCCCTTCCCGTGAGTGGATATGTCGAAGTACGCTATGATGATCTAGGGCGTAGGAACTGATTCTTTATGGAGTCCCAAAAATCTTTTTTTTTTTTGTGTCGTGAATTCCCAATTTCAAAAATATTTTAGACATTATAAAAAATTATAATAAAAATAAAAATATTGTAAACATTAAATATGTTATATAAAAAATACCATGAATCAGATTTTGCGATTCTTCAATCCAACATCTTGTCAAAATAGTTTCTTCTTGAACCATCCACTTTAATTGTGTTCGTTGAGTGGCCACTATTGCTTTCTTTTCATCCATTTTTTCTTGTGGCTTATTTTTTGCCGATTTGGATGACGAACCACCAGCGTCTTGCGGTTAACTTTCGGGCACGGAATCAGGTTGGGAAATGTTAATTTAAATAGATTAATCATCGTATGGAATGTTCGTGTATACACGGTTTCCTAAATACAATACGATTCGCGCTAGATCAGGACACGATGAGTATACTAAACCATGTGGCGGTTGTTGTGGATGGCCGCATGGAAGGGGTATTTGGGTAGGGTTTGGTGGTGGACGGTTTTGTAGCAGGCTAGGGTTCGGATTTTCTTAGTATCCAAAGGGATTGATTGGGTCGTATCCACGGCTAAAAGGATGCATTGTAGAGGATTAAGTGGATTGATTTGATAAAAAAAATATAGAGATATGATAGGAGAAGTGGAAAAGTGGTAAAAAAATATAAAAATGGGTCGGTATTTATAATGTGTAAAAAGAAAATATTTTTTTATTAAACAAAGTAGCCGTTTGGCAACGACTAGCCCCAACAGCTACATCGAACCAGTCAATCAAAGCTAGCCAAGGCACACTGCCCCCCGTCAGGCTCAATCCCCACGCCCTCGGGGCAACGTCATGGCTAACGCTAGCCCGGTGTGGTCTAGCCAGCGTTTTTGACATTCTTCCGCCCTATCCCACGCCCCACACCCCGCGGTCCTATATCGTCAATTTGTGCGCGATAAAATAATTGTCATGTTTGATTTATTTAATTTGTCTTTTATTGATAGAGAATCTTGCAAGTTGCCTTATTTTATTATACATGTTTAATAAATAAACACGTGTCAAATTAATGACTCAACAATTCTTGTAATCCAGACTTGGATGAAACCATAGTTTTATTCAGTAACGGTTTAATTGTAGCATACGTGTCTTATTTAAGCCCCACACAAAAATGATTAAGTTATTAATAATTGTCTTTGAGATGAAGTTTGGAGGTTCAGTATAGTGTGTCAATTTTTTTTCTTCGTATTTATTATTTATGTTGGTTTTTGCCGTTATTTTGTTCATTTTATCCGTTTAAGCTCTTTTCATCATGAAAATCAAAAGTAAACAAAGAAACACACTTTTTCGAACATTGATATTAAAAAAAGGTTGTTTTATACCTCATTTGATATGATTTATATGTTGCATTTTGTGCATATTATCACTGGAAATAATATTGATAAAGACTATTTTGAATAAGTTGGCTGATTTATTTGGGTGAAGATGGAAATAAGCAAGAAATGCACTAATGCTATTAGAGAATAAACACTGGACGAGACCTAGAAGATGGAAATAAGCAAGGGGAGCACAAATGTTATTAGAGAATAAACAGTGGACAAGACCATACGTAATTTGTATCCTCATACATAAAATACATAGTTGATAAGATTTTAAGGAATTTTATGGTCTAACGTTGTTATGTGGACAGTTGTAAGACCATACGGAATGGGGCGTGATTTTTGGCGTGGAAGCCTCAACCACGCCGGCACACCGGCCCGAGGGTGGCGTGGTGATGAGGGCGAGGGATTCTTCACCGGCGTGGAGGGTTATTGGGTGGTGACATGGTGACTCTTGATTGGTGGGTATTGTTTGGGTTGTTTTGATTGTTTCTTGTTTAATTTTATTTATTTTTTATTATTTTTTTCATAAAAACGTCACTTTAACGTCACTCCCACCCGTGCTTTTTTTTCCATGTCTCCTTGCTGGTGTGACTGACATGACGCTTAATGTCTCCTCTTCATGCCCTCCAACTCACTATATGAAACACTAGAGAGAAGTATGTACTCAAAACAAAATTTGTTACTGAAATTTGTTACTGTTACTTGCAAGAAAGATTGATATCTTTGACGAAAAAGCATGGTAATACTCAAACTAATTTGATTCTAGCAACGATGTTTATTTAATACTTTAACTCTTAACAAAGAAACACAATAGTTGAACATATTAATATATTGACTACAAGTCACTATTTATGTTCAACAATAAATCTGTAGCAAATGAATAAATGATGTCCTACCTAATAATCTTAAAAACTTTTAATATATGCTTTGGATGACACATTTCATGTGTTATTAGGAGTAGTGAGATGTTGGTAGACTTATACCAATGGTTGTGCCGAGATATCTTAGTTCTTGTGCAATTGGAGATGTTGGTTTCAATTCCATATGGCTCAACATGCAAGGTGGTCACACACCGAGTAATTTGAAACCATTTACCTATTTAGATATGATTTAAATATGTATACCGGAATAAAGTGACAAGCATTACTATTTTAATAAAATAATTTTTTTTATTAATGGGTAGGGTTCCTAAAAGAACTAATTTTTTTAACTTATTTTGTTTTATGTCATTAGTGGAAACATCTTGATTTTGAAGCTAAGATCAAATATGTTTTACCTAATAATAAGTGGATAGTTATTTCGTCATACAACAATAAAAGCTACTTAACTAACTAGTTACACTAATAAGTGGATAAAATAATTGTCATGTTTGATTTATTTAATTTGTTCTTTATTGAAAGAAAATCTGGTAAGTTGCCTTATTTTATTATACATGTTTAATAAATAAACACGTGTCAAATTAATGACTCAACAATTCTTGTAATCCAGACTTGGATGAAACCATAGTTTTACTAAGTAACGTTTTGATTGTAGCATACGTGTCTTATTTAAGCCCCACACAAAAATGATTAAGTTATTAATAATTGTCTTTGGGATGAAGTTTGGAGGGTCAGTATAGTGTGTCAACTTCTTTTCTTCATATTTATGTTGTTTTTGCCGTTATTTTGTTCATTTTGTCCGTTTAAGCTCTTTTAATTATGAAAGTCAAAAGTAAACAAAGAAACACACTTTATCCAAGATTGGTACTAAAAAAGGGTTGTTTTATAACTCATTTGATATGATATATATGTTGCATTTTGTGCATATCATCAGTTATATCTATGGAAATAATATTGATAAAGACTATTTTGAATAAGTTGGCTGATTTATTTTGGTGAAGATGGAAATAAGCAAGAAACGCACTAATGCTATTAGAGAATAAACACTGGACAAGACCTAGAAGACGGAAATAAGCAAGAAATGCACAAATGTTATTAGAGAATAAACAGTGGACAAGACCATACGTAATTTGTATCCTCATACATAAAATACATAGTTGATAAGATTTCAAGGAATTTTATGGTCTAACGCTGTTATGTGGACAGTTGTAAGATCATACGGAATGGGGCGTGATTTTTGGTGTGGAAGCCTCAACCATGCCGGCACACCGGCCCGAGGGTGGCCTGGTGGTGAGGGCGAGGGATTCTTCACCGGCGTGGAGGGTTATTTGGTGGTGACGTGGTAGCTCTTGATTGGTGCGTATTGTTTGGGTTGTTTTGATTGTTTCTTGTTTAATTTTATTTATTTTTTATTATTTTTTTATAAATACGTCACTTTAACGTCACTCCCACCCCATGCTTTTTTTACCATGTCTCCTTGCTGGTGTGACTGACGTGACGCTTAATGTCTCATCTTCATGGCCTCCCACTCCGTACTAGAGAGATGTATGTAGTGAAAACAAAATTTGTTACTGTTACTTGCACGAAAGATTGATATCTTTGACGAAAAAGCATGGAATGCTCAAACTACTTTGATTCTAGCAACGATGTTTATTTAATACTTTAACTCTTAACAAAGAAACACAATAGTTGAACAATAAATATATTGACTACAAATCACTATTTATGTTCAACAATAAATCTGTAGCAAATGAATAAATGATGTCCTACCTAATAATCTTAAAAACTTTTAATATATGCTTTGGATGACACATTTCATGTGTTATTAGCCTATTAGGAGTAGTGAGATGTTGGTAGACTTATACCAATGGTTGTGTCGAGATATCTTAGTTCTTGTGCAATTGGAGATGTTGGTTTTAAATCCATATGGCTCAATATGCAAAACGGTCACACACAGAATAATTTGAAACCATTTACCTATTTAGATATGATTTAAATTTGTATACCGGAATAAAGTGACAAGCATTACTATTTTGATAAAATAATTTTTTTTTATTAATGGGTAGGGATCCTAAAAGAACTAGTGGTTTTTTTAGCTTATTTTGTTTTATGTCATAAGTGAAAACATCTGGATTTTGAACCTAAGATCAAATATGTTTTACCTAATAATAAGTGGATAGTTATTTCGAAATACAACACTAAAAGCTACCTAACTAACTAGTTACATTAATAAAAAAATTAAACGATTAACTGACCATAAGCGAATCGAGTTGTTATCATTGTCCGGTTAACTGACATTTCGGTTATTGTTATGGTTTTGAGCAAAATCTGACCTAAACCGGCTCATGCACACCCCTAGTAGGGAGTTCGTTAATTTTGTTACAGTTTGATTTGGTCTGATCATGTAGATGCTATATCGAAATTGGATGAAGTATTGTCAATTGATCCTACGAAACATGATGGCATGTGGTGTGTTGGCAATGCACAAACTTCTTATGCTTTTCTTTATCTTTATAAAGATGAAGCACAAGGTTATTTTTATTCAATTTATACTTTCTTTCAGTAGTAGGTTGTTGATGAGGTATTCCGTTTTGAAAATGTTGTTATACGAAAAGTATATAACTTGTCATGTATTTGAAACTTGTAAAGAGTAGGACACATGTCGGAATCAGATGAATGTAAAAAATTAAATATGCTATGTTGGTATATGCAGCACGTCGGTCCGTTTCCATTTGTGTGGTATGTTGGCAATCGTCGTCACTTTTTTTTTCTAACGGTGCATTAATTTTTTTTTCAAACAGTGTGTCCGTTATTTTTTGGCTGTATTGTATAAAGAGGCGCGTGCAAAGCGGTGCGAAGGAGATGAAAATTAAATGTTAGTTGCGCGAAAGGGTTGGAGTCAATTGGTGGTGGTTGCAGTTAGCTTTTTGTAGGGTTATATAATATAACTATGCCATGCTTGTGAGAATTAATGGCCAGGATTCTTTTTTTTTTTAACAGAGACCTTATTTTTTAAAATATCAACTTTAACTTAATAATAGCCCTTTAACTTGATAATAACCAAGATGTCGACTACACATCCACTAAAAAATGTTCTTCTCGTACAGTTGATTGTGACATGTTATTTTATTTGGGAAAATCCGGTTAGAACAAAGTGAGAAAATTGAGTTTAAAGTTGTAACAAAATATAATATAATTAATCTAGTGTCATGTCGTTCAAGGTAAAGGTAATGAGTGTTAGTTACAAAACTCGTGACGCACTGATCCCATCTCACGTTACTTGCACAATAGGACCACAACAAATGTACATGTTGATTAATGATGTTTATTGTTAGCTGAATCGAGCTCAAATGGTATTTCCTTAAAATTGTTCTTCTGTTTAGATTGTCAATGTTATTCTACACCTTTATAATTTTAAAATCATATTTGATGACTTGATTGTATTATGTACTAGACCAACATTCTTAAGACACAACATAAGACAACATTGCAAATATCATATGATTGTAGAGAGTCATATGTTGAGAAGGAGAAGGCTGATTTTTTAACAGCTCAGATTTTATCCTCTCTTTGTTGGCTAATAATATACCAACAAAGACATACCGCCACACCAAATATCAAGTACCATCACAACTACTATAACAATACATCATATAGAAATAAGACTTTAAAATGAAGCCAAACTCTAACCAAACAAAGCTTTAAATACCACAAATGAAAACAAACTGCAAAACCAAATTTACAACTATACCATGCGCATTAAACTAATACTGCGTCAAGTACAAACATCAATAACTAGTGACGGAGCTTATACAAAAGTTCCGCGGGGCAGAAAGTCACGGGACAAAAAAAAATTCCTATCGCTATGTTTCGGGTTATATGTTGGGGTCGGGTCAAACAATAAGAACTCCAAATAAAACTAAATAATCTTCATTCATTCAAAGGGTATGTTCTTACACATAAAAAAACTAAATATTTTTTTTTAACAAACAAAAGACCGAAATATTTATCATGATGCAAAAATATGTATAAAGGATTGTAGATTTGAAGGCTTTATGAACAGAACCTTGAGAACACAGAACCTTTTTTTCTTCTATTAAAGTCGAACAACACAGATGGCACACCTATATTACCTATATCCTCACGTAGTCTTCTATTTTTTTTTTTTTGCTTAAACATTGATGCGCGTGTGGTGTTATATGTTTTTATATATATTTTTAGCCCTTTTTACACGTTAGTCAAGTTTTAAATTTATAAAACACGATATTTTACTAACACCAAACACACATATGGGACAAGTGCACCCATCGTGAGCGTAGTATAGTGTTGGTAAGATACCGAGGTCGTCCAAGGACACAAGAGCTTTTAATACCGGTTTATTTCTCAACGTCTAATCAAATAAAAAAATTAGAAAAAGGTTTTTAAACTATAAAATAAAACTAACTATAATGCTGAAAAATAAAATAAAAAAAAACAGATAGACAAGATGAATCATTTGGATCCGACTCGTGTGTAGTGTAACCTTTGATTATTTCCGCACTTTTGCACTTTTTAAGAGATTAACTTAGTTATTGTAGTAGGCCTCTCTTCTGAAGGTGACGTTACTCTCAACCCAGTAGTTTGAGTCAGCAAGGATACAATCCTAAAGAGTCGGATTATTGAAAGATAATTATTTAAGTTATTAATGCATATTGTGGTAGGCCCCTCTTTTGAAGGTGGCGTTACCCTCGGCTAAGTAGTCTGAGTCAACAGGGATACAGTCCTAAGTAGCCGGGTTAAAGTTTTAATAGTAGTTTACATATGAGGGGATTAAAGAGTTTGGACCCCCGCCATCCAATACCGTTGGGTATTGAAGGAGGTCCTACTAAATTTGACCCAGGTCCTTGCAGGATCTGTACACTGAACAAGGCAAGACTCTTACCAAACCGTTCCCTTAACCCCTGACCAGGTAGCCAACATATCTCCATATAGACCGTGGAGATATGAATGGTGAAAATCTTTTATTTTATATAGACAGTAAAATAATGCCAAGACACCACGGACAAACGATAAGGAAGAATCACCTTCAACATAAGAAACTAGTTATTAAAGTCATTAATACATAACCAAATAAAAAGTGCGAAAAGATTAAAAATAAAAAGTATTACACTAGACACTTGTCTTCACCAAGTGATGTAAGAGACTTAGGCAAACATGGCCTTTGATTGTCAAGAACTCTTACGATCAATCTTGGATCCCGAGACGACTCACACACTCTATGATGGATGATGGATGATGGTGGTGGATGATGGTGTTGTGATGGTGGTGGTGGGTGGGTGAAGTGTGAGAGAGGTGGTGTGCCATGGGATGGTTGGCAAATGAGCCAAGCACCCCTATTTATAGTCTGAACACCAGCTCGGGCACGGCCCCGTGTCCATTGGGCACGACCCCGTGTCCATCCTCCTTCTCTTTCTTCATTAATTGCAGTTTGTCTTCATTAGTTGACCACGCCCCCCTGTCCGCTGGGCACGACCCCATGTGTAGAAGCGTATCTGTACTATCAAGATTTCCCTAGATTCTGCGAATCTTAGAGTAGACCACGGCCCCGTGTCCGCTGGGCACGCCCCCGTGGTGGGTGATTGAAGCTTCTACAACTTTGTCTTTTCTGCAGGTACTTGGGCACGCCCCCGTGCTTACTGAGCATGGGGCGTGTTTAGCCTTCTGTTCTCTTGTTTTTGCTTAGGAAGATGCTGTCGGGGGTCGGGCATGCCACGTTTGTTCCTTTTCTTGTATTTATGTTAGATTTAGCTGTCTTTTTGTTTCTTTTATTCATTTGAGCTCATTTAATCCTGAAAATACAAAAGGAAGACAAAAACACGCTTTTTCCAACATTAGTACAAAAAAGGGTTAGTTTTATGCCACAATTGATGTAATTTATATGTTGCATTTTGTGCACATCAAATACCACCACACTTGAATCGTTGCTTGTCCTCAAGCAAAACTCTTTATAATATGGCTTTACACTCCCAAATGGAATGGGTAGAAGAGAAGGTTTTTGGGCTTGTCATAGAGTGTCGGGATTTCCAAGATTCTTTATTAAGTTTTATTTTTATTTATTTATAATCCTATTCGTCATGATTTATTTAAAACATTACATAAGACAAATTACTTATTAGGGCATAACATGCCTTTTTAAAATTCCATTTATATACAAGTTCACATACCTCACGGGGGATCACTCAACACTCGGCCGAAGATGTATTTTAGTGAATCATTCAAGAGCGGCATGGAACTTACTTCTACCATAGGCTTGCTAAGCAATCAATCCTCCTTCTTTTTAACTATATACCTTTGTAAATATGAAGAGGACTTTTTGGGTGAAAGGTTAGGCTTGGGTTAAAGGTAGGTGGTTGGGTTAGTGGTTAGTAAAAGGGCGAAAGGCGTAAAAAGCATCGGTTTTCGTAAGACTTTTTATTTTGTAACTTTTTATTTTGATGAAGTACTTCTTCAAACAAAGTTCTTTTTGATAGACTTGTTTGTTTATTTCTTTTGGCTTCATCGTCATTTTTTTTTCAAACGCAAGTCATAAGAAAAACCGAGCTTTGTTACTAAAATAAAGGGTTTAAGGAATGAAAAGGTTTAGGCTCAAAGGCGTTATCTAGGGGGATTTTGGGTAGGTGGTAACAAAAAGAAAAATAATGGTGTAGAAATAAAAAGGGTTAGTCCTAATGCCTCCATCATTTACTTACTCGGGTTTAAGTTGGTAAGGACCGGGAATGTATCGTCGTGGCAAGTTCTAGAGTCGTAAGAACCAAGCGGCTATTCACACAAGAAACGAAAAAAGAGCATTTAGTTTAAAGATATGTATTTGTATGCTCAATAAAGGCTCAAAACTCACTTTTTGTGGGAATGGGTTTTTATGTGATCAAGTATATAAAATCAAATTTTAACTAAACTTGTCATGCCGTTTCATAATTTTCTTATTTTGGTTCTTTTTATCACGACGCTATCGGTTGTAAATTTGTAAAAATATAACCTTTTTAGAACTTGATATTCCCAAATTAAACCTAGACAAGTAAAAAAAAATGAAAATTTTTGAAAAAAAATTGGGGTGATTAGCGGTTCCAATAGAGTTTTGTGTAAGGCTTGTAATTAGGACTTGCAAGATTCAAAGTTTTAGCATCCCCCCACACTTAAATTATACATTGTCCTCAATGTGTCCCAAAAATAAGTTTTTAGGTTGATTGAATATGTAAAAAGGTGTGAAAAAGCAAAATTTTGTGTTACTGGGTGTCTGACATGACCTCGTGTCGGATGAACATGACCCCGTGGTCAGAGTGCCAGTAACGAAAACTTACAGAAGGTGGACACGGGGGAGTGTTGGCTGGGCACGAGCCCGTGTCTGGCAAAAATCTGCAGAATTAAACAAACAGCAGGTCTGGGGAAGTGGGCACGGGGGCGTGTTGGCTAGACACGACCCCGTGTAGACAATCTGCAAAGGTGAAAAACAGGTTTCTGGCTTCGGTTTTCATGTCCCGGCTTTAGTATCACTAATGTTTAGTGCTCTAAGCCTCGTATGTACCTGTTTTATCAATAAACACTACACCAAACCATAGCAAGCATCCTAAATTACCATAGTTCAACATCCACATCAGAAAGTTAAAAGGAAAAACAAATGCAGAAAGTAAAAAGAGTTAAAGGAAAGTAAATTGTTCAACACACGGCACGCAGGTCGGAAATTGTTCAAAAGAAAAGAGGGTTAACCTGTGGGACCTCCTACCGGCTGCTCCTGCCTCTACTCCTCCTGCCTAGTCCATATCCTCGTCTTCATCATCACCTCCTCCTCCGTGCCCCGCCATGTACTTCCGGATGTTCTCGATGTCATCCTGAATGTCGGAGATGTTTCTCTTAATTGCTTCGACCCGGGTGTACGTGTTGCTGACCAAGTTATAGGTATTCCTAGTGTACATGAGGTTTTCCTGCAATAAGTCATGTAAACTTTGGAAGTTAGGAAAATCGCCTCCTTGTGAGGAGGACTGGCCCGGATCACCATGGGGTGGGTATTGGTATTGAGGAGGTGGTTGGAACTGTGGAGCGTGAAGCACGAGTGCCTCTTGCGGGTTCCATGCATGCCCTTGGACTCTTTGGAAGCTAACCAACCCATCTTCGGCTTCATATATCAAGTTCATAGAGCAGCAGATGTGTGTATCCACTCTTCCCGACCATGGGCTCTTTTGGAAAGATCTGGGCATGTTCACGAAATGCTTGAAGAGACGGTGTATCCACCCCCCGAAGAAGATAGGGGTTGGAGGAGTAGCAAGCCGGTTCCAATGCATGTTTTGGAGCAGGAGGTATGGAACATCTACGTGTCTGCGGTTGTGAATGCAATGAAGGACCACCAGATCTCTTAACCCTACGACGCCACTGCTATCATGCCTTTGACTAAGAGAGTAAGTGAGGACCCTATGGATGTAGCGGTAAAGAGGGTCCCTCAACTTAGTGCCCTTAGTGCTACTTGGGTTGTAGATTCCTTCTCCTATTTGAGCCCAAGTGGCTTGGCGTTCGTTTTCTACTAGTTCACGTGACCCTCCGGTGTTTTCTTCATTACCCGCATCTTCCTCCGCATACAACCCCACTATCGACCCAAACTGTGCCATCGAAATCGAGTACTTGGCCCCCCCACATCGGAATTCCACCCCATTACTATCAAATGGGTCACACCTTGAATTGAATACGAATGTGCTATAGAATTCTAGATTATATTCGTGGACCGAGCGAAGGCGAGTAGTTAGGGCGACTCTTAGGGGCCCGGTGACTAGGTTGTTGAAACGGTCCCATTGGTTCACTGCTCCTAAAAGTTCCATGCACACTTGTCGTGGGTATTCCTCCGGCCTGGTTCGAAACACATCGTATCTTGCCTTAGCATCCAACTTGTTTGCATTGAACCTTGTGAATTTCTTGGACATCTGAAAGAATACACCAAACAATTAGCACGAAACAGTGAAATTTTTGGGGATAACAGAAAACAGTTAGCTGAAACACGACCCCAATGTTCAGCGGACACGCCCCATGTTGGTAAGAAAATGGCTGGACACGCCCCCGTGTCCAGACGTCTGTTTCCCAAAAATCCCATTTTTCGACCCGGTCCCGAAAACTTGAAAATTTTTGGTCCAGTAGGGGCGGTTTTCCCCGAAAATGAAACCCCAAGTGCCGTTTCTCTCAAAACAAACTGTTTACCCCTTCAATTTTATCTTTTTCGGTTCAAAAACAAGGGTTTGGGGTTTTTGTGAGAAATCGGGCGAATCTATGAACAATACAAGTGGATTTACTTCCTACAACATTAATCTAAACTAATGATAAGAGATTTATGCAAAAACTTGAGGTTCGATCCGGATGAAGTTCAAGAACCCTAGATTTTTCCCAAAATTTTTGATGTTTTAAGTACATGCAAGTGTTTAATCTAACTACGAATGATGATAGAATCATACCTTGATGTTGTTAGAAGTAGAGGAGACGTCGAAATCTTGCAGAAAAATCGCCTGAACCAGAGAGTTTTCGGGGAAACGGGGCGTGTGGAATGAAGAAACTGTTATGAAAAAGGAGTTTTATCCTGACAGTCGCGCGGACACGGCCCCGTGACGAGCGATTTTTTTTAGTGCTCGTGTGAGTGCCCTTGTTTCCCAAAAAACTTTGTTAGAAGACTTACCGATCCAGATGTCAACCGTTTATTCGTAACTTACCAGGTATGATGTTGATGCTTTTACTCTTCGACCGTTTGAAGCGAGATTTCTTCCTCTTCATCCAATATGAATCCTTGATAGAGCTTCAGCCGTTGGCCATTGACTTTGAATGGAATTCCATTCCGAGATTTAAAATCTACTGCACCGTGTGGGAAAATATGGGTGATGGAAAAAGGTCCTGACCACCTAGACTTTAGTTTACCCGGAAACAATCGAAGTCGTGAATTAAACAATAGAACCTGGTCTCCTACTCGAAATTCATTAGGTTTAATGTGTTTATCATGCAAAATTTTCATTCTTTCCTTATAAATTTCAGAGTTAGAGTATGCATAATTCCTTAATTCATCTAATTCATTTAATTGACAAAATCGATTTTTACCGGTAAATTCTAAATCTAAGTTTACATTTTTAATTGCCCAGCAGGCCTTGTGAGCTATTTCTACTGGCAAATGACAACTTTTTCCATAGACGAGCTTATATGGGGTTGTCCCTATTGTTGTTTTATAAGCAGTTCGAAAAGCCCATAAAGCATCATTTAATTTATCGGCCCATTCCTTTTTATTTAACCCAACGGTTTTTTCAAGTATTCGTTTTAAACCTCTATTAGTCACTTTGGCTTGTCCGTTTGTTTGAGGGCGATATGCTGTTGAGACCCGGTGATAGACCCCATATCTTGTTAAAATTTTTTCAAGTTGATAATTACAAAAATGGGTACCTCTATCACTTATTAATGCTTTAGGTGTGCCAAAACAAGAGAATAATTTTTTCAGAAATCTTACCACGACTTGTCCATCGTTTGTTGGAAGTGCCTCGGCCTCGGCCCATTTAGACAAGCCATCTACCACCACAAGTATATATTTGTTTCCTTTTGACGGTGGGAAAGGTCCCATAAAGTCGAGTCCCCACACATCAAAAGTTTCACAAACAAGAATACCATTTTGTGACATTTCGTTTTTGGAAGAAATATTACCTGATCTTTGGCACGTGTCACATGTCTTGACAAGACTTTAGGCGTCTTTCTAAATGGTAGGCCAATAGAATCCTGAATCAAATACCTTTCGTGCGGTACTAGCGGCACCATGATGTCCTCCATATGGACCTTCATGACAATGGCGGAGAATTCTTCTTTCCTCGTTACCATGTACGCACCGTCGGATGAGCTGGTCGGCACACATTTTAAGGATCTTCCCAAAAATAATGCTTTACATCAGCAAAGAATTTCTTTCTTTGGTGATGTGGCCATCCTTTGGCGACTATACCGCTAGCTAGGTAGTTAGCATAGTCGGCATACCATGGTTCTTCTCTGTATTCCACCATTTCTAGGGACTCTGTTGGAAATTTTTCGTTGATTTGCTCGTCCCTGGTTGCCTCCAAAGCTGGGTCTTCTAAGCGCGAAAGATGATCCTCTTTTGTCTTTGATTTCAATATCAAATTCTTGGAGGAGTAGAATCCACCGAATCAAACGAGGTTTAGCATCCTGTTTCTTGAAAAGGTATCGAATGGCTGCATGATCTGTATAGACTATTGTTTTAGAAAGAACAAGATAAGAATGAAATTTATCAAAAGCAAATACCACAGCTAGTAACTCTTTTTCAGTTGTTGTGTAATTTTCTTGTGCATCGTTAAGTGTTTTACTAGCATAATAAATTGGGTGAAAATGCTTTTCTTTTCTTTGTCCCAAGACTGCTCCAACTACAAAGTCACTTGCATCACACATGATTTCGAAAGGTAATTTCCAATCAGGCGCTATCATGATAGGTGCATTGACTAGCATTTCCTTGAGTGTTAGAAATGCTTGATTGCAATCCTTGTCAAAGATGAAAGGGACATCTTTTTCAAGTAATTTTGTTAGAGGTCTTGAAATTTTAGAAAAGTCTTTGATAAACCGCCTATAAAATCCGGCATGTCCTAAGAAACTTCTGATTGCTCTAACGGAGGATGGTGGTGGTAATCGAGAAATAGTGTCTATTTTTGCTCGATCAACCTCCATTCCTTCGCTTGAGATTTTGTGACCGAGTACTATTCCCTCTGTTACCATGAAATGGCATTTTTCCCAATTAAGGGCGAGGTTAGTTTCCTCACATCGGGATAGCATTCGTTCAAGGTTATCGAGGAATTGGTCGTATGAATCTCCAAAGATAGAAAAGTCGTCCATGAAGACTTCCATTGTCTTTTCTATCATGTCATGGAAGATGGCCACCATGCAACGTTGGAAGGTTGCGGGGGCATTACATAGACCGAACGACATGCGTCGATAAGCAAAGGTTCCATAGGGACATGTGAATGTTGTCTTTTCTTGGTCTTCGGGTGCTATCGGGATTTGAAAGTAACCTGAAAAACCATCCAAGAAACAATAAAATTTATGGCCGGATAATCTTTCTAACATTTGGTCAATAAAGGGCAAAGGAAAGTGATCTTTCCTTGTTGCTTCATTTAGCCGTCTATAATCTATACATACCCTCCAACCTGTGACGATTCTCGTTGGTATTAATTCATTCTTTTCGTTAGTTATTACCGTCATACCTCCTTTCTTAGGAACTACTTGGACGGGACTTACCCAAGGACTATCGGAGATAGGGTAAATAAGTCCAGCGTCAAGTAATTTGATGACTTCGTTTTTAACCACTTCTTGTACATTTGGATTTACTCTACGTTGTGGTTGTATTACCGATTTGTAGTCATCATTCATTAAAATTTTCTGCGTGCACATGGAAGGACTTATTCCTTTAATATCTACAAGCTTCCAAACGATCGCATTTTTGTGTTTTTTCAAAAGTTTAATTAATTTTTCTTTTTCTACACTACTTAATTTAGATGAAATAATTACAGGCGATTTACCATCTTTGTCTAGAAAAGCATATTCCAAACCTTTCGGAAGTTCTTTGAGCTCAAGAGGTGGGTCTTTAGGAGACTCCTTATTTGGTTGCTCATTTTGATCAAGAACTTTAAAAGTTTGTTCTATGGCGACCTCTTCTTCCACAAAGTGGTCAATCTTTTCACTTGTATCGGGTGGTTCATCTTCATCTTCAATTAGGGGATCATTATTTCCGAAAGGATATTTCATTGAACGCTCAAGATCGATGCTCCTTTTCAATGCCCCTAATTGAAGAGATAGATTGTACTTCCAGTTTTTCAAAGCTTCGTGGGTTTTTACAAAAGGTCGTCCCAACACTAAAGGAGCGTCATCGAGGATGACAAAGTCAGTTGGGATTATCATTTGATTTGTTTGAACCAAAACATCCTCAACTACACTGATTGATTTTATTACTTTCCGGTTGAATAGAAAAATGGGTATTTGAAGTGGAGAAAAATCACTAATACTTAATTTTTCGAAAATGTAATTAGGCATTATGTTAACACAAAGATTTTTATCAATCGTGATATTACTATTTACTAATAAAGGAATTTTGAAAAAAACATGGAATCGGTGTAATGTTGATTTCAAATGGGTCTTCTTTTATTTGCGAAGTTTGATCGTTAGTTAACCTAATACTTACCGTTTCGTCAATTTTAGTGTTAGTGTTTAACTCTTTTAAAAACTTAGCATGAGTGGGTACTAAACAATGATTTTCAAAAGAAGGTGACAAGAGACTAATTTCTTCAAAATTAGACTCTTCTTGAATTTTAACGTTAACGGATTCACCTTTTTCGTAGTTTAACTCATGTGTCGGTTTTTCACTTATTTGTTCTTCCATTTTTACCTCTTCAACTATCTCTTCTTTATTACAAGTTAATTCTTCTCTTGCGCGGGACTCCTCTTCCCTTGCGCGAGATTCTTTTATGTATCGCTCGGTAGTTTTAAGGTGTTCTAGTATCCTATCGGTTACGTCGGAGATAGAGTAAGGATCGGGATTTTCAAAGCTTGGATCCGGATGTTCGATCCTTGGTTCCTCATAGTACTCATATGAAGTAGATGGTTCATACCATTGTTCTTCATTGTAAGTATATGATGGATAAGGGTCGTAATTTTGTTCTTCATAATACTCATATGAGGTGTGTTGTTCATGCCATGGTTCCTCATAATAAGCATATGAAGGTGGTGGCTCATATCTTGGTTCCTCAATGTATGAGTATGAAGGCTCATACCTTGGTTCATCAAAATATGAGTTTGAGGGATAAGGTTCATACCTTTGGTCTTCATAGGATGTGTATGAAGTTGATGGCTCGTACCTGGGCTCCTCATAATAGGTGTATGAAGTGGATGGTTGAATTGAGTCATCATATTGTACTGAGTGCGGGTTACCACAATTGGTGCAATAGTCTTGTAACACCCCGTGTTTTCGAATGTCAAAGTCAAAGTCAAAGTCCAAGTCCAAGTCAACTTTGACTTCTTTGACTATAATTAGTCTATTCTATGTTTTATTTGTATTTTGTGGAGTAAGTGTTGTTAATCAGAATTAATCGAAGTAATCGAATGTTTAATCGACGCGAACCAATTTACGACTGTGAATAGTAGGAAGTAACAATGCGATAAAGTTAACTAATCAGTAATCAAACCGATCTAACCATCGTCGAACTCGAATCTCGAATTACGCGAACTTTGGTTGTTGTTATACGTGTGTGTGTGCCTTATGTGTTACCTGTGCGTGTTTACTTTATGTTTTGTGTGGTGATCAGTCAAATCAATCGAAACTCGAATCGAAACTCGAAACTCAAATCAAATGCAATCGAAATCGAATTATGACGAATGGTAATGTAAGGATAGTGTGAATATAGATGATTGTATGTTAGATATAGTGATTGGGACTGAAAGTAATTTGAATAGGAAACTCTATCATACTCGTATCATCTTCAATCGAAATCAAAATATCGAAAATCGTCACACCGAACACTCGAACCAGGCTGTGGATCGATCAGGCTGTCAGCCGATCGAACAGCCCAGCCGATCGGACGGACTGTCCGATCGAGCAGGCTGTCCGATCGGGATGCCTGGCCGATCGGCCAGCCCTTTCCTCTTTTGGAGCCTATAAATAGGGCTGTCATTTTCATTCTTTCCATTTTTGGAAACTCTCTGACCGACCAGCTCGTGCTACACACCTTTTCTCAGATTTCTTCCAATTTCAGTAAGTTTTCATCCTAAATCTTGTACTTTCTTGATCAATACACACTCCTACACCTTTCTATCTTTCGAATCTTGATTCTAACCGTGAAATCATCAAGATCTAAGCATTCTAGGATGATGTCATCATGATGTTCTTCAAGAACATCATGTTTTGGCCTCAATCCACCATGAATAGCTCGGATCTAACCGATTTCCACATAAACAAGCTAAGATCTATCAAAGATCTGAACTTTTACATGGTGTGAAGGATTGAAAGAAGGACTTCCAACTTTCTCTCAACTCTTGTACACTCAAAGCCTTCAAACCGATAGAAACGGAGCTTGAACCAACTCAATAAACATTCTAACGGTTGGGTGGTTCAAGATTCGGATTCTATCTACGAGGTTCACCGATTCCGGGTTAAACATCAAACTACCGTTCGGAACAGTTCACCGGCCGGACTTGGGTGATTCCTGTCCGAGCAGGGGAAACAAGTAAGGACGAAAGTTCCATGGTTTAGCTCGTTGTCAAACTACCTCGAAATAACGTCAAATAACCAAAACAGCCAAGTGTTAGACGAACAGGCCGATCAGGTCAGGATGCTGACCGAACGGTTAGGCTGTCCGAACGAACAGCCCAACCGATCGGACATGTCAGCCGATCGACCAGGCCAGCCGATCGGCTCGCATATGGCCCCACACCTTGACAAATTCAGGAAGTATAAGTATTAAACGAGGTGATGTTCGATCGAACGAGCCGTTTGGTAAACATTACTCATCAGATCATGAGATACTATGCTTCAACCCTTAATCGATTTACAACTCGTAGTAGTACGGAGTGCCACCCGATCGAACATGTTGTTCGATCGATCAGGTGACATCTAGCTGAGGACCCACTTTTGAAGTGTCTAACCGATCGGTTAAGCCGGCCGATCGAACAGACCGTTCGATCGATCGACCTGAAAGGTAAAAACACTTCAGTGTTCCCAAATACTACAACGAAAACTTCAAAAGGTCAAACCATCATACACAAACACATCCTACTCAAAGGAAGAAACAATCCACTCGAACAGTCCAGCCGATCGAGCCTACCGGCCGATCGAACAGACTGTCCGAACGGATCTTCCAACTGAACGAACAACCCGTTCGATCGAACCTGCTGTTCGATCGACCAGGCTGTTCGACCCACTTACACTTGTTTCCATTTTACGTGTATTCATCGTTATGCTATCGAACTATTCAGGCTAACCCTACTCTCAAGCGCTCCCTTCAATCCATCGATCAATTGCTGTGAGTATACTCTATCCCTTTTTGCTTTTAGCACTTTTGGGTGTTACATACGTTACTTATATCAAAACACAATCGATCACACTACTCAAACTATTTGAACGCTAACTGATTCGCATGTATTACGTGACTAAATGAATGCTTGTTGTTATGTTTACACGTGGAATGCTGTCTACCTGCCTTAACGACGTAGTACTATAGTTTGGACTCAGCACCCGTTCACACGGGGGTTGTTAAGGACAAGTACTTGCATGGATTACGGTGGTAATCATGTATTGTGCAACTGTCTCGGACAGTCAACCCGCAGTCATTGGTATCGATAGATCCATGTCGATAATTAACATGCTTCGTTTTCCACTATGTACGTGCTGGTTATGCGTAAACTATTCGAACTCTATATGCTATTATCAAACTTGTATGCTCACCTTTACATTATATGTATTGACTTTATTTTAACGTATGTGACAGGTGTTTAAGATGTTTGCTTGCTAGGAAAGCGAGGCTAGAATAAAGCTCTAGAGCCCCCCAACAAATAGTTGTCTGTCAGGATCAAGCGTCTAAAGCATAGTTGTCTGTAGATCTTGTCCGACTGGGTATTTAGGAGCATTTGAACAATATTTATTCGTTTTTAATTAAATTTGAGTTGTCGGAACAGAATTACTTGACTAGTTGTTATCTGTAATAATATATTGTATTATTTGGGATACGGTATGGGACGTATCATTTAACTGAATAGTATTAATAGTTGTTGTGGAAACTTCTGGACGATCTGTTTCGCTCAGTGCCATGCCCCGATGATTCCGCTATCGGTTGGGGTGTGACAGATTGGTATTAGAGCCATAACTATAGGGAATTAGGCCAGACACGACCTAGTCCGGGTCGCTGTCTTAGAGACCTAGACTATAGTTAGGAACCAACAGACCAAGCTTATGTGCTATATTCTAATATTCTTCGTTATCACTTCACTCGAATTTTCAAATAGAGTCAAGCGAATTAGTCGAGATTAGGTGTGAAAGCCGCAAACTCTCGACTAAATTGTTTGATCGATGCTGATTTTATCAATTTATCAATGATTTCCTCATTATTTTCGATATCGAACGAGGAGAATTATACCAAATCAGGAGTGAAATCCATATTTTGATGAATAATCTCCTCAAATTTTACTAAAACAAGGAAGAAGTTGCTAAGCTAGGGGTGAAACCCTAACCTTGACAACTTGTTCCGGATTTTATTTATCCCACCAAAGCCTCGACGGACTCCAACGACCTGAACTCACAAGTATGACCTAGGGAATATGCGCTGAATGCCCAAGAATCGAGGCAGGAATGCGATCCCGAAACTCGAAAAGTGACGACAAGTCTACTGCGAATAGTCGAATCGCTTTGGGTAGTCGATGTCTAGTAGCCGCAGACAATCCAGTTCCCGATTTTTGTGTTTTGAGTCAGCAGTTGCCACTCTGATGATTCGTCGATTTTAGGTGCTTTATGTGTGATTATCTGTTTATGTGCTTAATTTTGGTATTTATTCGATTTTGCTATCACTTTGATCGACACACACGACTCACATTGCTCTTCTATATCAAAACGCTAACAAGTCGCTGCAATTCTAGACGATACTATGCTACAATATACACTTATACTATACTCGACATGCTATACGAACATACTGCACTATTCGATATACTATACGCGATCACTATACACGAACGACTCGCGAGCTTTGAATGATAGGTTTCTGTATTCTGACTGCATCTGTGATTAAATGTGTATGTGCTTCTGTGCCTAGGTGTCTCTGTGCTCTACGTGCCTACGTGCTTATATGCTTCTGTGATTATGTGAATCTGTGACTATGTGCTTATGTGATTACGTGATGCGTGTTTTGACGTAATTCTAAGCTTTGGTAAGTAGTAGACGTGTGAGGTGAGATTCGATTGTTGTGTCTGAGACCTACGACGATGTCTGTTGCAGACCATGTCGTCATCTGGAAACCGAACCCCACTTACTCGCAAAGAGAAGGGGGACAGGCGTCTCGCTGCTATCATTGCCAAGAGTGTGGCAAAAGCTGTGAGCGATGTCTATGAAAACGCAGCAAATCTTCTGAGGAGTCGAGAACTGAAGCTCCCAAAGATGCTACCAAGACTGTCTTCAGCTTTAAACAGTTCAAGGCATGCGGACCAAAGGAATCCACCAGAGAAGATGGCCTAACAGCTATGTTTCAATGGTTCGATTCTATCGAAGTCACTCTGCGCCAAAGCGGCTGTCCAGAAAATCTCCGTACCCTAAATGCAACCGGCGTCTTCCAGTCCCGAGCTCTAGACTGGTGGACGGCCGAACGAAACAAAGGCGGGAATGATGTAGCTTATGAGCTGACATGGAAGGAGCTGAAAGCCATCATGATGGACGAATTCTGCCCTCCCCATGAACGCCAAAAGCTGGAGGACGAGCTTTGGAACATTAAGCAGAAGGATGGAGATAACGCTGCCTTGACTGCACGCTTTAAACAGCTCAGCGTCATTTGTCCTGATCAAGTCAGGACGCCAGACATGGCCATCAAGAAGTATATTCGAGCTCTAATCGACTGTGTTCCCGATTTCGTTCATGCTGCCAAGACATCATCGATCGAAGAGACCTACCTGCTTGCCGCTGAGATCAATGACAAGTAGGTAAAGTCTGGTTTTTGGGATAAGCATACCAAGTCTCTGCATCTAGCCACCACCGCATTGATCGTCGACACCACCACTCCTCAACCCTCCAAGTCATCAAGAAGAAAGAAGAAGCACAAAAATGACAGCTCCAACAACAAGGACTGTGCTGTGACAACGACTGCTGCTCCTCTGCAAGCCTTACAGGCTCAACAGCAGTCTCACCATCGACAAGCTCCTGTGATCAATGCGCCACCAGCCAAGCGCACGTACACAGGTCCCCACCCGCTCTGCCCGACATGCTCATACCATCATCCGGTGGGAATCGCATGTCGTTTCTGCGCCCACTGCACCTCTACGGGCATTTCACTGCGAATTGTCGCTATGGTCCCCGTCAAGCCCCAGTTCAAGCCGCCGCTCCTCAAGCTCTACTCCCAGCCCCTCAAGGCCAACCTGCAGCTCAAGCACCGGTGTTCAATGCTCGAGTCTGCTTTGCATGTGGTGATCCTAACCACTTTGCAAACATGTGCCCAAACCGGGTTGTGAAACAAGAACCCCCGCAACAGCAGTAACAGCAGCAGCCTCAGCAGCAACAGCAAGCAGCCCATGCCAGGGGACCATAGCGACAATTTGAGAATGGTATTTATGCATCATGTTTGTTTGATACTGGAGCCGATAACTGCTTTGTGTCGTTTGAATTCGAGAAGCTCCTTAGTCGTAAGCGCTCTTATCTCCCCTCGTCATTCGAAGTCAAAGTTGCTACTGGAAGAACCGTCGCAGTTAACTCTGTTCTTCGTGATTGTACCCTTGAGCTCAACAATCACCTCTTCCCAATTGATCTCATTCCAATGCAACTCGGAAGTTTTGACGTCATAGTAGGCATAGACTTTCTTCGCGAAAACCATGCTGAAGTTGTGTGCTTTGAAAAGATGATTCGATTCTCGCTCGCAAATGGTGATCTGTTATGTGTATACGGTGAAACAGCTTCGAAAGGTCTCAAGCTCATGTCGTGTATCCAAGCTAGCAAGTATCTCCGCAAGGAACACAGAGCTTTCTTGGTCAACATTGTAGTAGCAGAGAAGGAAAAGAAAAAGAAGGTTGAAGTCAAAGACGTCCTAGTGGTTCGTGAATTTCCTCAGGTGTTCCCTGATGATCTTCCTGGACTACCGCCAAGTCGTGATATCGACTTTCGTATCGACCTCATTCCTGGAGCTAACCCTGTTGCTAAAGCCCCTTATCGACTCGCGCCATCCGAAATGAGGGAACTCTCAGACCAACTCCAGGAGCTACTTGAAAAAGGCTTTATTCGCCCGAGCACCTCTCCTTGGGGTGTGCCAGTACTCTTCGTCAAAAAGAAGGATGGGTCGTTCAGGATGTGTATCGACTATCGGGAATTGAATAAGCTGACCATCAAGAACCGTTATCCCCTACCTCGAATCGCCGATTTGTTTGATCAGCTACAAGGTGCATCGTGTTTCTCGAAGATCGATCTACGTTCAGGTTATCATCAGTTACGCATACAAGAGGAAGATATACCCAAAACCGCCTTTCGCACTCGATACGGCCACTATGAGTTCGTTGTTATGCCTTTTGGTCTAACCAACGCGCCCGCGGTTTTTATGGATCTGATGAATCGCGTGTGTAAACCTTATCTTGACCGTTTCGTCATCGTGTTCATCGACAATGTCTTGATTTATTCCCAATCGAAAGCCGAACACGCGCAACATCTACGTTTGGTTCTCGAGTTACTCCAGGGGAACCAACTCTATGCCAAGTTCTCCAAGTGCGAATTCTGGTTGGAGGAGGTTCAGTTTCTGGGTCACATCGTGAATAGTCAGGGTATACATGTCGATCCCGCGAAGATTGAAGCAGTTAAGAGCTGGATTACGCCAAAGAACCCGTCTGGAGTCCGATCTTTTCTTGGATTAGCAGGCTATTATCGACGATATATCGAAGGATTCTCTAAGATTGCTGTGCCGCTTACCGCTCTTACTCATAAAGACAGGTCTTTTGTTTGGGGAACTGAACAAGAATCCGCTTTTCAAACCCTTAAGCGCCAGCTCTGCAATGCTCCTGTTCTCGTGTTTCCAGACGGAAACAATGATTTCATTATCTATTGTGATGCTTCCAACCTTGGTCTTGGCTGTGTTCTCATGCAACGAGACAAGGTTATAACTTACGCATCTCGTCAGCTCAAAATCCACGAGAAGAACTATACAACCCACGATCTCGAGCTAGGCGCAGTTGTTTTTGCATTGAAGATTTGGCGACACTACCTGTATGGTACCAAGTGTATGACTTCACCGATTACAGGAGTTTACAACACATCTTTAATCAGAAAGAACTTAACATGCGTCAACGCCGACGGGTAGAACTTCTTAGCGATTATGACTGTGAGATTCGCTATCACCTAGGCAAGGCAAATGTTGTAACCGACGCACTCAGCAGACAGAGTTATTTGCTCAGTATTCGCAATACCCAAGCCCAACACAATCTCGAAGCTCTCATCCGCGAAGCCCAGCATGCTTGCTTTAACGAACGCACTTTGAAAAAGGAGAGAATCTATCACGATGGAGCTCAGCTTGTAAGCAAAGTAGATGGGATTTTCTATTATCTGGACCGAATTTGGATCCCTAAGTGGACCGATTTGCGAAAACTTATAATGAACGAAGCCCACAAATCCTGGTATTCTATTCATCCCGGTGCCGATAAAATGTACCAGGATCTTCGTTACAAGTACTGGTGGCCGGGTATGAAACGGGATATCGCCCTCTATGTTGGAAGTTGCCTGAATTGTGCAAGAGTTAAGGCTGAACACCAGCGACCTTCTGGCTTACTCGAACAACCTCCAATTCCCATATGGAAGTGGGAGAGTATAGCTATGGATTTCATAACCAAACTTCCGCCCACGCCATCAGGTCACGACAACATTTGGGTAATAGTTGATCGTCTGACTAAATCAGCCCACTTTTTACCAATACGGGAAGACTACAAGGTATAACGACTCGCCCGAATCTACACCGACGAGATCGTTTGTAATCATGGTATGCCTCGTGACATCATTTCAGACCGTGATGCTCGGTTTACTTCGCGATTGTGGGAAACGTTTCTAGCGGCCCTTGGTACGTCGCTTAACCTGAGTACTGCATTCCATCCTCAAACTGACGGACAGACTGAAAGAACGATTCGTACTCTTGAAGACATGCTCCGCGCGTGTGTCATAGACTTCGGTGGTAGTTGGAACAAATACCTACCGTTAGTCGAATTCTCGTACAACAACAGCTATCATGCCAGCATACAAATGGCACCATTCGAGGCCTTATATGGAAGAAGATGTCGTTCACTTATTGTATGGCATGAGATCGGTCATTCGCAATTAACCGGTCCCGAGTTACTACAAGAAACGATTGACAAAATCCTCCAGATTCGAGACAACTTGTCGAAAGCCAGGGATAGACAGAAAAGTTACGCCGATAGAAGACGCAAGCCCCTTGAATTTGACATTGGCGACTACATACTCCTAAAGGTATCACCTTGGAAGGGTGTGGTCAGATTCGGCAAGAAAGGGAAACTAAGTCCTCGATATGTTGGACCTTTTAAGATTCTGGAAAGGATCGGAAAAGTCGCCTACAGACTCAAACTACTGGAGGAACTTAGTAACGTCCACCCAACTTTCCATGTGTCGAACCTCCGAAAGTGTCTAGCTGATCATGATCTGATTGTACCGCTCGACGACCTTCAAGTAAACGAAACGCTACACTTTGTGGAAAAGCCTGTCGAAATCATGGATCGCCAAACCAAGCAACTCAGGCGCTGACGCATCCCTATCGTGAAAGTCCGATGGGAAGGCAAACGCGGCGCAGAGTTCCCTTGGGAACTCGAAAGCGACATGAAGGCCAAGTACCCGTAGTTGTTCAACTGAAGATCTGAAGCGAGAAATTGGTAAAATCATTCACGGTGATGTGCAGCTTCGAGCCTAATTTCGGGACGAAATTCCCTAAATAAGGGGAGGCTGTAACACCCCATGTTTTCGAATATCAAAGTCAAAGTCAAAGTCCAAGTCAACTTTGACTTCTTTGACTATAATTAGTCTATTCTATGTTTTATTTGTATTGTGTGGAGTAAGTGTTGTTAATCAGAATTAATCGAAGTAATCGAATGTTTAATCGACGCGAATCGATTTACGACTGTGAATAGTAGGAAGTAACAATGCGATAAAGTTAACTAATCAGTAATCAAACCAATCTAACCATCGTCGAACTCGAATCTCGAATTACGCGAACTTTGGTTGTTGTTATACGTGTGTGTGTGCCTTATGTGTTACCTATGCGTGTTTACTTTATGTTTTGTGTGATGATCAGTCAAATCAATCGAAACTCAAAACTCAAATCGAATGCAATCGAAATCGAATTATGATGAATGGTAATGTAAGGATAGTGTGAATATAGATGATTGTATGTTAGATATAGTGATTAGGACTGAAAGTAATTTGAATAGGAAACTCTATCGTACTCGTATCGTCTTCAATCGAAATCAAAATATCGAAAATCGTCGCACCGAACACTCGAACCAGGCTGTGGATCGATCAGGCTGTCAGCCGATCGAACAGCCCAGCCGATCGGACGGACTGTCCGATCGAGCAGGCTGTCCGATCGGGATGCCTGGCCGATGTTGGTGTATTATGTCTATTGACTTCGTCTTGTATTATGTAATAGGTTAGGATAGGTTAGGATAACCAGTGCACGAGGTTCGAGAAATAAGAACTGGTGAATTAGCATTGTGGACCGCTTATATGGACATTGTCCATAAAAGCGAACCACACAACTTATCTGGATCGCTCATAGAGCATGTCCACAAAGGCGATCCAGAAACTTTATAAATAGGGTGCATGGTTGTGTCATTTGCAACGGCTTGGAACTTGTAACGAAGTGCTACCGAATTGCTTCCAGGTTGTAAACGTTGTTAGAATCAATAAAGTGAAGCATTATATTTAGTTTGAGCATCTAATTCACTGATTCCGCCTTTGAATTAGAGAAACGACTCTTCTGATCGACTCATTCAGGGTCTACGACGATCCAACAAGTGGTATCAGAGCTCAGGAAGAAGAGTTCAGCTCAAATTTGATCCGTTTTCTGTCTTCTACATCTTCTTTTTCGATTTAAACGAGTTTCCACGGTTAAAATCGGACGAATTTTTCACAGGACGTGTATTATTGGACAATAACAAACCCTTGAAACTTTGAGACTAAAACTCGAACTAAAAATGGACAAAACAGCCTTCGAATGTAGGTTCGCTTTTTCGGACATAGTATGAACCGCTTTTAGATACAATTTTGCATCTGGACCGCTCCAAAAACTGTCTTGAGTCGCTCGAGTGAACATATCTGGACCGCTTTTCTGGACATCGAGGATCGCTCTTTTGAACAATTTTTACCCTCTGAATCGCTCGAACGACCATATCAGGACCGTTCGAACAGACATTGTGACTCGCTCATGTGACAAATTCTGGATCGCTCATTTGTCAAATGTTCTGGATCGCTTATTAGTCAAAAAGTTCAGTTCGCTTTTGTGACCATTCTTGGTCCGCTCATCTGACTTGGGCCGCTTACTTGTCAAATCAGTTTCGCTTATTTGTCAAGTTTGTTTTGCTCGTTTAATCAATCTGTGTTCGTTCAAGCGTCAAGATTATTACACGACATCGAGTGTTTGTGTATTTCAATTTACTTGATATTGTTTTAACTGATTCAGTCTGTTTGGTTCTTCCAGGTTATTAATTTTCAGGAGATCAAAAATGTCGAACAATGGTGAAGAATTCTACAATACATTCTACAACGCGTTCACTTCTGAATCGTCAGATAGAAGAGCTGAGTTGAAAGAGTATTCAAAAGAGATCTCGGATAACTTGAAATTCGAAAACATGTACGGAAGTCAACAAAAGCCACCAAAATTGATGAAAGTTGAAGACTATAATTGGTGGAAAAACAGGTTTGAAGGATGGGTGAAAGCTTTCGCTCCTGAAAGCTGGTTGAAGTTAGTAACTGAATATCAAGCACCAGAAAAAGCAGAAGGAGAGTTAATCGAGGAGAAAGATTATACAGAAAAAGATGTAAAGAATGTTGTTGCTGAATACAGAATGATAACTTTGATTAAACAGTCAGTAAGAGAGGATATTATTTCATTGCTTGAACAAGAAAAAACGTCAAAGAAATTGTGGGAAGCATTGGAGAGAAAGTGTGTTGGAAGTAACGAGATTGTAAAGAATAAGAAAAAGTTGTTGCGCAAAGAGTTTGAAGTGTTCAATTGCATGAAAAATGAATCTGTTTGTAAGATGTTAGAAAGATTTGGACATCTAAAAATGGAGTTGGTTAGATACAACATAGACTATTCTGAAGAATTGATGGTGGATAAACTGTTTGATGCATTGCCCAATGATCAAGATTGGAAATATTTTGCTCTTATGCTGAAGAATACAATCAAGCCAGATGAGTTAAAGATTGATTTGCTGATTGAAAGGCTTGAAAGTCATGAATTGGAGTTGAAGAGATCTAAAGTCAACAGTCCAGGGTATCAGCAGAATGTGGAACTTTATTACAGAGGAAGTGTACCAAATGCTGGTTCTCCAAAAACAGCATTCTCTGCAGAAAGTTCGAACTCAGTCAACAATGAAAATCTTCACAGTGGTTTTCACAGTGGTGCTTCTTCAAACACTTCAGATCAAACTGCTTCAAAGAATGTATTTCAGTGTAATATTGCAATCGATTTAAAGAATGGGCAGAACTTCAGTGAAGAATCAGCGAAACAACAGATGGTTTTCTTAGCGTCTGTACTGGAATCATATGAAGGCCTCGTCGCAGGAAAGATTGGAAATACCAATTTGACAAAAGAAGAGTATGATCAAATAGATCCAGAGGAGATGGAACTGATGGATATCAGATGGTGCATGGCCAGCGCAGTTCGTAGAGCACAACGATTTATGGAAATTACGGGGAGGAAGTCAATTGGAGGACCATCTACTAAACTGGGTTTTGACAAATCCAAAGTGACATGTTTTAAATGCAAACAAAAAGGTCACTTCAAGCGCGAGTGCAGAAATTCATATGTTGCTGAAGCTTCTGAAAATCCGTTCAACGAAGACTATTACAAGAAAGCGATTTATCATCAAAATAAGTCTGAACCACCAAGGTTGAAACAGCAGGAAGAAAAATCAAGGGCTCTAGCAGTCATTTATGATGATGAAGGCTATGACTGGAGCAAAGAAGTTCTTCCAGAACAGGATGCGGTTGGTTATGCATTCGTGGCAAAAGATGATCATGATACATGGTGGAGAAAAGATAGTGCAAGATGGGAAATTGGCAAGCTGTATGAACCATTTCATGAAGCACAGAGAGCCAAGAGATGGAATGAAGAGTTGGAGTGTTACTTGGATCCACAGGGAATCCGGTGGTAGATCCGTCAAAAGTTGATTTTGATGCAGTGACTAATGTGTTTCCAAGTGAGCGTGTTTTCAACACAAAAAGGCTTTCTGATAGCAGCTATTTGCCAGAGTTGATGAACAAGTTGAGAGAAGTCTTTGAAACAAGTCTACCGAAGGTGGTAGAGATGAAGAAGAGAAAAGAAGAAGAGTTGAAGAAGATGATTGAAGAAGTAAAGACTGTTGCAAAGCTTGCTGGTGAAGAGAATCAGAAAGATATGGAAGAAAATGTTGAGAAGATACAGGAGACAAAGGCAGCTGATCATGTCAAGGTGCCAATTACTGAGGTAACAGAATCTTCTGAACTACCAAATGTTGATTTAGTTGTAGAAAAGGAAAACAAGTGCAGGAATTGCATTGAAAAGTGCAAAGCCTGTATTGAAAAAGAAGAAATAATCAAAACAAAAGATAATGAAATGAACAAACTTGAACATGCGTTAAAACTGAAATGTAGAGAAAGGATTGACACAGAGCAAAGTCTAAAATTAAAAGTTGAGAAATTAACACAAAAGTGTCATGATTTTGAAAAAGAAAATACAGTTTTGAAAGAAAAATGTGATACAAAATGTGTTGATTATATTGAGAAAGAATCTAAGTTTCTAGAGTTACAAAAACAGTATGATTCTTTAAAATGGTCAAGTCAGAGAGTACAAGAAGCTTATGATACTTTGAAGAGCCAAGTCAAAAGTTTTGATCAAAGATTGTCTGAAACTTTAACAACTAAAGAAATATATGAAAGACAATTTAAAGAAAAGCAAATTGAATTAAACAAACGTGTTGATGAAATTGCGAATCTTAAACAAGTCTTGGCTGAAAAAGAAAAGATTGTTACAAAACTTCAAAGTTATCATGACTCTTCGTACATTCTCGAACGTATTTTCAATATCACACCTGATAACAAAGATACTAATGTTTGTAAAAAGGGTATTGGTTCAGAATATCATCAGGTACCACCACCATTGAGAGACAATTATACTTTTTATGATGAGGAAAAGGTGGCAAAGGGTTTGAACATAGCTGACCAATTACCTGACAGTATCGATGTTACTTACACCAAATCTGATGATGCTGATGATTCAGAGGTGGTGAGTAAGGTGGTTGATAGTGTTTTGAAAGATGAGTCTACTAAAGGTAAGTCTGAATCACAAGATGAAGATGAAGGAAATCTTTATGATGGATATCTGAAAGACACGAAATCTGAGAAGAATTTGAATGATGATTCAAAAGGATTGGTTTATACCATGATTGAATCGGACAAATTGTACTTAGATGTGGTTTTCCCGATTCAGAATGTGATTTCAGAGAAAATCGACAAAGTTTTCAAGATGGTCGAAATTGAGAAATCTGAGATTTCGAAGTATGCTGGTCAAGGTTCTAAAAGGTCGTATAACAAACCTGGTTCTAAGAAGAAAAACATGAAGTCTGGTTTGGGGTATAAGAAGAAACATAATCGAAACAGAACTGAAAGGTCAAATTTTCAGACAAAAATGAATTTTGTTCAAGGAAAAAGCTTCACTGAAGAAGAAAAACTCAAACTTGGAACACAATCTAATGCGGAGTTTGAGGCCATGAAAAAGAAACAACAACAGCCAAAAGATGTGTCAAAGAAAGTTTGTTTTAAATGTGATCAAATTGGACATGTTGTACGAAAATGTCCAAATCCAAAGTCTGTTGATGTTGAAAAACAGAAATCTGAGAGTGAGAAACCGAGGTCAACCAGATTTGATTCGAGACAAACTTGGAGGTTTACAACAAACAAGTTTGCCTCAAATCAAAATTGGAAATCAAACCCGAACAGGTTTAACTCGGAAAACATCGGTTGCTGTGATAAAACCTCAAAAGATTTGGAAACCTAAAAATGTTGTTCAAACTTACAAGGTTCCGAAAGAAACAAATTTTTACAAAAGAGGTACTCCGGAAGGTCAAGTGTGGTCGGTTAAGAAAAGTGTTGATTTGATGAAAGATGAGAATGTTGGCATGAAAATTGAGAAACATAAACAAATTTGGAAACCAAAAACTGAAACGAAAGGTTCAACTTCTGAGGTGAAAACGTCTGAGGTTTCAGATGTGGTTGCTTATGATGCAAATTTTC
This sequence comes from Helianthus annuus, assembly GCF_002127325.2. Taxonomy (NCBI): domain Eukaryota; kingdom Viridiplantae; phylum Streptophyta; class Magnoliopsida; order Asterales; family Asteraceae; genus Helianthus; species Helianthus annuus. The sequence goes on along the minus strand of NC_035437.2, from coordinate 15,914,886 downwards.
CACCGCTTAAGGCTGAAAATTTCAAAATTCAGGTTGCTAGAATGAAGGTTACACCTAAGGCTCCTGAGGCCTGGGTGGACACCATGTTTGATTAAGTAGTTGGAATTGCCGGAGCTTCCTGGATCGCGAAGCATGAATCGGCATCTATCTTTATTGTTTGAAGTGTTTATGACAGATTGTTTGTGTATTTGATAAAGTTTGAATGTGCGGGTGCTAAATGCTGATGAAGTTTGTGAGAGTGTTGCACGGGAAGAGGTTGAAGATCCCTGGTTTTGGTCAGACAGGGAGTTTGTGTGTTGTTTTGTATGAATTTGTGTTGGTTTTGATGATTGTTGTTTGTTTGTAGTTATGTTGGTTTGGATTGATGTTTGGGATGGTTGATATTAGTTTACTTAGAATAAGTGGTGATGGACTATGCCGAAACCCTCACGGCGGAACAAACATGATTACTCACAAGTTGAAGAATGGTTTTCTAACGGTCAAAATCAATGGGTTGTAAATCATGGGGGTACGTTATATTTTCTGCGAAACAGAGCATGAGAAACAGAAAATGGATGGCGAGACAAAGCTATTAGTATCGGTTTGTCAAATTTCTTTAATGGATTTGCATTTTAGGGGGAGATATATTGTCAGAAAATACAAAAACATTAGAAAAATTTGAAAAATACAAAAACATGATAAAATCAAAAATTTGAGTTTTGCGTAAAAAGAGGAAATGATAGTACATCAGTAGACAGTTACAGTATGCTAAAGATATGTAGTGATTAAACAGCATTAAGCAGTCTCACTGATGATATGTTGATAGGTTTTTATACATTTAGTAAATTTATTCGGGATATAAACCTAAAATTTCAAACTGGTGAAATTCGTGGGGAACACTACTTGGATATATAGGTAACCCCTGAAATCTCGTTTGAAAGGTCTCGTATTCTGATATACTAGGTGTTTATACTCTATGATGTCTGGGGTATTATTCCGGGACTTCTGCTGAACGGTGGTTCTGACCTAGTCCCTGGCTAATACTTTCACCAAAATGCTTGAAATATAGCATAAAGCCCTCAGCTGATTAGACGATAAAATTGATAATCAGTTGTTGTAGCTGAAAAGATTCTCTAAAGGGAACACACTGCAAAGTCGAAGCTGATATCTCTCTGCTGAACGGAAGTTCTGACCTGAGATCCCTCAGTTCTCGCATACCCTAATTTATGTACAGACATCATTGTAGTATTTTTGCCTGTAAGACTGAATATTGGGATTCTGGATACGGGAGTATATTCAAGAGGTGGGACACATGAATTGATCTATGTTCTTAACACACTTAAACAGTATCCTGAATCAGTTGAAATTTGTATGAAAATTTAAATGGACCAGTATATCGACAATCTAAGTGAATTGTTTAATTCTAAGTATGATTTAAAGCTTAACGGTACTTGTGACTTGTCATAAACTGATATGATCCTCTGATGCATACTCAAAACAAAAATATTGTTTGTAAATATGTTTGTATATATTTCTTTACAGCTTTATATTTTCAGAAAACACAAAAAGATTTTGATTTCTGCATTATTTTCGATAAACCGATGTCTGAATTGCTGAGTTTCAAAATCTTAGTATGCTGATTGTGTTTCTGAAAACAAAACAAGTTCATTAATTTGAAACTTGAAATTTCTTGGAAAATTTTCAAAAACATGGGTGATATCTTCAAGGTCATTAATTTGAACTTGAATAATAATTTGTGAGGGAATTAAGTTTGTTGACAGGGGGAGTGTATTAGAGAACATGTTTAATGATTTTGAAAATATTGTTACTTTTGAATGTTTGAGAATTACAGGAAAGAACCAGATTACGATCCCGAAGAGCCGAGTCTAAAGGGGAGTCTGAAGATAAGTTGTAAGTGAGGAAGAGCTTGTAGCTGAAAAGCAAGGTGATGATCTCTAAAAGCACGGAAGCTTGATGAGAGGGGGAGCCTACTGATGATGAAGTTGGCAAAGATGATCAAGACTGAAGAGGTGGCATAACAGAGAATGTTCACTGAAGACTTCGTCAATATCCGAGGGGGAGTCTGTTGGTGTATTACGTCTATTGACTTCGTCTTGTATTATGTAATAGGTTAGGATAGGTTAGGATAACCAGTGCACGAGGTTCGAGAAATGAGAACTGGTGAATTAGCATTGTGGACCGCTTATATGGACATTGTCCATAAAAGCGAACCACACAACTTATCTGGATCGCTCATAGAGCATGTCCACAAAGGCGATCCAGAAACTTTATAAATAGGGTGCATGGTTGTGTCATTTGAAACGGCTTGGAACTTGTAACGAAGTGCTGCCGAATTGCTTCCAGGTTGTAAACGTTGTTAGAATCAATAAAGTGAAGCATTATATTTAGTTTGAGCATCTAATTCACTGATTCCGCCTTTGAATTAGAGAAACGACTCTTCTGATCGACTCATTCAGGGTCTACGACGATCCAACAGCCGATCGGCTAGCCCTTTCCTCTTTTGGAGCCTATAAATAGGGCTGTCATTTTCATTCTTTCCACTTTTGGAAACTCTCTGACCGACCAGCTCGTGCTCCTCACCTTTTCTCAGATTTCTTCCAATTTCGGTAAGTTTTCATCCTAAATCTTGTACTTTCTTGATCAATACACACTCCTACACCTTTCTATCTTTCGAATCTTGATTTTTAACCGTGAAATAATCAAGATCTAAGCATTCTAGGATGATGTCATCATGATGTTCTTCAAGAACATCATGTTTTGGCCTCAATCCACCATGAATAGCTCGGATCTAACCGATTTCCACATAAACAAGCTAAGATCTATCAAAGATCTGAACTTCTACATGGTGTGAAGGATTGAAAGAAGGACTTCCAACTTTCTTTCAACTCTTTTACACTCAATGCCTTCAAACCAGTAGAAACGGAGCTTGAACCAACTCAATAAACATTCTAATGGTTGGGTGGTTCAAGATTCGGATTCTATCTACGAGGTTCACCGATTCCGGGTTAAACATTAAACTACCGTTCGGAACAGTTCACCGGCCGAACTTGGGTGATTCCTATCCGAGCAGGGGAAACAAGTAAGGACGAAAGTTCCATGGTTTAGCTCGTTGTCAAACTACCTCGAAATAACGTCAAATAACCAAAACAACCAAATGTTAGACGAACAGGCCGACCAGGTCAGGATGCTGACCGAACGGTTAGGCTGTCTGAACGAACAGCCCAACCGATCGGACATGTCATCCGATCGACCAGGCCAGCCGATCGGCTCGCATATGGCCCCACACCTTGACAAATTCAGGAAGTATAAGTATTAAACGAGGTGATGTTCGATCGAACGAGCCGTTTGGTAAACATTACTCATCGGATCATGAGATACTATGCTTCAACCCTTAATCGATTTACAACTCGTAGTAGTACGGAGTGCCACCCGATTGAACATGCTGTTCGATCGACCAGGTGACATCTAGCTGAGGACCCACTTTTGAAGTGTCTAACCAATCGGTTAAGCCGGCCGATCGAACAGACCGTTCGATCGATCGACCTGAAAGGTAAAAACACTTCAGTGTTCCCAAATAGTACAACGAAAACTTCAAAAGGTCAAACCATCATACACAAACACATCCTACTCAAAGGAAGAAACAATCCACTCGAACAGTCCAGCCGATCGAGCCTACCGGCCGATCGAACAGACTATCCGAACGGATCTTCCAACCGAATGAACAACCCGTTCGATCGAACCTCAGGCTGTTCGACCCACTTACACTTGTTTCCATTTTATGTGTATTCATCGTTATGCTATCGAACTATTCAGGCTAACCCTACTCTCAAGCACTCCCTTCAATCCATCAATCAATCGCTGTGAGTATACTCGATCCCTTTTTGCTTTTAGCACTTTTGGGTGTTACATACGTTACTTTTATCAAAACACATTAGATCACACTACTCGAACTATTTGAACGCTAACCGATTCGCATGTATTATGTGACTAAATGAATGCTTGTTGTTATGTTTACACGTGGAATGCTGTCTACCTGCCTTAACGACGTAGTACTATAGTATGGACTCAGCACCCGTTCACACGGGGGTTGTTAAGGACAATTACTTGCATGGATTACGGTGGTAATCATGTATTGCGAACTGTCTCGGACAGTCAACCCGCAGTCATTGGTATCGATAGATCCATGTCGATAATTAACATGCTTCGTTTTCCTCTGTGTACGTGCTGGTTATGTGTAAACTATTCGAACTCTATATGCTATTATCAAACTTGTATGCTCACCTTTACATTATATGTATTGACTTTATTTTAACGTATGTGACAGGTGTTTAAGATGTTTGCTTGCTAGGAAAGCGAGGCTAGAATAAAGCTCTAGAGGCCCCCAACAAATACTTGTATGTCCGGATCAAGCGTCTAAAGCATAGTTGTCTGTAGATCCTGTCCGACTGGGTCTTTAGGAGCATTTGAACAATATTTATTCGTTTTTAATTAAATCTGAGTTGTCGGAACAGAATTACTTGACTAGTTGTTATCTGTAATAATATATTGTATTATTTGGGATACGGTATGGGACGTATCATTTAACTGAATAGTATTAATAGTTGTTGTGGAAACTTCTGGACAATCTGTTTCGCTCAGTGCCATGCCCCGATGATTCCGCCATCGGTTGGGGTGTGACAAGTCTTCCCTATAATCATCCTCCCCACAGGTGTAGTTGTAGCCTCCTAAGTATTGATCCATAAGAATCACTCAGCAGACCACAATAGAGTCTCGAGACAAGAAAACGAAAACAAAAACGGAAACAGAGGCTGGACACGACCCCGTGTTCAGTGAGCACAGCCCGTGTTCAGGGTCTGTATCTGGGCGTTTAAATTAAAGGTTACAGGTTGTATGCAGCACGAGGCATGTTCAATTAGCACGGCCCCGTGTTCAGACTCTGTATCTGGGTGTTTTATGAAAAAATATGCAGCACGGCCCCGTGTTCAGTGAGCACGACCCGTGTTCAACCTACTGTAAATGCAAAACTATCTAAAATGCAGAAAATGTGCGCGTGTTTTAAAAAGGTTTTGAAAAACTGATTAGGCCGTCGATTTTAAGCTTTCTTAAAATCCTCGTGTCCCCAGCAACGGCGCCAAAAACTTGATGTGTGCGTGAGTGTCGTATGTTTTTATATATATTTTTAGCCCTTTTACACGTTAGTCAAGTTTTAAATATATAAAACACGATATTTTACTAACACCAAACACACATATGGGCAGTGCACCCATCGTGAGCGTAGTATAGTGTTGGTAAGATACCGAGGTCGTCCAAGGACACAAGAGCTTTTAATACCGGTTTATCCTCAACGTCTAATCAAATAAAAAATTTAGAAAAATGTTTTTAAACTATAAAAATAAAACTAGCTAAAATGCTGAAAAATAAAATAAAAATAAAAACAGATAGACAAGATGAATCACTTGGATCTGACTCGTGTGTAGTGTAACCTTTGATTATTTCCGCACTTTTGCACTTTTTAAGAGATTATCTTAGTTATTGTAGTAGGCCCCTCTTTTGAAGGTGACGTCACCCTCAACCCCGTAGTTTGAGTCAGCAAGGATACAATCCTAAAGGGTCGGATTATTGAAAGATAATTAATTAAGTTATTAATGCATATTGTGGTAGGCCCCTCTTTTGAAGGTGACGTTACCCTCAACCCAGTAGTTTGAGTCAGCAAGAATACAATCCTAAAGGGTCGGATTATTGAAAGATAATTAATTAAGTTATTACTGCATATTGTGGTAGGGATTTTTTAAGCAAAATAATTGGCGGGGCCGGACCTATATAATTTTAAAAATTTCGAACAAACAATCAGAAAAATTATACTGCTAACCGAAAAATTAGTGGAGACGGGTGCACCCCGTTCCTCCTTAAAAGGTGCAACCATGGTACCAACACAAGTGTATTGCAAATTAATATCTATACAACCAATGATCTCTTTGCATAGTGGTTAAGGGCGAGGTGGGAAGCTTTGCTTCCCTTGGAGGTCCTTGGTTCAAGTCTAGGGAAGGGGGTTTTAATACTAACTTGGTGATACTAACATATTAACTACTAACCTGGTTAGGATATCCTAACCGTACTTGTTCAAAAAAAATATCTATACTACCTTATTAAAGAAACTTGGTTTTCTACACTTATGGTAATTTGCATAAATTATTAAGATGGCATACCAAACGTCAAGAGCAAATCTACATCAAATTCACATACTTTTGTCATGTTCTTCCATTACCCCATGCACAAATCTATATAAATTAAATACTACCTTATTAAAGAAACTAGATTTTCTACCCTTATAGTAATTTGCATAAATTTTTAAGATGGCATACCAAAGGTCAAGAACAAATCTACATCAAATTCACATACTTTTGTCATGTTCTTCCATTACCCTTGCACAAATCTATATAAATTTAATACTGCCTTATTAAAAAAACTAGGTTTTCTACCCTTATGGTAATTTGCACAAAGTTTGAGTCTTCAAGTGAGTGAGTTGGGATTTGTTTCTAGATATCATTTTAAAGCAAAACTATGTTATTTTCGTTTAGATTTCTTACCAAAGATGGTGTAAAGAAGTTTTAGTAACTTTCACCTTTTTCTGTAAATTAAAAGAGTGGACGTTAAAGGAGCCAATGAGCTTTTTTATACGGAAGATGTTGCCCTTTATTATAAGCATCAAGTATCATTGTTGCTTTGAGAATTGTTTTCTTAAAAACTATAGTCGACGTCCTTTTTTATAAAATGATACGATTGATAAACAACCGAAAACGAACACAACGTAGGATAATTTTCTACCCCACCGCAACGCGCGGGTTTCCCACTATATATAAATAAGAGTGAATGAATTGGTAGTGAATTAATATTTCGTGCGGCAATTCTCCGTTGTTAACACTTGTTGAAATATATGCTAAGTTTGGATTTATATCGTGTGTAAATTTTTTATCTTACAATTGCACGAGTATGTATCATGTTTATGTTTATCTATTTAATACTTTAACTCTTAACAAAGAAACACAATAGTTGAACGCATTAATATATTCACTACAAATCACTATTTATGTTCAACAATAAATCTGTAGCAAATGAATAAATGATGTCCTACCTAATAATCTTAAAAACTTTTAATATATGCTTTGGATGACACATTTCATGTGTTATTAGCCTATTTGGAGTAGTGAGATGTTGGTAGACTTGTACCAATGGTTGTGTCGAGATACCTTATTTCTTGTGCAATTGGAGATGTTGGTTTTAATTCCATATGGCTCAACATGCAAAACGGTCACACTCAGAGTAATTTGAAACCATTTACCTATTTAAATATGATTTAAATTTGTATACCGGAATAAAATAATTTTTTTATTAATGGGTAGGGATCCTAAAAGAACTAGTGGTTTTTTTAGCTTATTTTGTTTTATGTCATAAGTGAAAACATCTGGATTTTGAACCTAAGATCAAATATGTTTTACCTAATAATAAGTGGATAGTTATTTCGAAATATAACACTAAAAGCTACCTAACTAAATAGTTACATTAATAAAAAAATTAAACGATTAACTGACCATAAGCGAATCGAGTTGTTATCATTGTCCGGTTAACTGACATTTCGGTTATGGTTATGGTTTTGAGCAAAATCTGACCCAAACCGGCTCATGCACACCCCTAATAGGGAGTTTGTTAATTTTGTTACAGTTTGATTTGGTCTGATCATGTAGATGCTATATCGAAATTGGATGAAGTATTGTCAATTGATCCGACGAAACATGATGGCATGTGGTGTATTGGCAATGCACAAACTTCTTATGCTTTTCTTTATCTTGATAAAGATGAAGCACAAGGTTATTTTGATTCAGCTTATACTTTCTTTCAGTAGTAGGTTGTTGATGAGGTATTCCGTTTTGAAAATGTTGTTATACAAAAAGTATATTACTTGTCATGTATTTGAAACTTGTAAAGAGTAGGACACATGTCGGAATCAGATGAATGTAAAAAATTAAATATGCTATGTTGGTATATGCAGCACGTCGGTCCGTTTCCCTTTGTGTGGTATGTTGGCAATCGTCGTCACTTTTTTTTTCTAAGGGTATTTTTTTCTTCAAACAGTGTGTCCGTTATTTTTTGGCTGTATGGTATAAAGAGGCGCGTGCGAAGCGGTGCGAAGGAGATGAAAATTAAATGTTAGTTGCGCAAAAGGGTTGGAGTCAATTGGTGGTGGTTGTAGTTAGCTTTTTGTAGGGTTATATAATATAAATATGCCATGCTTGTGAGAATTAATGGCCAGGATTCTTTTTTTTTTTTTTTTTTTTTTTGACATAGACCTTAATTTTAAAAATATCAACTTTAACTTAATAATAGCCCTTTAACTTGATAATAACCAATCGACTACTCATCCATTAAAAATGTTCTTCTCGTACAGTTGAGTGTGACATGTTATTTTATTTGGGAAAATCCGGTTAGAACAAAGTGAGAAAATTGAGTTTAAAGTTGTAACAAAATATAATTAATCTAGTGTCATGTCGTTCAAGGTAAAGGTAATGAGTGTTAGTTACAAAACTGGTGACGCACTGATCCCATCTCATGTTACTTGCACAATAGGACCACAACAAATGTACATGTTGATTAATGATGTTTATTGTTAGCTGAATTGAGCTCAAATGGTATTTCCTAAAAATTTTTCTTCTGTTTAGATTGTCAATGTTATTCTACACCTTTATAATTTTAAAATGATATTTGATGACTTGATTGTATTATGTACTAGACCAACATTCTTAAGACACAACATAAGACAACATTGCAAATATCATATGATTGTAGAGAGTCATATGTTGAGAAGGAGAAGGCTGATTTCTTAACATCTGAGATTTTACCCTCTCTTTGTTGGCTAATAATATACCAACAAAGACATACCGCCACACCAAATATCAAGTACCATCATAACTATTACAACAATACATCATATAGAAATAAGACTTTAAAATGAAGCCAAACTCTAACCAAACAAAGCTTTAAATACCACAAATGAAAACAAACAGCAAAATCAAATTTACAAACATACCATGCACATTAAACTAATACTGCGTCAAGTACAAGCGTCAATAACCGGTGACAGAGCTTATACAAAAGTTCCGCGGGGGCAGAAAGTCATGGGACCAAAAAAAAAATTTCCTATCGCTATGTTTCGGGTTATATGTATAAAGGATTGTAGATTTGATGGCTTTATGAACAGAACCATGAGAACACAGAACCTTTTTTTCTTCTATTAAAGTCGAACAACACAGATGGCACACCTATATTACCTATATCCTCACGTAGTCTTCTATTTTTGTTTGTTTAAACATCTTTCAATTAAGACAACAATGAACCCTCAAGTTTCATTTATATAAAAACTAGTTTTAAACTTTATTTAAACTGACTTTTAGCTTAAAAACAATTATAAAAATTACTAATAGTTTCGTTCTTCATGTTTTTAACGTAATACGAAAATATATATAAATTTTTTGAACAATAAACTTGGTAGGGGTAGGGATTTTTTAAGCAAAATAATTGGTGGGGCCGGACCTATATAATTTTAAAAATTTCGAACAAACAATCGGAAAAATTAAACTACTAACCGAAAAATTAGTGGAGACGGGTGCACCCCGTTCCTCCTTAAATGGTGCAACCATGGTACCAACACAAGTGTATTGCAAATTAATATCCATACAACCACTGATCTCTTTGCCTAGTGGTTAAGGGGAAGGTGGGAAGCTTTGCTTCCCTTGGAGGTCCTCGGTTCAAGTCTAGGGAAGGGGGTTTTAATACTAACTTGGTGATACTAACATATTAACTACTAACCTGGTTAGGATATCCTAACCATACTTGTTCAAAAAAAATATCTATACTACCTTATTAAAGAAACTTGGTTTTCTACACTTATGGTAATTTGCATAAATTTTTAAGAAGGCATACCAAAGGTCAAGAGCAAATCTACATCAAATTCACATACTTTTGTCATGTTCTTCCATTACCCCTTGCACAAATCTATATAAATTTAATACTACCTTATTAAAGAAACTAGATTTTCTACCCTTATAGTAATTTGCATAAATTTTTAAGATGGCATACCAAATGTCAAGAACAAATCTACATCAAATTCACATACTTTTGTCATGTTCTTCCATTACCCCTTGCACAAATCTATATAAATTTAATACTACCTTATTAAAAAAAACTAGGTTTTCTACCCTTATGGTAATTTGCACAAAGTTTGAGTCTTCAAGTGAGTGAGTTGCAAACCTTCCTATTTGTTATTCGACGTAGACTTTTGGTCTGGTAATTTGTTTCTAGACATCATTTTAAAGAAAAACTATGTTATTTTCGTTTAGATTTCTTACCAAAGATGGTGTAAAGAAGTTTTAGTAACTTTCACCTTTTTCTGTAAATTAAAAGAGTGGACGTTAAAGGAGCTAATGAGCTTTTTTATACGGAAGATGTTGCCCTTTATTATAAGCATCAAGTATCATTGTTGCTTTGAGAATTGTTTTCTTAAAACTGATAGCCGACGTCCTTTTTTACAAAATCGTACGATTGATAAACAACCGAAAACAAACACAACGTAGGATAATTTTCTACCCCGCCGCAACGCGCGGGTTTCCCACTATATATAAATAAGAGTGAATGAATTGCTAGTGAATTAATATTTCGTGCGGCAATTCTCCGTTGTTAACACTTGTTGAAATATATGCTAAGTATGGATTTATATCGTGTGTAAATTTTTTATCTTACAATTGCAGGAGTATGTATCATGTTTATGTTTATCTATTTAATACTTTAACTCTTAACAAAGAAACACAATAGTTGAACGCATTAATATATTCACTACAAATCACTATTTATGTTCAACAATAAATCTGTAGCAAATGAATAAATGATGTGCTACCTAATAATCTTAAAAACTTTTAATATATGCTTTGGATGACACATTTCATGTGTTATTAGCCTATTTGGAGTAGTGAGATGTTGGTAGACTTATACCAATGGTTGTGTCGAGATACCTTAGTTCTTGTGCAATTGGAGATGTTGGTTTTAATTCCATATGGCTCAACATGCAAAACGGTCACACTCAGAGTAATTTGAAACCATTTACCTATTTAGATATGATTTAAATTTGTATACCTGAATAAAGTGACAAGCATTACTATTAAAGTCGAACAACACAGAGGCCACACCTATATTACCTATATCCTCACGTAGTCTTCTATTTTTGTTTGTTTAAACATCTTTCAATTAAGACAACAATGAACCCTCAAGTTTCATTTATATAAAAACTAGTTTTAAACTTTATTTAAACTGACTTTTAGTTTAAAAACAATTATAAAAATTACTAATAGTTTCGTTCTTCATGTTTTTACGTAATACGAAAATATATATAAATTTTTTGAACAATAAACTTGGTAGGGGTAGGGATTTTTAAGCAAAATAATTGGCGGGGCCGGACTTATATAATTTTAAAAATTTCGAACAAACAATCGGAAAAATTACACTACTAACCGAAAAATTAGTGGAGACGGGTGCACCCTGTTCCTCCTTAAATGGTGCAACCATGGTACCAACACAAGTGTATTGCAAATTAATATCAATACAACCACTGATCTCTTTGCCTAGTGGTTAAGGGGGAGGTGGGAAGCTTTGCTTCCCTTGGAGGTCCTCGGTTCAAGTCTAGGGAAGGGGGTTTTAATACTAACTTGGTGATACTAACATATTAACTACTAACCTGGTTAGGATATCCTAACCGTACTTGTTCAAAAAAAAATATCTATAGTACCTTATTAAAGAAAATTGGTTTTCTACCCTTATGGTAATTTGCATAAATTTTTAAGACGGCATACCAAAGGTCAAGATCAAATCTACATCAAATTCACATACTTTTGTCATGTTCTTCCATTACCCCTTGCACAAATCTATATAAATTTAATACTACCTTATTAAAGAAACTAGATTTTCTACCCTTATGTTAATTTGCATAAATTTTTAAGAGGGCATACCAAAGGTCAAGAACAAATCTACATCTAATTCACATACTTTTGTCATGTTCTTCCATTACTCCTTGCACAAATCTATATAAATTTAATACTACCTTTTTAAAAAAAAAACTAGGTTTTCTACCCTTATGGTAATTTGCACAAAGTTTGAGTCTTCAAGTGAGTGAGTTGCAGACCTTCCTATTTGTTATTCTACGTAGACTTTTGGTCTGGTGATTTGTTTCTAGACATCATTTTAAAGCAAAACTATGTTATTTTCGTTTAGATTTCTTACCGAAGATGGTGTAAAGAAGTTTTATTAACTTTCACCTTTTTTTGTAAATTAAAAGAGTGGACGTTAAAGGAGCTAATGAGCTTTTTTATACGGAAGATGTTGCCCTTTATTATAAGCATCAAGTATCATTGTTGCTTTGAGAATTGTTTTCTTAAAACTGATAGCCGACGTCCTTTTTTATAAAATGATACGATTGATAAACATCCGAAAACAAACACAGCGTAGGATAATTTTCTACCCCCCACAACGCGCGGGTTTCCCACTATATATAAATAAGAGTGAATGAATTGTTAGTGAATTAATATTTCATGCGGCAATTCTCCGTTGTTAACACTTGTTGAAATATACGTTAAGTTTGGATTTATATAGTGTGTACATTTTTTATCTTACAATTGTGCGAGTATGTATCATGTTTATGTTTATATTTATGTTTATCTATTACTAGAAAATACTAAACAACACACACTAGTATTCAATTGTTATATGTTGATATCCAAAACAACAACAGTAACATTTGAAGGAAATTAACCGTTGCACACTTTCGATCGTTTTCAAAATTTATAAAATTTTATATTACAAAATACGTAATCGTACGATCAAGCAAAACGGTATTCACGACATATTGAGAATGAAATCTAAGTTTCATATGCTTTTATACCCTTCATATAGCTTAAATTAAAAGTTAGAAAGGTTAAAAATGGCAAAAATGCGATAACACTGGTCCAGGGGCTAAATCTGCCAAAAATGGAAATTTTATTTATCAAAAGGCCTTACGAAAAGGCCTTACGGACCGTCAGACCTAAAGCTATACGGTCCGTAAGGGGTGCTCAGTAGCAGATTTTTGCTTGAACTCCAAGTTCTTGCAAACTATGCCATCTCCTGACATCTAGCACGAACTTGCCACCTTCCTTCTACTTCAAACACCTCATGGGACACTTGCTAACATCTGGAGAAGTCCCATTACACTTGGCATGATCTTGTGATCATGCTTCAAGTATAAATAGTCTCCTTGTTCATTGTTGCAACTTGCTCATTTCTTTCCTTTCTCTCTATACACTCATATCTGGAGCTTTGCTTCTCTTTAGAGGCATCCTACTGAATTCTAAGCTTCCATAGAACAAAAGTATGTGTTCTTCCTTAGTCTCTTTTCATTATTTTAGCTATTTTTAGCCAAAAGTCAAACAATTTGACTTTCTGTTTGACTTCCGATTCTGACCATTTTGGTCACGTCAAAATTCAAAGAACTTTGCAATGTGATCGTAATCACGAAGGTAATAATCTCTTGCGATTGCACCTTCTGATTACCACGTCTAGTAGGCGAAATGACGAGTCAAAGTTTTACGAATTAAAAGTAAAAAATGCATAAAAGTGCATTTTACGACGAAACTGTTTTCGGGTATTAAAACTTAAAGTTTTGACACCAAATCAGTTTTATAACATTATTATACATGTTGCCAATGTCACACCCCAACCGATGGCGAAAACATCGGAGTGAGACGAAATAGATTGCTCGAGACATCATAACACTAAGATTCACGGCAAGTATTTAAATAATAAATTTCATTCCATAGTCAGTTACAAGGATTTGAAGCAAATACAACAACATGAATAATGAAATGCAATACAATAAGAGTACAAAATTTAAATGAGTGTCTAGGCATCCTACTTTGTTCCATGCATCATCAACATCATCTCAAAACCTGCAACATGTTTTAAAAGCATAGTTCAATACAACGTATTGGCGAGTACACTAGTTTTAGACTCGTGACATGTGTATAAAAGTATTTTTAATCCAACATAGCACTTTGGTATACAAGGTCAAACTATCATGCATAACTAAAAGTCAAACCCAAGTGTCCATAAGAATAATGGCATCCCTCGATATAGCAATATCGAGACCGTAAAGAATATAACTAAACAAAAACCTCGTCGGGTGGTGTGCTACTCCTATAGCGCTATAATTGTTAAGGCGGGTTTACAAGTAGTATGAATTCTAGCATGAACCTAAGCATAACAAAGCATGTATAAGGATTGAATGAATAAAGCATGTTTGTGAATCGTGCATTTTTAACAAGTAAAACATGTTGCACCCAAAGTGTATTAAAAAAAATGGGTCAAGTGTACTCACAAAATTGCATATTCTTTCCGATTATCCAACGCGATGATATTGTTTAGACTAGGAGAGTGGTTGTGTTCGATTTAGAGTTCTAAGGGATGATTACATTAGGGTTTGCGGATTCGAAGTCCAAGGACATGAAAATAGACATACGAGCAAAAATAATCATCTAACATACATGATACTTGTTCTTGATGTCACACCTCGACCACGTAAAACATCAAATCGTGGCGGAAACGTCGGGGAGTGTTGTAACAGAATTATTGTTCCACAACCAAGGTAATTTAAATAATATTTTATTCATCACCCAAGGGTGGAATACATTGTTTCAAACGAGAACCCACAACTTACATTGTCTTAAAATAAAAAGAAACAAAGTACATAACAAGTTTTAACTAGTCTAGATCTATTTTATCGTCACTAAGGCCCAAGTCCATCCTAGTGTATCACGATCATCCTATGCATTTGCTCCTGAAACACATGTGAAAATAGGTACGTCAGCATAAAAATGCCTGTGAGATACATAGGTTTTGTGAAAATAGGATCCATGACTTAGGTTTTAGAAAAAAGTTTAATGAAATGTAGTCACGAACCTTGTTGATTGTATTGTTTGTACATCATTTGAAAAACGATGGTAGATATGTATTTTTGAAGAATAATGTATGGTTAAATGAATAACCAAGTAAAATAAGTTGTATAAAACAAGTTGTTTGTAAAACAATGTATTGTGAAAAATATGTTATATAGCTAAACTGAAATGATCTAAACAACGCTGCGATGCGTAATATCATACAAACACTTATATATAGGAAGTACCAGCGGCGTATCCACCATGTTTGTATCATATTACACACGCCTCGTTACTCAAATCACTTACCCAAACAAACCACCAATGTAAACATGTTTAGGTTTAACCAAATGTCAAAATGTTTATGCGAAAAACCATGTCTAACGTCAAGTGTAAATCATGAAATGTGTGTAACAATGTCAAAATGTCTATGTCAATGTCAATCATGTCATGTGTAAACAAAATGTCATGTATGGTAAGTGAAATATGTATCAACTAAACCATAGGTGAAATTGCACAAAACAAAGTATTGAAGTAAAACTCAGTTTAAATCAACGTTATGTTTTGTGGAGATGCATGCTATACTGAATACAAACATTTATGCGGTATTGTGAAAATGCATACATTCAAGCCTTGTGACTGTGGTGATAAACCTTTAAACAAATTAAAGGTCTATCGGTTTTTATGTTTAAATCGAATTCGGTCATTCCTTTCATCCAAACATACCCAGGATGTCAGAAACGGGAGTTGTCAATTCCTATGGTACCATTACCTACTAACGAGCGGCGTGATCAAAGTTAATGAATGTATATTGTCCCACTTAAACAAACCAAATGTCATACCCAAAATATATACATGTGATGAAAAACAAATGTACTAAGTATGATGAACATACAAAGCATGAAAATGTCATGTAAAACGATGTACTAAGTATGCACACAATGGACATACATAGCAAAAACATAATGAAATCATGTACTAATAGTGTACTAATGAACATAGCAAGTATATAATGCGAAAACATGAAAGCATGAAAGTAACAAGTAGGCACATGTGTTTCACCCCAAAATGCTTAGAAAACAGTAAGAGAGGGGTCTATGTACTCACTTGAGATTGCTTAGAAGTCGTAGGATAACCACCAAGCAATGCTAGAAGATCACGGAATCAAACGACACCTATATAGGTATCTACATTAATAAACGGACCTATCGGAGGATCGGGTAGTACGAGGTTTTGTAAACCAAATAAGTGTGGGAACTTATGTAATATGGTCTAGCAAAGCCTGCGTACTAAAACGAAACCTATCCTAAGTGCTCTTGACCCGTTACGACCCGCTTAGGTAACTTATGCTACTTTAACGCGTCGTTCGCGTAAAACGCGTTTGGAATGCCTAACTAGCCCTATGATAAACAAGATATGCCTTAACATGTTCAATATTGTTGTTAAATCAGTTTAGATACCAAAAATTATGTTACATAGGCTTAAAATGAATTTTGGCGTAAAAAGGGTATTTTGGTAATTTACCTAAGGCACATACATTACCTATCATACCTCGGAAGGTTATTCCCTATACAACTATGGTCACCTAATATGTTTGGTCGGATCCTAAAGATCGACCAAATGGGTCGGGTTCGTAAGCATAGGCGATTGATTAGATCGCTTACCTTACGACCCTTAGACAAGCACAAAACTAGTAGCAACGAGCTAAACATGCTAGAACATGTTTAGTGAAGTTAGAAAACAGGTTTGGTATTAAAACAAACGGTTTTAATACCCTAGAGTAGTTTGGTTACAAAATACGCGAGAAAACGCACTTTGGCCGAAACTACGACTCGTCACTGAGCCAAGATAACGTGGTAATCAGTAGGTATAGTCACTAGGGACTATAACCATCATGATTACGCTCACGTTATGAAGTTCAAACGAACTTCGCGTTGACCATAAACTGGTCAATGCAGAAAGTCAAACACAGTTTGACTTAAACGCTAAAACGAACGAAAAACGCGAAAGAATACTTACAGAAGGTCCCCGCAAGATTGATTTCCAAGTATTTCTCAGGTATGAAGTGGTAATCACTCCAACTTAGAGAAAATCTCAGAAAATCAAGTGAGTTGGAAGTGAATTCATGGGGGTATTTATAGATTTCGTAGAACCGTTAGGATCGTTTCTTGAAATCCGAGCTTCGATCTCCACCCTCCATGTGTGCCCATTGTTTTAGAAAACCATGGGACATCCAAAACCAGCCCACAAGATGCAAGAAACCATGGGACATCCAAAACCAGCCCACAAGATGCAAGAAACCATGGGTAAAGGTGTGTAACAGCTGGAAATGGCTGGAAAGCATTTCTGCTGATCTGGGAGGGGCTTACGGACCGTAAGCAACCCCATACGGTCCGTAAGGGACCTACAGACCAGCTATGTTTTCATTTTGACAGTTTTGGCCCCTGTGCGCGTATAGTCGTGTTTTGGCACTTCTAACACCCTTCAAACCCATTTTTGAGCTCTATAAGGATGTTAAAGTATAGGGAACATAAAACATGCTCAAAAATATGCCGGATGTCGGTTCGTTTGGCCGTACAATTGCGTTGTTCGGTTAATTACGACGGAAGTCGTGACGGACGCAAAAACGGTCCAAATTGCGCGACGAATGGATTTTTGACAAGACAAAAACTAAAACATAATATTTTAATGCTTACATAAATTTTTGGATGTCCGGAAGTATTCAGAACGTAAGTTATGCGCGAAAATGCAAACTTATGCACTTTTTGACGCTTTTAGTCCCTGATTGAGCATAAAGTTTATTTTAGCACACCGAACCCCTCAAAGCCTATTTCTAAGCTATGTAAAGGATATTTAGGGTGTGTTTTACTTATGATCATGTTCCGGAATGTTCGTTACAGTTCAAATCGGCATACTTTCGCAGTTTGTCAATTTTAGTCCCTGTAAGCGAATTGACTTAATTTTGCCATACCAAAGCCTTCAAAACTTATTTCTAAGTTATGTAAAGGTTATTTAAGGTATGTTAAGCATGAATTGATGTTCCGGAGTGTTTGTCGCGTATAACTGATTACGTTTTCGCACCAGTTTGCGTATAATTCTCCAGAAAGCGATATAGAGTTTGAAATCGAATAAAAGTCAAAACATGAAAAACATCAAACATAAACAAACAAACATAGGGATCAAATAGCTTTATTTCATTGATAATTGAACTGTATACAATGATTACAAGCACAGATGTCACAGTCTCCCCTACTTGTGGGAATTTCGTCCCGAAATTCGTTTAGAGGAAACTCGTGGGAAAAGATGTGGATACTTCGCCTTCATTTGATCTTCACGTTCCCAAGTAAACTCAGGTCCACGTTTAGATTCCCAGCGAACTTTAACCAACGGAATGCGCTTGCGTTTAAGCCATTTGACTTCACGATCCATAATTTCCACAGGTTTCTCAACAAAATGTAGTGTTTTATCAACACGGATTTCGTCAAGTGGTATGTGGAGGTTCTCATCAGCTAAACACTTTTTGAGATTGGATACATGGAAGGTTGGATGAACATTTCCAAGTTCGGGAGGTAATGCAAGTCTGTAGGCTACCTTACCGATTCTTTCGACGATCTTGAATGGTCCAACGTATCTAGGTGCAAGTTTTCCTTTCTTTCCAAATCTGATCACACCTTTCCAAGGTGAGACCTTAAGTAATACACGATCGCCGACTTGGAATTCTAGGGGCTTGCGTCGTTGGTCCGCGTAACTCTTTGACGGCTTCGAGCTGCCTGTAAGTTATCACGAACCTTCTTAACCTTGTCAGTTGTCTTTAGAATGAGGTCAGGTCCAGTAAGCTGAGCCTCACCGATCTCATTCCAGCAGACTGGTGAACGACATTTTCGACCATAGAGAGCCTCGAAAGGAGCCATGTTGATGCTGGAGTGATAACTATTGTTGTAGGAGAATTCAATCAATGGAAGATGTGAATCCCAACTACCACCAAAATCGATCACACAAGCTCTAAGCATATCCTCCAGTGTCTGGATATTGTTCTTTCAGTTTGGCCATCTGTTTGTGGATGATATGCTGTGCTCAGATTGAGTTGCTCCCCATAGCAGATTGCATGGTTCTCCAAAAACGAGAAGAGAAACGAGCATCTCTATCAGAAATAATGTTCAGGGGAACACCATGTCGAGATACGATTTCATCCACATAGATTTTAGCCAGATCTTCAGCAGATAGATTCTCACGGATCGGCAGGAAATGCGCTGACTTTGTAAGACGATCAACAACTACCCAGATGGCATCATGACCTTTCTTAGTGCGCGGGAGTTTGGTAATGAGATCCATAGCAATGTTTTCCCATTTCCAAACTGGGATCTCAGGTTGCTCCAAAAGACCATAAGGATGCTGGTGTTCAGCCTTAACCTTGAGACAAGTAACGCATTTGGAAACGTACAAGGCAATGTCTTTCTTCATACCAGGCCACCAATACTGAGTACGAAGATCCTTATACATTTTATCTGAGCCAGGATGAACAGAATAACAAGACTTATGGGCTTCATCCATAAGCAAAGTGCGAAGATCATCTTGGCTTGGGACCCACAAACGGTCCATGAAATAATATGATCCATCTTCCTTCAGCACAAGATCAGGCTTAATGTGATAGGGTAATTCCTTACCCATCAAGTCTTGTGAAACACAAGCCTGTTGAGCCTGAGTAATGCGTGCTTGGATATCAGATCGAGCTTGAACAGCAGATTGAACACGAACACAATGAAGCATAGTACGTTCCTTTCGACTTAATGCGTCAGCCACAACATTCGCTTTACCAGGATGGTAGCGAATTTTGCAATCATAGTCGTTTAGGAGTTCGACCCAACGTCTGTGCCTCATGTTGAGTTCTTTCTGATTGAAGATATGCTGAAGACTTTTGTGGTCAGTGAAAACCACGCATTTTGTACCGTACAAATAGTGTCTCCAGATTTTGAGAGCGAAGACAACTGCACCCAACTCAAGATCATGAGTGGTGTAGTTTCTCTCATGTACCTTCAATTGTCTTGATGCATAGGCTATGACTTTGTTCCTTTGCATCAGAACACAGCCAAGACCCAATTTTGATGCATCACAGTAGACAACAAAATCATCATTGCCTTCAGGCAAAGTTAGAATAGGTGCATCACAAAGCTTCTGCTTCAAGGTCTGAAATGCTTCTTCTTGCTTAGAACCCCATTCAAAGGGTTTATTCTTCTGAGTTAGGGCAGTTAGAGGAACTGCAATCTTTGAGAAGTTCTCGATGAAGCGGCGGTAATAACCCGCAAGACCAAGAAAAGAACGAACCTCAGTAGGAGTAGTAGGCGTATCCCAATCCTTAATCGCACTGATCTTGGAGGGATCTACATGTATACCTTGTTCGTTGACAATATGTCCTAAAAATTGAACTTCCTTAAGCCAAAATTCACATTTGGAGAACTTGGCAAAAAGTTGCTCTTTCTTTAGGTGTTTCAGAGTTAGACGAAGATGGCGCTCGTGATCAGCTTGCGTCTTAGAATAAATCAAGATGTCATCAATAAAAACGATGATGAACTTATCCAAATAAGGCTTACAAACCCTATTCATTAAGTCCATGAAAACAGCAGGAGCATTGGTCAAACCAAATGGCATGACTATGAACTCATAATGCCCATATCGAGTGCGGAATGCTGTCTTGGGAATATCCTCTTCATGCACACGAAGTTGATGATACCCAGAACGAAGGTCAATCTTCGAGAAGCAAGTAGCACCCTGTAACTGGTCAAAGAGATCATCAATGCGAGGTAGGGGATATCGATTTTTGATGGTAAGCTTATTCAGCTCACGATAATCGATACACATTCTGAAGTATCCATCCTTTTTCTTGACAAAAAGAACGGGAGCACCCCAAGGTGAAAAGCTAGGACGAATAAAACCTTTGTCAGAAAGCTCTTGAAGCTGCTTAGACAGTTCTTGCATCTCAGATGGTGCAAGACGATATGGAGCTCTGGCAATAGGATTTGCACCAGGTACAAGATCAATACGAAATTCGACTTGGCGTGCTGGGGGTAGACCAGGTAACTCTTCAGGAAACAGTTCCGGATAATCCCGAACAACAGGGATATCTTGAATAGACTTACCTTGGCCTTTATCTGCCGTAACATGTGCCAGGAAGGCCACATAGTTCTTTCCCAGATACTTCCGAGCTTGAAAACAAGACATAAGCTTGAGGCTACTAGCAGGTTTTTCACCACGAACCTGTAGTATCTCACCTGACGAAAGCGGCACACGAACGATCTTCTCAAAACAAACTACCTCTGCGCGATGCTTGGCTAACCAATCCATACCCACAATGATGTCAAAGCTCCCAAGTTGCATAGGCGTGAGGTCAATAGGAAAAAGATGGTCGTTGAGGTTCAACTGGCAGTTGCGAAGAACAGAATCAAGAACAATGGGCTCACCATTCGCAACTTCTACTGTCAAAGGCTTTCCTAGTTTCGTTCTAGACACGCGAAGCAAAGGCTCAAAAGATAACGACACAAAACTCTTATCGGCCCCTGAATCAAAAAGAACAGATGCAGGTTGATTATTAACTAAGAACGTACCGTTCACCACCTCGTTGTCTGCTTGCGCCTCAACATCATCCATATTAAAAGCTCGTCCACGAGCCTGAGCCTGAACTGGATTTGCATTAACCAGCCTTGGACACTGGTTTCGATAATGGGTCAGGTCTCCGCAATTAAAGCACGAGCCAGGAGGATAGTGAGGTCGTGCAGCTTGTGCTTGCTGTTGAACAGGTAGTTGAGCTCCCTGTTGGGCTAGATTTCTAGCAGAACGACAAACCTCTGCAAGATGACCCGATTTTCCACAGTTGGTATAGAAACGACACGGGAGTTGCTGTTGATGGTGACTATTGCACCTATTGCACAAAGGTGCATTCCCTTCATACCGCTTCTTTGCGGGAGGCTGCGCTGGCTGATTGGGAGCCGCTTGGTTCTGTTGGGCAGTGATGGCAAAATTTTAGGAAGCCTTTCGCTTCCTGGAGCCCTTTGATGAGCCAGAATCCTTCCCCTTCTTACCTTTCTTGCTATCCCCTTTGTCAGATGCCTGATTCTTGCCCTTGTCACCCTTCCTATGCAATTTACCCTTTCTGATCTGCGATTCTGTCAACGTCGCAGATAGTTCGATTGCCTGACGAACAGTGGTAGGTTTACTACCAGTAACGATGTCTTGCATAGAGTCAGGTAGACCATCGATGTATCTTTCGATAGCCTTGTTAAGTGGGGTGACCATTGTTGGGCATAACAAACTCAACTCTTCATATCTATCAGTATACGCCCGGTGCTCACCACTAACCTGTTTCAGATCGTCAAACTCCCTTTCCAACTTTCGTAGCTCATGACGAGGACATTTCAGCCCATGTTTGCGCTAAAGCGACTTCAGCACCTCGATCTCTCATAACCCCGTTCCACCATGTTAACGCCCTCTTCTGAAAAACACTTGAAGCAAACTCAACTTTGCGATTATCAGGACACTGAACATGACGGAAAGTATTCTCAATGCTCTCAAACCATTGAAGGAGCCCAGTTGCTCCCTCAGTACCACTGAACTTGAGTGGTTTAGCCGAATTGAAGCTCTTGAAGTTACAAGGAGCGTTCTGATTGATGTTGGCTTGGTTAAACTGAGCAATAAGATTCGGGAACGCAGCAGCCATATGCTGTGCAATGATTTCTGCCAGTTCGGCATTGGGTAGCTGATTTTCGCGTCGAGGAGGCATGCTAAAAAGAGGAAAACATGAGAGGAAACGAGTGGGATGATTAGATGAAAAGAACGAGACGAAACAAAATCAACAAAGCAAGGATGGTGGTCATTTGTCCGTATCACAAAGCAAACAAACGACACACAGTGACTAATCAAAGTAAATGGGCTCATAAATAATGCTTAGCAAAGACATGCTCGCCTATAAGTGAACACTCACCCCAGGAGTTCCCAGGTAAGAGTGACTGGTCCGATTATGTGGATTTGTACGAACACTCTAGCCTTAGACAGAAAACCCAGGGTACAGGCATTCACCCTTCCAGTTTGCACATGTTCACACTATTTAGAACCCAAAACTTTGACGAGATTTTGAAAACTTGAAAGGCACAAGGCCAAAAGAATCATTTAAAAACAAATGATAAAGTTTCAAAATCAAATTGAAAAACCAAAAAGGGTTCAAAACCATATAAGAAATCATTTGAAAACAGAAGATTGTTTTCCAAAAATCGTTTTAGAAAACTGGGTTCTTGTTTTGGTGATCACCTAAGGATAGGTGAAGTGCATGTTTTAAAATCTAAACACAAGACAACTTGTGTTGGGGTCCTAGAAAGGTTATCGTCTAGGTCAAAGCATTACTA
Organism: Helianthus annuus; assembly: GCF_002127325.2. NCBI lineage: Eukaryota > Viridiplantae > Streptophyta > Magnoliopsida > Asterales > Asteraceae > Helianthus > Helianthus annuus. The sequence goes on along the minus strand of NC_035437.2, from coordinate 15,891,491 downwards.
ATAACCTAATTCCCTATAACCATTGGCTCTGATACCAACTCTTCTGTCACACCCCGACCACGTAAAACATCAAATCGTGGCGGAAACGTTGGGGAGTGTTGTAACAGAATTATTGTTCCACAACCAAGGTAATTTAAATAATATTTTATTCATCACCCAAGGGTGGAATACATTGTTTCAAACGAGAACCCACAAGTTACATTGTCTTAAAATAAAAAGAAACAAAGTACATAACAAGTTTTAACTAGTCTAGATCTATTTTATGGTCACTAAGGCCCAAGTCCATCCTAGTGTATCACGATCATCCTATGCATTTGCTCCTGAAACACATGTGAAAATAGGTACGTCAGCATAAAAATGCCTGTGAGATACATAGGTTTTGTGAAAATAGGATCCATGACTTAGGTTTTAGAAAAAAGTTTAATGAAATGTAGTCACGAACCTTGTTGATTGTATTGTTTGTACATCATTTGAAAAACGATGGTAGATATGTATTTTTGAAGAATAATGTATGGTTAAATGAATAACCAAGTAAAATAAGTTGTATAAAACAAGTTGTTTGTAAAACAATGTATTGTGAAAAATATGTTATATAGCTAAACTGAAATGATCTAAACAACGCTGCGATGCGTAATATCATACAAACACTTATATATAGGAAGTACCAGCGGCGTATCCACCATGTTTGTATCATATTACACACGCCTCGTTACTCAAATCACTTACCCAAACAAACCACCAATGTAAACATGTTTATGTTTAACCAAATGTCAAAATGTTTATGCGAAAAACCATGTCTAACGTCAAGTGTAAATCATGTAATGTGTGTAAAAATGTCAAAATGTCTATGTCAATGTCAATCATGTCATGTGTAAACAAAATGTCATGTATGGTAAGTGAAATATGTATCAACTAAACCATAGGTGAAATTGCACAAAACAAGGTATTGAAGTAAAACTCAGTTTAAATCAACGTTATGTTTTGTGGAGATGCATGCTATACTGAATACAAACATTTATGCGGTATTGTGAAAATGCATACATTCAAGCCTTGTGACTGTGGTGATAAACCGTTAAACAAATTAAAGGTCTATCGGTTTTTATGTTTAAATCGAATTCGGTCATTCCTTTCATCCAAACATACCCAGGATGTCAGAAACGGGAGTTGTCAATTCCTATGGTACCATTACCTACTAACGAGCGGCGTGATCAAAGTTAATGAATGTATATTGTCCCACTTAAACAAACCAAATGTCATACCCAAAATATAAACATGTGATTAAAAACAAATGTACTAAGTATGATGAACATACATAGCATGAAAATGTCATGTAAAACGATGTACTAAGTATGCACACAATGGACATACATAGCAAAAACATAATGAAATCATGTACTAATAGTGTACTAATGAACATAGCAAGTATATAATGCGAAAACATGAAAGCATGAAAGTAACAAGTAGGCACATGTGTTTCACCCCAAAATGTTTAGAAAACAGTAAGAGAGGGGTCTATGTACTCACTTGAGATTGCTTAGAAGTCGTAGGATAACCACCAAGCAATGCTAGAAAATCACGGAATCAAACGGCACCTATATAAGTATCTACATTAATAAACGGACCTATCGGAGGATCGGGTAGTACGAGGTTTCGTAAACCAAATAAGTGTGGGAACTTATGTAATATGTCTAACAAAGCCTACGTACTAAAACGAAACCTATCCTAAGTGCTCTTGACCCGTTACGACCCGCTTAGGTAACTTATGCTACTTTAACGCGTCGTTCGCGTAAAACGCGTTTGGAATGCCTAACTAGCCCTATGATAAACAAGATATGCCTTAACATGTTCAATATTGTTGTTAAATCAGTTTAGATACCAAAAATTATGTTACATAGGCTTAAAATGAATTTTGGCGTAAAAAGGGTATTTTGGTAATTTACCTAAGGCACATACATTACCTATTATACAACTAATTAAACGATGTGACCATAAGGTATAACCTCGGAAGGTTATTCCCTATACAACTATGGTCACCTAATATGTTTGGTCGGATCCTAAAGATCGACCAAATGGGTCGGGTTCGTAAGCATAGGCGATTGACTAGATCGCTTACCTTACGACCCTTAGACAAGCACAAAACTAGTAGCGACGAGCTAAACATGCTAGAACATGTTTAGTGAAGTTAGAAAACAGGTTTGGTATTAAAACAAACGGTTTTAATACCCTAGAGTAGTTTGGTTACAAAATACGCGAGAAAACGCATTTTGGCCGAAACTACGACTCGTCACTGAGCCTAGATAACGTGGTAATCAGTAGGTATAGTCACTAGGGACTATAACCATCGTGATTACGCTCACGTTATGAAGTTCAAACGAACTTCGCGTTGACCATAAACTGGTCAATGCAGAAAGTCAAACACAGTTTGACTTAAACGCTAAAACGAACGAAAAACGCGAAAGAATACTTACAGAAGGTCCCCGCAAGATTGATTTCCAAGTATTTCTCAGGTATGAAGTGGTAATCACTCCAACTTAGAGAAAATCTTAGAAAATCAAGTGAGTTGGAAGTGAATTCATGGGGGGTATTTATAGATTTCGTAGAACCGTTAGGATCGTTTCTTGAAATCCGAGCTTCGATCTCCACCCTCCATGTGTGCCCATTGTTTTAGAAAACCATGGGACATCCAAAACCAGCCCACAAGATGCAAGAAACCATGGGTAAAGGTGTGTAACAGCTGGAAATGGCTGGAAAGCATTTCTGCTGATCTGGGAGGGGCTTACGGACCGTAAGCAACCCCATCCGGTCCGTAAGGGACCTGCAGACCAGCTATGTTTTCATTTTGACAGTTTTGGCCCCTGTGCGCGTATAGTCGTGTTTTGGCACTTCTAACACCCGTCAAACCCATTTTTGAGCTCTATAAGGATGCTAAAGTATAGGGAACATAAAACATGCTCAAAAATATGCCGGATGTCGGTTCGTTTGGCCGTACGATTGCGTTGTTCGGTTAATTACGACGGAAGTCGTGACGGACGCAAAAACGGTCCAAATTGCGCGACGAATGGATTTTTGACAAGCCAAAAACTAAAACATAATATTTTAATGCTTACATAAATTTTTGGATGTCCGGAAGTATTCAGAACGTAAGTTATGCGCGAAAATGCAAACTTATGCACTTTTTGACGCTTTTAGTCCCTGAATGAGCATAAAGTTTATTTTAGCACACCGAACCCCTCAAAGCCTATTTCTAAGCTATGTAAAGGATATTTAGGGTGTGTTTTACTTATGATCATGTTCCGGAATGTTCGTTACAGTTCAAATCGGCATACTTTCGCAGTTTGTTAATTTTAGTCCCTGTAAGCGAATTGACTTAATTTTGCCATACCAAAGCCTTCAAAACTTATTTCTAAGTTATGTAAAGGTTATTTAAGGTATGTTAAGCATGAATTGATGTTCCGGAGTATTTGTCGCGTATAACTGATTACGTTTTCGCACCAGTTTGCGTATAATTCTCCAGAAAGCGATATAGAGTTTGAAATCGAATAAAAATCAAAACATGAAAAACATCAAACATAAACAAACAAACATAGGGATCAAATAGCTTTATTTCATTGATAATTGAACTGTTTACAATGATTACAAGCACAGATGTCACACTTGACACTATGAAACTCGAAAGAGTTTAAATGTTTTCATGGGACAAATTATCAAGTCCAAGATGATGTAACCTACTATCTTGACAACAACCACTTGTTCATCATCAAGAGTTTGGTTATTCGGATAGTATGTTATTATTATATATTGTACATTATGTTATATAGGTCAAGCATGTGGTAAGAGAATAAATCCCCCATTTAGGTACCTCTTTTGATATCATACAAGTCATGTAGGAGGTAGGAAGAGCAAGTCTTCCATTTAGGTATCTCTTGGTATTCACCACTACACTTGATGTTATGAATATTCAAGGAGGGTCATGAACATACAATAAGAAAAGAAATAACTACAACTAATCTAAGAAATCATCAAGTAAGGTGTGGATTTTTAGTATGATAGCCCATGCTTGTCCAATAATTACACAAACATCAAGCTTGAAGCTTGTTCATTACTTGTGGGTTAAACCCTAACCAAAACAGAAAGTTTGTGAGGTTTACACCTCTGATTTTACATGTCTCAACCTTGTTTTTTAAGCCCAACTAACCATAGATGTGGTTGTGAGCATAAGGACATAGGTTTGAGATGAGATAACTCAAGTTTAAACAAGATTAACAAAGTTTTGAATCAAAACAGAAAGATCAGTCCACTTTGGAGCCTTTTTGGTGACGTTCCAGACCCTGGTTTTCCCTGGAAAACATATGGAAACGTTCCTAAGGTTAATCCAAGTAAGTAGGAAAAAGAATCAAGTAAAAATGTTAAGAAATGAGTGAGTTTGCTTGTTTTTGTAACTTGATACGAATCTATCCATCTTGCAAATTCCAGCTGATTGAGAGAGTTTGAGAGTGAGTTTGAAGAGTTTGGAAAATAAAAAATGCTTGGAGAAGTGCTAGGTTATATAGGGAAGAGTGGGGTAGTTTGTTGTTGGCCATAAATGCAAGAAACACACCACAAAACACAAAAGATTGGCCAATCCTGTAAGCTGAAATGGGGATTCTGCGGATCGGGAGCCCTTACGGACCGCGAGCCATTATGATGGCTGGGTTACGGGCCACGACCAGGGGTGGGTTGTTAGTGCAATATCTGTCTATCGCCTCCGTCAATCTATTCCGTAGCAGAAATCGAAGAATTGAAGAATTCTAAGCTTTTAGGTTACAACTAGTTAGAAAGGCAAGGTGGCGATTTTGTAAATAATGAGATTTCTCATTATATCCATTGTGCCTATAAATAGCTCATTTAGTTGTAAAGGTTAAGACTTTTGGAAGACTTGGAGCTCATTTGGAGATTTAGGAGCTTAGAGCTTAGAGAGAGAAAGTCTAGAGAGAGAAAGTCTCTCTACGTGATTCACGGCATTGTACACGACGTCAGATTAATAGAATCACGTTTTCTTGTACGTTATTGTGTGTTCGATCAAGTACGTTCACGGATTCCGCACGTCGAACGTTCGTTACGCAATCGAATGGTGTCAAAACCTGTCCTAACAAGTGGTATCAGAGCTAGGAGCTCGATTGCATGATCAAACACATTGATTCGTACCGGATTACATCGATTTCAGATCTGAATTTCATAGATTTCTTCATCTTTTTCATTCTTATCACGTTTTTTTTTTCTGAAAATCGTCAAATTGAAAGGGTTTTTACGGTCCAAAGGGTTTTTACGGTCCAAAGTGTCTGATTTTTGAATTACAATCCTACAAAGTTTCAGATCCTCAATCCTAGCCGATTAGGAGAAATTCAAATTTTTATGTCCGATTTCGTTTGAATCAGCAAGTGTCCGTTTGAAAATGATACCTTCCGTTTGAAAACAATTGCTTCCGTTTGAAAACAACACCATTCCGTTTGAAATTGACACCTATCGTTTGAAATGAGGGTTCCCGTTTGACTGGTCGTTTGAACAAGGCTTACGTTTGAATTATCGTTTGAAAACATAGCTTTCCGTTTGAAAAATTGGTTCCCGTTTGTCCTGACCGTTTGAGAGTGTGTCCGTTTGAAATTGGTTAAGTCAGTTCATGTGATACAAAGTATTGGCAGCCTAAAATTGATAAGATTCAACTCAGTGATCACGTGGTTTGTCAGTCATTTAAAAGGCGAATTATATCATGTCGTTTGTTTGTTTCAAATTGTTCATTAAAAGGTGTTGTTGAATCAGTTTGCATGTGACTTGCTATGTAATAGTCATGTGAATTGTTTTTGCCGATTCTCAAGATATAGAATCTGTCCATTACACCGCCCCATTAAAGATGGTGATCATTAAAGATTGTTTGTCGGTTTTTGTGTGATTTAGCAACTCTGATTCACCGACCCATTAAAGAAGGGTGTTGTTGAGATCCACTAAAAATTTGGCCCAATCCCAATCTTTTAATTGCCGCCCCATTTAAAAATTTGGCCCAATCCCAATCTTAGTTACACTGCCCCACAACATTTGTGGCCCAATCACTATTAACCACTTGCATGTGATAGTGGTTGTTGTTGTCGGCTGCATTTGATCTTTCACAGTTGACGGCTAGTTGTTGTTATTGTTTGCATCGCCCAATTACATAAATACACCGCCCATTCAACAAGTGTTTATGCATGTCGGTCAAATAAAAATAACAAATCCTTATATAGACAACTGACCCACTATACTATAAGGGCCCAATCACAATCTGATTTAGTTGTTTGAGAGTTTGATTTTTTTTACTGCTCATTTGTTTGTGTGTTTGCAGGAGATTCAAAGTGTTTTTACAAGGTGCAAATATCAAGACATTGAAATTCTGTGGACTTTGAACTTAAATAAAAACTTTAATCAAGTCACTTAACAAAGAAAGTGAGATCAAAATGTTTGATGAGAAGGAAAACAAGAATCTTGAAAGTTTAAATAACTGGACTAAGGAATTGTGGTGTGAGATGAGATATAATAAGGATGTTTATGTTAAAAGATACGAAAATTTCTTATGTTTGGAGAATGAATCAATGGAGAGTTTGAAAGAAAGGTTTTGGGAATTAATCATCAAGTTAGAAAAACATAAGATATATCATTCAAAGGATGAAAGAATTTTGAAATTTGTTGATGCTTTACCTTTGGAATGGGATAACTTCGTGAATGGATTGAAACGGGATTCTAGTCTATCACGTTATGATTTAAGAAGTTTCATCAACACAATTACAAATCATAGTGGTCATGAATATGTAAGAAAAGGGCAATTGTTGGATGAAATAAAAGAGGAATCAAGAAAGATAGATTTGAATGTAATCATTGAAATGAGAAAACGAATTGATGTATGTCATGCAGCAAAAAAGAATATGAGATACGATATTAAGAGGGGTTGTTATATTGATAAAAATTCGAATCCTCTTGATTTTGTTAAAATTTTTCGTGCAGGAACATACATGATGGAAACAAAGAAAGAAGCTGAAGGTGGTAAAATGAATGAAAATTGCTTGAAATGCAGAAAATCAGAAGCAGACAGTGTGAAACTCTTGAAGGATATGGAGAGTTTGACATTGGATAACAATGCTCTGAAGATCGAAAAGAAAGCCGATGATGAATAGATTCTGGAGTTACGCTTGAACTGTGAAAAGCTAAAATCTGAGAATGATAATTTGTTAAAAGATTTAAACAGTTTAACAACAGAAAATAAAATTTTGAAAGAAAAAGAAAAAGATTTTGAAAGTAAAAGAAAATCTTCAGAAGATGAAGATTTCTGGATAAAATTGGAAAACAAAAATCTGAAAGAAAATGAAACAAGATTTCAAGAACAGTTAAAAGGTTTGGAAAATGAAAAATCTGTTCTTGAAAATCTTAAAATTGAAAATGAAAATTCAATCAAGTTCTATCTTGAAAGAATCTCTCAGCTAGAAAAAGAAGCTAAGAATTCAAGAAACAAGATTGATGAACTTGAAAAGAAATTGAAAGGTTTTGTGACTGCATCAGATAGTTTGAATTTTCCCTGTCCAAAACTGATCAATTTAGTTCCAATAAGTGACAATGTCACAAATTTTGACAAAGTCAAAATTGAAGATTGTGATGACAAATCTGATGATGAAAAAGAAAAAGAAAAGAAAAGAAAAATATTTTTAGATTTACAAGAAAAATTTCAAAATGCTGTTTTGCAATCTACTGAAATAGGTGAATGCTCAAAGCAGAAACCTATTAAGAAGAATGCAGAACAGAAACAAAAAGATAAAAAGTGGAAAAATTCTAAAAAAGAAAATAAAAGCTCATCAGATAAGTCATCCAATCATTTTCAAAAATCACAAAAATCTAAAAATGAAAACTTACAAAGTGTTGGTAATAAGTGGTGCAGGTCTGACCACAGTGCTCATATGCCAAATCAAGGATACAAGAAGAGAAATGACTACCACAAGGCAACCCAATGCTATGATCTAAGTGTGTGGTATGAAAATGGTGTACGATATGAAAGAGAGAAGAGGTATGATAACAGAATGTGTTACTCCTGTGGTTATCATGGACACATTGCTGTTAACTGCCAAAGATGGAATTATGAGACGAGAAGATGCTTTAAGTGCAATATCAGAGGTCACATTGCCAGAGATTGCCCAAGGAGATCGATGGGAAGATCGAGGGCCGAATCTCAAAGAATGGCAAAGAAACCAGTCAACGTCAAGCCCAAGGAACAGAAGGTTCAGGAACCTAAAGTTCAGGAAACGAAAGTAAAACTTTCTCAGGGGCAAAAAGACAGACTGCGAAAGAAGAGGAAGAAAGCACGAGAGTATCTCGAGAAGATTTTGTCCCCGGGTTCATCTGTTGGTAAGAATAAGAGTACTGATGAATTGCTTCACTCGACTGCAAAGTCAAGCAAGCCGAGTTCGTCAGATGCAAATCTGAGGACAAAAGAGGAGATGAAAAAGAAACATGTCGGCGATGAATCTGACAGATCAAAGTCAGACAAGCCACATTCAGGCAATGACTCTGGTTCGTCAAAACCAGAAGAGCCAGTTGTTGAGGTAAAAACTGTCAAACCCAAGGCTGGTCAGGCTTGGGTGAATCTGTTTAAATAGAAAAACCTGACTTGCCGGAGTTCCCAGGTTGGTAAGCGTGGAACATGAATCGGCACATTTCTTGAGAAATTTCACTATGGTGATTTTTCGACCTACATGTGGTAAATCAGGGACATTAAGTTGTACTTGATTTTCTACAAGTGATTAAAGGAAAACAATGTGATGAAAGAACCCCGAATTTGTGAAATGACACACAAAACTAATTTTCTGGAAAAACCATTTTGATTAAAACAAACTTAAGTGTTTTGAAATCTAAATGGGAAAATAGTTTGTTGTCAGGGGGAGTTCTGATTGTTTATGCCAAAAGGATGGCAAATTGAAGTGATTCGATATCAGTTTGTCACTTTATTTGTACAGTTTTCAAATTTTCCTTGAAAATCAAAATTGAAACATATTTTGATTTTAGGGGGAGAAAAATTTTAAAAAAAAATTAGAAAATTTGAAAATTCCAAAAACATTGAAAAATCAAAAATGAGTTTTGTTGAGAAAAGAGGAAATGATAGAAAATCAGTGGACTATCACAGCATGCTAAGGAAATGAAATGTCAAATGTGATAAACGGTCTCATTGATGATGTGTCGATAGGTTTTTTGCACATTTAGTAGATTTATTCGGGATATAAACCTAAAATTTCAAACTTGCGAAATTCGTGGGGAACACTACTTGGATATATAGGTAACCCCTGAAATCTCGTTTGAAAGGTCTCTTATTCTGATATACTAGGTTTTTATACTCAATGATGTCTGGGGTATTATTCCGGGACTTCTGCTGAACGGAAGTTCTGACCAAGTCCTTGGATAATACTTCCACCAAATGCTTGAAACATAGCATAAACCCTCAGCATGCAGATGAAACAATAAAATTGATACTCGCTGCTGTTGTAATTACAAGATCCTCTAAAGGGGACACACTGAAAAGTCGAAGCTGATATCTCTCTGCGCATACGGAAGTATCGACCTGAGATCCCTCGGCTCTCGCATACCTAAATTATGTACAAATATCATTGTAGTATACTCACCTGTAAGACTGAATATTGGGATTCTGGATACGGGAGTATATTCAAGAGGTGGAACACATGAATTGAGCTAACTTCCTAAAACATCTAAATCGTATCCTGAATAGATTGAAAATTGTGTGAAAATTTAAGAGGACAACTATATCGTCAATCTACGTGAATCGTTTGGAACTTAATATGATTAAAGCTTAACGGTGCTAGTGATTTGTCTCATGATCTGATATGATCCTCTTACACAAACTCACAAAAATATTATCTGTATATATTTGTTTACTGCATTTTATTCAAAAACAAAAATCCAAAAAGATTTTCGGAGTGTTTTAGCATAAAATTTTTGAAAAAGTCAAAAAGATTTTCGACAGCTGATGTTGAAGAGCTGATATTCAAAATTCGAGTGCTAAACATGATGAACAGGATTGGGAGAATATGTTGAAAACTTTGAATGTCATATACAAATATTTTGAAAGATTGTGTGCTTAGTTAATCAAGGTCATTCATTTGAAGTTGATGTAACTATACAGATTGATGAGTTAATGAGTTCTACCAGTAAGTTTTTAATTATAACTGTTATAAATTTGTGAAACTTATATTGAGGTAGAGGATATGCAGGTTAACCAGGTTTCAAGTCCTGAGCAGATGCAGAACAAAGCCAGGAATTGAACCTGAACTTGTGAAAAGATGAAAGCCAGACTACGATCCCGACAGCTGAGTCTAAGGGGGAGTCTGAAGACGAGCTCAACGCAAGAGGAAGCGTGGATTCAAAAAGCCAGATAAAAATTTTGGAGGAGCTTGTATACGGAAATCCAGGTGTCGATCCCAAAAGCACGGAAGCTTGACGAAAGGGGGAGCCTGAAGAAAGAGTCTACCGAGAGAGGGAGCAACGGAAGCTCGAAGACAGATCCACGGGGATTCTGTTCGAGAGAGAGAAAGACAAGGCACTACGAGATTGACTACAGCAATATCCAAGGGGGAGTCTGTTAGTGTAGTATCTGTCTATCGCCTCCGTCAATCTATTCCGTAGTAGAAATCGAAGAATTGAAGAATTCTAAGCTTTTAGGTTACAACTAGTTAGAAAGGCAAGGTGGCGATTTTGTAAATAATGAGATTTCTCATTATATCCATTGTGCCTATAAATAGCTCATTTAGTTGTAAAGGTTAAGACTTTTGGAAGACTTGGAGCTCATTTGGAGATTTAGGAGCTTAGAGCTTAGAGAGAGAAAGTCTAGAGAGAGAAAGTCTCTCTACGTGATTCACGGCATTGTACACGACGTCACATTAATAGAATCACGTTTTCTTGTACGTTATTGTGTGTTGGATCAAGTACGTTCACGGATTCCGCACGTCGAACGTTCGTTACGCAATCGAACGGTGTCAAAACCGGTCCTAACATGGGTTCTAGACATAAGTTTCGTAAATTGACATTTAGGCCCCTCAACTTTATATTTGCAAGTTTAATGATGTTTAAGGGTTAATTACGTCATATAAGCATATTATAAAGGTCCATCAAGCATAATTAACATAAAGCGAGTATGTGGAACTATGAATGTCGTAATTAATTGTGACAACTCGAGTCTTCAAGGTCTTTACCCAACGTTTTACTTGTTACTATTCTGTTTATATAATTTGCTTGTGTTATCTGTTGGTGTTGCAATATGTGAAGTATTGGTTAAGAGATGTGACAACTTGTAATTTCAAGCCTTCTCTATGTACGAAACTCCTTTTTTCACATTACATGTGATGTGGTAACTTGTGAATGCGCTATACGTTTGATTAAATGTTGTATGTGTGTGCTCGTAAATTCGGAACCATAAACTTCTTTATGTGTTAGATATGCTGTACGGGTATACCTTGGTCAAGCATAAACTTAAACGTACGATAACTCCGTTAATTTTACACACTTATGTAAATGGGCCGCACCTATCACAATAGTATTGAGCAGCCACCAAACATAAATTAACTTGGGGTCCAATCCCTCAATTCCTTTCTGATACCTCTCGGCCCAAATCCATTAAGTTATTTAGTGGCCCAAATCCAATTACTTCCTTCTTATATTACATAAGTCATGTATTAGGTTTCACATCACCACAAGTTGAAACCCTAAACAAATATCACCACCTCCATATTTACGTACAATAATCATAAGGTTTTGTAATTCTTTTGCAAACCCTACTTCTTCCAATCAGTACATGCGGCATACCCCACCCCCCACCCTTCGAGACATTATATTCTTGGATCACAGCTTTCCTTCGTGGCTTCCCCCCTCCCACGATATTCTGGTTAGTGTTAATATTTAAATTGATTGCTGTTAATCATTCTCGGCTATATGTGTTTGTTGTGGATTAATCATGATCTTGGTGCCTTTGTGATAACATGAAAGGTTAGAATGATTAGGGATATATAATAGTAATTGATGTGATGACTAGATAGATTAATGGTTGATACTTATAATAATCGTGATTGATGATGTATATGTCCGATATGATTGTGCTTATAATAATCGTGAGTAATGATTTGTATGTCTAGCATACTTGTAATCGATGCATGTGAACTGATGATTGTCCGATAGCATGGAATTTTAGGATAGGGTCGGTTATTGTTTATAAGTTTGTGAGATGAATTTGATTCCCACTAAATGAAGCATCTATTGGACCATATATATATACACTCAATAATCTTTCAAATGTAATGAAATAACATGTGATATAGAATGATGGATGAATCTAATTGGGCCATCACCTTCTCATTAATTGTATGTCAGATTTATTGAGCCTTGTGATTGAACCCTTTTAATATTGAAAGAATGAAGATGCTTTGGTTTTTTATTATTGGACCGATCATAATATTCTGTTTAAATCAAGAAAGCATACCATTAATGTTGAGCTAGTCTGATGAATGGAAGAATTAGGATTGTACGTTAATTAGAGTTACCAAATCACGTATCCTTTGTTGATCTGATTTCTTCGGTTCTTAGTGGCAAGAGTGGGTTGAGTTTTGGGTTCTGTTATGTAGTTGAAACATAATCCTTGGGCCGGGTAAGAGTGGGCTGCACCCAAGAACAGGGAAGTGTCACACAAAAACAAATGTGTGTGGGCTATGATCTGAGAAGTCATATGTGTAGTAGAAATTGATGAATATTTTTGATAATGCATGATGGTGTGGTCCAAGATAATTTAGGTTGAAAATCGAGGTAACAGTATGCGTATTACGGTGGTCATGAGTTTTGCTAATATTGGTCGTAATAGTGAGTTCATGTTATTAATTATGTATAGATTGAATTTATGTTGCAAGACTATGCGTTCGGTTTGTATAATGTGTAAGATTGTTGTTGGCAAGATAATGTTTAATCGTTACCTGTATGCATGAGTAATAGGATTTGATTTAATGGATTGTAACAATGATTGATTGTGTGACATGTCTGTGTATGTTGGTTGTTACGTATTAGCCGAACGGGAACTCGTAAACTCTAACTATATGATGATACGGTGTGTAACAATACGAATATTTGTGTTGCATGATGTTTGGTTATAACTTGCATGAACGCATAAACGGGAACCGGACCACTTGACATGTGCTATGGGATAACATGAATTTGTGTTGTGATTGATAGTAAGGCTCGAACGTTTGCCATGGCTTGCGTTATGATATGTGCTTTGTTTATTTGTAATCTGTGTGATAAATGCAAAGAACACATGCGTCACGTTTACACGAAACTAACTATTATTGGTAACCACACTAGGATCTGGTTGATCAATTTGGAACGGGTAGTGAAACATAACATACCGAGCAAGCTAAGGTGAGTTCACACTTTCTACAAGGCATGGGATTCCGGTGGTTGGGAATGGGTAAAGGATTTAACCGGAACTGCGTGACCTCCTGGTTTGGAACACACACACACCCTCTTTATTGAAGGGTGACAACATGTGATACGGAATAGATTGGAAACTGCGAAATCTCCTAGTTTGGGGATTTCGTACACACCCTCTATCATGAAGTCCCTCCTTTTATATCGACTTAATCGTCGGGCCATTGGCGAGCGGGTCATTAGTTAGATAGCTCTATTTAGGTTTGACAAGCCTCACACCGTGCCGCAGAGGACGGGCGTGAACTAATGGATCTGGGAACTAGTCAATGCTGATAGACATTGACGTCAGGGCACCAACTTTCTTTAGTCAGTGGTCGATATGGTAAACAGGTCTAGTGGTTCACATGGGGAAGCCCCCACCGACTATGGATTTGTTTGGGAAACAGGGTAAACTGGTTAATCATATTTTCAACAATGGGGTAACCCCCACGGCAAGTAAGCCAGCTAAAGACAAACTATGTTTTCGGAAACAACTTAACACGAACACCAAACTGTGAACTCGCTCTACTTTGTTGTTGACTCGTTGTTACATGCCTTGTAGGTCTTTAGGTGCATAATGACTGGAACTTGCTATCTGGGAAGCTGGAGTGGTCATGGGTCGAGATACATGGAAATACAACACAAGACAAATGGCTTTTACAAGTGGCATACAAACACTTAACAAATGAATCTTGGCTTCCGCTGTACACTGTAAATTATTTGTAATGTTGTAACACTTAATTGCTAATAAACGAAAGTTTTATTCAAAAATACCTATGAGTTCAACATGATTGGTGGCTAGATCCTGGTACGTCACACGCCCTGCGGGGGTTTCCGCATGTGGTATTTTGGGGGTGTGACAGATTGGTATCAGAGCCGTTGGTTATAGTGAACTTGGTTTTAAAAAGGAGAAAAACGTTTTTTGTAAAACCAGACTATAACCGAACAGTTCTGAAAACGCGAATACGACCATGACACTCAGCTCTAGATTGCAAGGTTCGTCTCTTATATACTCATTGTACCGCATAACTAGTGTACACTCACATATGATATCGCATGTGATTGCACATTTAGCACAACAGTATGAATTGAATTCATGTATTACTTGCCTGTGTTATATGACTGATAAGGTGGTATTTCCCTAAACATTCATGACTTACGCTTCGTGATGCTCTTTGGTTGCTACTCGAGTTTGAGGAACCATTTGTCATGAGTTAAGAGGAGCTGAGATGAGCATGCAAATCACAATATTATTGTGGGTGCACACATAATAATAATGTGGGGTGCATGCGAGTCCCAGTGAGGCTTAACAAGTGAAAAAGGGGTTCCGTTCCATTATTTGATCGATGTGAAACATAACGAACCTATAGGGGTCATAGTAGTGATTGTCCCCTACTCGAACGTGAAATTTTTATTCCTCTCTGGATCCCTTCGAATCTCGATGCTATCGAGTATTACCTGAACACGCATCTGAACGCCTAGCAAGCTAGATAGAATGTTATGTCACACCCCCAAATAACCACCTAGGGCATGTCCCTATTGGAGGTGCAACGATCCAACAAAGAGCCACCAATCATATCAAACGCAAGTTATAATGTATTGAAATACCCAATTGAAAGAAATGTATCGTTTGAAAAGTTAAACCAAAACCAAAGTATTGAGCGGAAGCATAAATGTATAAGTGTGTAAATGTATCGAAACCAAATCAATGTAATTGTTTATCATGACCACAACCACTCCAGCAGCATCAGACGGCAAGCTCCCAAGTTCCTTCAATAATTACCTACAAGCAAGCAACAAGTGTGTCAGACTACGCTGGTGAGTTCAAGGTTTTGTTAACAAGTTATGTTACCATATGTATGTTAATGCGATTTAATGTTGCGTTACGATGTTGCTCATGTTAGATACCCTCGGGAATGTGCCCATATGTATCCGGGGAGTGGGTACCCCTTAACGACCGTTTGCTATGTTGCCTTCGTTAGATACCCTAGGGAGAGTGCCCATATGTATCCGAGGAGTGTGCCTCTAACAACCATAGCCATACCCAGATAATTAGTTCACGCCCGTCCTTACGGCCCGGTGTGAGGTTTCCCACCTAATAGCGCTATCAACTAATCACCCCCATTGCCCTCCAGGCAATAACCAAAACCGATTAAGTTATTTACCCAATGTTTCCCTTCCAAATGTTTACCAGTCGTCCCAAACCACCGGGACGCATGCTTGAGAAAATGCAATGAACTCACCTTTGGTTTGCTCGGTTGGACTAAAAGATCGTGTTACAGTTGATTAACCAAGTCCTATCGTGGTTAAAAGAGTCAGTCAATTTTATGAATTCACCATTCACGTAACGAGTTACACATAATATTCAAGCTAAAGTTAATCAAGCACGTTTCATCACGTATGTCGTAGTAAGCATCTGAGTTATAATACATTCACGTCAACAGTTCACAAAACAATTTCCATGAAATTTATGCATATATCACCAGACCCAATTACTTGCCACGATTTCATGTTGCCTAATATTAGTAGTTTACGTTTATTGCATGCAATTCGCCCAATAGTCCAGCCGGCCCAACACACCCCTATATGTTGGTACGGCCCAACAGAAACATCCAAGATCAGCGCATCAATGGTGTTTCCCAGCCTACACATACCCCAACCGAGTTGTTTGATCCACGAGGCCCTTAGGCTGTTTGTTTATCATATTAAGTATCCTTAACTGAGTTCATTGATGTGTGCGGCCCAACTGGATTCCAGGCCCAGACAATATGTGCAATCGATCAAGACTTCCAGCCCAGATTAGCATATATATTTTACCCACTATGCGGCCCCAAGTATTCAACATATTATCCTTAAATATTCAGCATGGTTTAACTAGGAATCAAGGAAATAATTGGACAGTTTCATGATTTAACTAATTCCCTTTATGGGTCTCGGCCCACTATCATGCACAGCAAATAACAAGATTGCACAATGAACAATATGAATAATCATCACAAAGAATTACTAGCATAACAGTTTATCCACTCATCTTCCACAACAATGATCCTAGGTCGCACATATACTTACTAATCTGTTGATCATGCGAACACATAGACAAGGATAAGCCATGAATATCCTAGCACCCTGAAACAATTGGCAGCCCACTGCTCAATGTGCATAACATACAATTACTGTCCAACCCAGACCTGCGGCCCACTTACACCAGCCCAACATGTTAACTGACCATTAGCGACCCAATTAACCTCCCAGCCCACACGTATGATCACGTGACCTGAATAGCATGTTGATCATTCCCTATCCCTATTCTTTTAAGTCACATTATTATACAGTACAAGCATCAAGCCATCAAACAGAAATCAATGTTACATGATTCGGTTACAATCAGCACATATATGAACGAAAGTTTGCATGCATTACATTGACCACTACACATAATAATTACTAACTATTTACAAGATCGCACACATCGGTAACTAGAACAATTAACAGGAAAAGAATCTACTAACCCGAACAAAGACTGATGTTCTCGAACTATGGAATCACCAAGATGAGAAGGGGGGGTTCTGTTGCCGATCGTAGATTTGAGAAAGAGATAGGGTAGGGTTTGTTATGGTTATAAACTTAATCAGAGTTTGATTTAGATTATGATACGTATTCCATATCTATAAGGATTAGGGTGTTGGGCTGATTAGGCAATCTAAACAAACAACAATAAAAGAGTTGGGCCGGTTCCTTTCTCTAGACAAACAGTTGGCCTACTACGAAATCATGCTGACCCAAATCACTTAATTATGCTAATGAACTGCTGGGCCGATAAACATATAATAGTGATTGTGGGCCGATAAACTATATATGATTGTGGGCTTGACTAGTTAAACATATAATAGTGATGGCCGGCCCAATGTAGCATGTGCATGTTAGATATACACAGGCCCAATGTAATATGTGTATGATAAATATACACATGACATGTACTATCCACTAATATATTAACACACTCGAACATAATCCGACGCGTTTACGTTAAATAACTAGTCGTAGCGAAAGTGAAGGAGGAATAACGAGGAATCAAAATTTGCGAGACTAACCTTAGAAGTTCGGGTTGTCACATGTTAGGTGCTTGTATGGACATCCTTGAGTTAGATGTCACAGCGTCGAATGTTTGGTCGATACCCTTCTCACTCCTCTTCTTTGGTTGGAATTCAGTATGTTGGCGCCTTAGATCCCGAAGTGCGATCACTTCTGTAATACTCTAGCTACATACCTTGTATTACCCCAGTCGACTCGCAAGATCAATGGACAAGAGGATAAGCGTAGTATCTCACTGACCTCAGTATTAGAACGGCCCTGGTTACCAGCAGCGAACACCAGCAAATTGATTTCAATCGGATCCTTAACCCTAGCTAGCGACTCATGGGAGTCAACTCCTACGAATCAATCGGGATATAAGCGATGACAAATGACTATAGAGTGGAATGTGTAACTTCCCACGCAGTGAGTAGTACCTTAGTACGTGACACGGAACGTGAAAGATGTACCCTGTTGGTGAAATGTCACAGGACCCCGTTACAGGCAGCGACATTAAGGACAACAATCACGGCGACATCCCAACAGCTTCAGGGATCACATGAATCGACCGTATTTGTTGACAACGTTTTGAATCCTGACCAGGAGAATGGAACGCCATGGGTGGCATTTGTATCTTATTTTAGAACTCCTGAGGGAGGAGCCACTCCGCGCAAAGTCTTGTTAAATGTAATTTCTGGGTTCGACAAGTACCTTTTGGACATATAATCAACGAAGTGGGAATGCACGTGGATCTCGCTAAGATCCGTCTTGGTTGGATACTGATCGACACCAAAGATTTCTTTAGGGATGCAGCAATTCCTTGGTTTCGCTAGATTTTATCGCAGTTTACCCGCAGGATTTTTGAAGGTCGCGCAGCTTAAATCTCTTTAGCACAGTAGGGTGTTGTGTTCGTGAAAAACGAAACAGGAGGACGTCTTTTCAGCGATGCACAAATCCTTTGGTTCACGTCTAGACATGATCATAGCATATCATCCGCATACGGATGGGCAGACTGAACGCACCATCCAAACTCTTGAAGACATGCTTCGGGTATGTGTAATCGACTTTGGTAACGGCTGGGAGCGGCATCTACCTTTAGTAGAGTTTTCACATAACAACAGTCACCACACCAACATCCAGGCATTGTATAGACGGAAATGCCGATCACCTCTTTGTTGGGCAGAGGTTGGTGACAGTCAAATCACTGGTCCAGAACTCGTCGTAGACACAACAGAGAAGATTGCTCAGATACGACAACGAATGTCAGCAGCACGTGACCGTCAGAAAAACTATGTTGATAAGCGCAGGAAAACACTTGACTTCTAGGTTGGGGATTGAGTACTACTTAATGTTCCACCTTGGAAAGGTGTAGTTCGCATGTAAACGAGGCAAACCACGAAGAGAATTGGCAAGGTGGCCTACAGATTGAATCTACCCGAAGAACTCAGTGGAGTTCACAACGTATTCCATGTGTCGAATCTGAAGAAGTGTCTGTCAGAGGAAATTCCCATAGTTCCTTTCAAGGAGATCACCATCGACGATCGGTTGCGATCTGTCAAAGAACCAGTGGAAATATTGGACCGGGAGGTCAAAATTCTCAAAACGCACCAGGATACCTATTGTTCGAGTTCGTTGGAACGCACCAGAAGACCAAATGAAACACAAATATCCCCAGTTGTTCCAGAACAATGAAACCATTACTGAGGCTGAAGCTACTGCAGAATTTCAGGACGAAATTCCAAACCAACGGGGGGATGATGCGACAGCCCAGGAAAACCTGGAAAACCACGCAACTTAACTAGCTTCCTCAGTAACCACGTGCAAAATTTCGGGATGAAATTTCTTTCAAGTTGGGGATGATGTGACAACTCGAGTCTTCAAGGTCTTTATCCAACGTTTTACTTGTTACTATTCTATTTATATAATCTGCTTATGTTATCTGTTGGTGTTGCAATATGTGAAGTATTGGTTAAGAGATGTGACAACTGGTAATTTCAAGCCTTCTCTATGTACGAAACTCCTTTTTCACATTACATGTCATGTGGTAACTTGTGAATGTGTTATACGTTTGATTAAATGTTGTATGTGTGTGCTCGTAAATTCGGAGCCATAAACTGCTTTATATGTTAGATATGTTGTACGGGTATACCTTGGTCAAGCTTAAACTTAAACGTAAACGTACAATAACTCCGTTAATTTTACACACTTATGTAAATGGGCCGCACCTATCACAATAGTATTGGGCCGCCGCCACACTTAAATTAACTTGGGGTCCAATCCCTCAATTACTTCCTGATACCTCTCGGCCCAAATCAATTAAGTTATTTAGTGGCCCAAATCCAATTACTTTCTTCTTATATTACGTAAGTCATGTATTAGGTTTCACATCACCACTAGTTGCAAACCCTAAACAAATATCACCACCTCCATATTTATGTACAACAATCATAAGGTTTTGTAATTCTTTTACAAACCCTACTTCTTCCAATTAGTACATGCGGCATACCCCCCCCCCACCCTTGGAGACATTATATTCTTGGATCATAGCTTTCCTTCTTGGCTTTCCCCCCACATGATATTCTGGTTAGTGTTAATATTTAAATTGATTGCTGTTAATCATTCTCGGCTATATGTGTTTGTTGTGGATTAATCATGATCTTGGTGCCTATGTGATAACATGAAAGGTTAGAATGATTAGGGATATATAATAGTGATTGATGGATCCGTAGTGATGACTAGATAGATTAATGGTTGATACTTATAATAATTGTGATTGATGATGTATATGTCCGATATGATCGTGCTTATAATAATCGTGAGTAATGATTTGTATGTCTGGCATACTTGTAATCGATGCATGTGAACTGATGATTGGCCGATGGCATGGAATTTTAGGATAGGGTCGGTTATTGTTTATAAATTTGTGAGATGAATTTGATTCCCACTAAATGAAGCATCTATTGGACCATATATATATACTCAATAATCTTTCAAATGTAATGAAATAATATGTGATATAGAATGATGGATGAATCTAATTAGGCCATTAGATTTATTGAGCCTTGTGATTGAACCATTTTAATATTGAAAGAATGAAGATACTTTGGTTGTTTATTATTGGACCAATCATAATATTCTGTTTAAATCAAGAAAGCATACCATTAATGTTGAGCTAGTCTAATGAATGGATGAATTAGGATTGTACGTTAATTAGAGTTAACAAATCACATATCCTTTGTTGATCTGATTTCTTTGGTTCTTAGTGGCAAGAGTGGGTTGAGTTTTGGGTTCTGTTATGTAGTTGAAACATAATCCTTGGGCCGGGTAAGAGTGGGCGGCACCCAAGAACAGGGAAGTGTCACACAAAAACAAATGTGTTTGGGTTATGATCTGAGAAGTCATATGTGTAGTAGAAATTGATGAATATTTTTGATAATGCATGATGGTGTGGTCCAAGATAATTTAGGTTGAAAATCGAGGTAACAGTATGCGTATTATGGTAGTCATGAGTTTTGCTAATATTGGTCGTAATAGTGAGTTCATGTTATTAATTATGTATGGATTGAATTTATGTTGCAAGACTATGCGTTCGGTTTGTATAATGTGTAAGATTGTTGTTGGCAAGATAATGTTTAATCGTTACCTGTATGCATGAGTAATAGGACTTGATTTAATGGATTGTAACAATGATTGATTGTGTGACATGTCTGTGTATGTTGGTTGTTACGTATTAGCCGAACGGGAACTCGTAAACTCTTACAATATGATGATACGGTGTGTAACGATACGAATATTTGTGTTGCATGATGTTTGGTTATAACTTGCACGAACGCATAGACGGGAACCGGACCACTTGACATGTGCTATGGGATAACATGAATTTTGTTGTGATTGATAGTAGGGCTCGAACGTTTGCCATGGCTTGCGTTATGATATGTGCTTTGTTTATTTATAATCTGTGTGATAAATGCAAAGAACACATGCGTCACATGAACACAAAACTAACTATTATTGGTAACCACACTAGGATCTGGTTGATCAATTTGGAATGGGTAGTGAAACATAACATACCGAGCAAGCTAAGGTGAGTTCACACTTTCTACAAGGCATGGGATTCCCGGTGGTTGGGAATGGGTAAAGGATTTAACCGGAACTGCGTGACCTCCTGGTTTGGAACACACACACACCCTCTTTATTGAAGGGTGACAACATGTGATAAGGAATAGATTGGAAACTGCGAAATCTTCTGGTTTGGGGATTTCGTACACACCCACTGTATTGAAGGGTGACAACACGGATACTAGACCAAATCTCTCTATCATGAAGTCCCTCCTTTTATATCGACTTAATCGCCGGGCCAATGGCGAGCGGGTCATTAGTTAGATAGCGCTATTTAGGTTTGACAAGCCTCACACCGTGCCGTAGAGGACGAGAGTGAACTAATGGATCGGGGCACTAGTCAATGCTGATAGACATTGACGTCAGGGCACCAACTTTCTTTAGTCAGTGGTCGATATGGTAAACAGGTCTAGTAGTTCACATGGGGAAGCCCCCACCGACTATGGATATATTTGGGAAACAGGGTAAACTGGTTAATCATATTTTCAACTATGGGGTAACCCCCACGGCAAGTAAGCCAGCTAAAGACAAACTATGTTTTCGGAAACAACTTAAAACGAGCACCCAACTGTGAACTCGCTCAACTTTGTTGTTGACTCGTTGTTACATGCATTGCAGGTCTTTAGGTGCATAATGACTGGAACTTGCTATCTGGGAAGCTGGAGTGGTCATGGGTTGTGATACATGGAAACACAACACAAGATAAATGGCTTTTACAAGTGGCATACAAACACTTAACAAATGAATCTTGTCTTCTGCTGTACACTGTAACTTATTTGTAATGTTGTAACACTTAATTGCTAATAAACGAAAGTTTTATTCAAAAATACCTATGAGTTCAATATGATTGGTGGCTAGATCCTGGTACGTCACACGCCCCGCGGGGGTTTTCGCATGTGGTATTTTGGGGGTGTGACATTAATTACCGAACATATACGAATTGAATGCATGATACAAGCATCAGTGTGTTCATTATAAGCTTACAAGAATGACGGAGAGTAAATTCAGAGTAAAATGAATCAAAAATTTCATAAGTACGGATGAACTAATAGGGTATAATTTGAGATAAAACAATGGATTTTTTTACTATGATTTAAGTCTTGGATTTGCGATGGTAAGACGAAATACGATTATGAGATGAATATGCTTCCAAAAATAGATTTACAATACACGCTTTCTAATTTAGGAAGGTTATGAACAAGCGGAGCGTTACAGTCCCCCCTCCTTTAGGAAATTTCGTCCCGAAATTTATTCAAGAGGAAGACTTGGAATGATTTTTGACAAAAGATGATCGTTTTGAAATTTGAGACTTAGAAGTTTGAGATGTTTTGAAAAGTATGAACTTTTGAAGAAAGAAGAGATAGGTTTGTAAAAAGAGTTCATTTGATTAAAATGATTTGAGACATTAAACATAAGTAGAACGTGCATGTGTGTGTATAGGCAAAGTGGGTTTAAACAAGTTTGCTTAAATCTCAATGGAGAGGTATCTTTAAAACATGGTACTTAAGGAGTAAAACTTTTGTAATAAACGGTAAGCATTCTGACGAAAAGTGTGGCCGCACTATAGGTTGTAAGAAGAATTTTGTTGATTTCAAAGAGGAATAATAAATCACTTGTTTGTAAAAATTATTTATTGACGAGGATGAGAACATTAGGTATTTTAAGTAAAACGATTTCAAGAGACGACGGCCAACTAAGTATGTTTGCATCTTGGTGAAGGATGGAAAATATAATTTTTAAATAGTAAGAAATTTAGAATTTGAATACGTAAACAAATTTGATAGTAAACGAGGTTCGTATGAAAGGAGAAAACTAATGGAGTTATGAGAGTGAATGGTCGATCTAATGAACGAATATGAGTATAAGAATAGCGTGTGTATTAGAAAAATTAAAACGATGTGTTAAGAATGAAGTCTCTACGTGGAAAATCAGATATAATGTGTTTGCGAGTTGTTTAAAGTTTGTTTCAGGTCTAAAAGGTCTGCAAAACACCGAATTTCTCATGGCACGTTTTATGAAAATTTGGTAACATGGTGAAAACTTATATATAGGAAGTAGCATCGGCATATCCACCATGTTTTGACCATGCCACGTCTGTTTCGTTATTCGTGTCATGTTACGTTCCGTGTCTTACTATACACAGTAGTACACTCTATGATTCTCATGCGCCTATCAATATAATCCTGTGTGCACCCGCGGTTATATTGATCGTCACATGATCTAGATAGCTTGTACTAGTTGTGTATGAATTTGGGTGTACATAAATTCGAAAATAAGAATGAGTACGCATACAAATGTTGTGTCTAAGCATGTTTATGTTTAAGCATGTATGGGACCCACACAAGCGAATCCCTCGGATTCCACTCGTGTACGGGTACGAATGTAGTATATAAGCATGTATGGGACCCACGTAAGCGAATCCCTCGGATTCCGTTCGCGTACGTGTACGAATGTATGAATCATGAGTATGAAGGAAAGTATGAGCATAAGTATAGGTGTAAATATAAATACGCATGTGGGTGTAAGTATAAATATAAAACGTATGAGTATGAGTGTAGGTACGAATAATAAAGATTGCGTAAATAGTATAAATTGAAACATAACGAATTTATGCATGTGAAAACGATCAAAAGGTTGAGTATGTAAAAACGAATGGTTTAGGTAAAGTTGTCGTGAGATAGTGACTAAAACATGTACGATGATATCCATGTATAGTGGTTTAAGCGAAACGTTGCGTTTATCGAATCGAAATAGATTGAGTTTGACTAGTAATGTAGATTCTAGTTTGTAAATGTAAGAAGAATATAAGTCACTTATTGGTTATACATAACGTATTTTGTAAGGAATGGAAATGCTACTTTTTTTTTAAAAGAAGATTTACGTAAGTTGAAGATTGTCGGTCCCCATGAAGTCTTCTTGCCCACGTGTTTTGAAATTTGAATGACGAATTGAGCGGTGTAGAAAAAGGTTTTCGAAAATAATGGGTTCGTTTCATTTGCAACGAAACAAGAAATTTTTGAATTTTGGAGGTTCTTGTGAAAACGTTGATCCTTAGAAAAGAAATTTAGCAAAGTGGACTTAGTGAGCATTGAAAAGAGTTTTAACAAATGATTTGTTGATGTTGAAAAGGGTGTTTGGTAAAATGATTTTATAATATCTATAAGATCTTATAAGTATATGAAAAAGTTGGTTTGATTTCCAATTGAGAATGAAAGTCTTTAGTATGGTGATATAACGTGAGTGTGTTTTAGTGATTAAGTCGGATATGAAGTGCATGGGCAAGGGGTTCATTGGACCGATTAAATTGATAGGTAGCATTTCGTAAGGTTTTGAAATTCGGGTAATAAAACATTTTAAGGCATGACCAAGAATTTCGTATATGTGATTTATGAGAACATAGGTTATAAGGTAAGAAATACGTTTGGAATAAACAATGCACTTTGAAATCGATACGAATAGATGTAAAACCTGATCGTGTTTGCATAATAAGGTATTTTGAGGGAAAGTTTTGGTAACGATCACCTAGGTAAGGGAATCACCCCTAACCCGTTGGTGAGGTCATTTTAAGAAAGGAAAGGAGTGAAGTTAGTCATCAAGGTATGGAAATCATTCCTATCTTGATGATGTCTCCAGTTTAGTCTTACAAGGGATGTAAATAAAATTGGGTGACGTTTAGAAATCATGCATGTGAAGGATGTATATTTATATGAGAAGGTTTAGTATAATGTGTGTGGAAAGAAAAATAATCTCGAAAATGGATTTGAACTTGAAAAGATTGCATAGTATAAGATAAATCATAGAAACACATGTTTGATTAAAAACTGGATGGTTGCAAAACGAAACTTTGACTAACCAAAGTGGTCGAAAAGTCTTTTGATTTTGAGAAGCATGCTTTAACCTAATAGGTGGAATACTCTCGCCGACATGTTGGTTAACGATATTCACCCTTCCAGTTACTACACGTCTCAAATCAATCGAAATTTCTAGACTAGGCGGGATTTATGAAAATCAAGGACTGGAACTAGTCGACAAGGTGCGGGTTTCACCCCTAACTTGACGATTTCGTATCCTATGTGTGGTTGGTACTCGTCGGGTCAAAATTTTAATTTCGACACTTAGACGAGGGTCCACTAGAATTTCGAAATCAAAATTCTCCGTCAAGGCGAGGATCTCACTCCTAACTTGGTGGCGAATTTCATGTAAAAAAAGAATAGTTGGATTGAGAGTCTTTCACCAAATTGTGGGTTTCACGCCTATTTTGGTAAAGTCGTCTCGTTTATGCAGTGCAAATACTTTTGAGTTTAGTATAGACGAATAAAAGACGTGTGTTAGAAATAATAGTAACAAGTATGAGCACATAAAGCATTTCAAGAAAATAACATGTAAGAGACATTTCAAGAATAGCATGTAAAGATGTTTCATAAAGTATCATGTGAAGCAAGTATGGTCGAATTTGTTACTTAACTATAGACTAGGTCAAAAGCATGGCAATTTTCCTAATTCCCTATAGTTATGGCTCTGATACCAATATGTCACACCCCAACCGATGGCAGAAACGGAGTGAGTCGAAATAGATTGCTCGAGACATCATAACACTAAGATTCGCGACAAGTATTTAAATAATAAATTTCATTCCATTTCTAAAGAGTCAATTACAAGGATTTGAAGCAAATACAACAACATGAATAATGAAATACAATACAATAAGAGTAGAAAATTTAAATGAGTGTCTAGGCATCCTACTATGTTCCATGCATCATCAACATCATCTCAAAACCTGCAACATGTTTTAAAAGCATAGTTCAATACAACATATTGGCGAGTACACTAGTTTTAGACTCGTGACATGTGTATAAAAGTATTTTCATCCAACATAGCACTTTGGTATACAAGGTCAAACTATCATGCATAACTAAAAGTCAAACCCAAGTGTCCACCAAAATAATAGCATCCCTCGATATAGCAATATCGAGACCGTAAAGAATGAATAATAGCATCCCTCTATATAGCAATATCGAGACCGTAAAGAATATAACTTAACAAAAACCCCGTCGGGTGGTGTGCTACTCCTATAGCGCTATAATTGTTAAGGCGTGTTTACAAGTAGTATGAATTCTAGCATGAACCTAAGCAAAACAAAGCATGTATAAGGATTGAATGAAAAAAGCATGTTTGTGAATCGTGCATTTTTAGAAAGTAAAACATGTTGCACCCAAAGTGTATTAAAAGGAAAATGGGTCAAGTGTACTCACAAAATTGCATATTCTTTCCGATTATCCAACGCGACGATATTGTTGAGACTAGCAGGGTGGTTGTGTTCGATTTGGAGTCCTAAGGGATGATTACATTAGGGTTTGCGGATTCGAAGTCCAAGGACATGAAAGTAGACATACGAGTAAAAATAAACATCTAGCATACATGATACTTGTTCTTAACACTATGAAACTCGAAAGAGTTTAAATGTTTTCATGGGACAAATTATCAAGTCCAAGATGATGTAAGCTAATATCTTGACAATGACCACTTGTTCATCATCAAGAGTTTGGTTATTCAGATAGTATATTAGTATTATATATTGTACATTATGTTATATAGGTCAAGCATGAGGTAGGAGGATAAATCCCCCATTAAGGTACCTCTTTTGATATCATAGAAGTCATGTAGGAGGTAGGAAGAGCATAGTCTTCTATTTAGGTACCTCTTGGTGTTCACCACTACACTTGATGTTATGAACATTCAAGAAGGGTCATGAATATACAATAAGAAAAGAAATAATTACAACTAGTCTAAGAAATCATCAAGTAAGGTGTGGATTTTTAGTATGATAGCCCAAGCTTGTCCTATAATCACACAAACATCAAGCTTGAAGCTTGTTCATTACATGTGGTTTAAACCCTAACCAAAACAGAAAGTTTGTGAGGTTTATACCTCTAATTTTACATGTCTCAACCTTGTTTTTAAGCCCAACTAATCATAGATGTGGTTATGAGCATAAAGACATAGGTTTGAGATGAGATAACTCAAGTTTAAACAAGATTAACAAAGTTTTGAATCAAAATAGAAAGATCAGTCCACTTTGGAGCCTTTTTGGTGACGTTCCAGACCCTGGTTTTCCATGGAAAACCTATGGAAACTTTCCTAAGGTTAATTCAAGTAAGTAGGAAAAAGAATCAAGCAAGAAGGTTAAGAAATGAGTGAGTTATGCTTGTTTTTGTAACTTGATACGAATCTGTCCATCTTGCGAATTCCAGCTGATTGAGAGAGTTTGAGAGTGAGTTTGAAGAGTTTGGAAAATGAAAAATGCTTTGAGAAGTGCTAGGTTATATAGGGAAGGGTGGGGTAGGTTGTTGTTCGCCATAAATGCAAGAAACACACCACAAAACACAAAAGATTGGCCAATCCCGTAAGCTGAAATGGGGATTCTGCGGTCAAGAGCCCTCACGGGCCACGAACCTTTATGATGGCTGGGTCGCGGGCCGTGACCCGGGCTGGGTTCTAGACATAAGTTTCGTAAAAAGGCATTTAGGCCCCTCAACTTTATATTAGCAAGTTTAATGATGTTTAAGGGTTAATTACGTCATATAAGCATATTATAAAGGTCCATCAAGCATAATTAACGTAAAGCGAGTATGTGGAAGTATGATTTGGCATATGAATGTCGTAACTAATTACCGAACATGTACGAATTGAATGCGTAAGACAAGCATCGGTGTGTTCATCATAAGCATACAAGAATCACGGAGAGTAAATTCAGAGTAAAATGAATCAAAATTTCATAAGTACGGATGAACTAATAGGGTATAATTTGAGATAAAACGATGGATTTTTTTTACTATGATTTAAGTCTTGGATTTGCGATGGTAAGACGAAATACGTTTATGAGAGGAATATGCTTCCAAAATTAGATTTACAAGACACGTTTTCTAATTTAGGAAGGTTATGAAAAAGCAGAGCATTACAGCTAACATGTCTAACTCATCATTCTAGTTTACTACTTTTTTTATTTAGTCGTAAGTCGAGCTGTTTGACTACCGCTTTGACTTTTGAATCTGACTCGTTTGGTCAATTTTAGGATTCGACCAAACGCATTTTTATAGCCATAATAATATTGGGAATAACCCTATGAGGTTGTACCTTATGGTTATGTAGTTTGGTTAGTTATATGACGAGTCAATTTTATATATTTTTAAATTGGCGAAAACGCCCTTTTGGCGCTTAAAATGGTTTTAAACATATAGGACCATTATTTTGACATCTAAACTGATGTTGCAACATAATCAAACTTGTTTTGACATGTTAGACTCGTCATAGGACTTATTTAACCATCAGAACTCTTAGTTACGCTTACTACCTGTTAAAGTGGCGTAAACCATTTTAACAAGTCGTAACGGGTCAAAGCACTTAGGAATCCCTTCTAATCAGAATGTAAGGTGTGACACCTGTGCCTCTACGACCATCATACAAATACAACACCAATGAAATCTGGTGTTTCATACTTGGGATTTGTATAAATATGTGTATCATTTGCACATATCAATTCTTGGTCGATTTCGAGCTTTAAATCACTTTCTAGAAGGTTATACGCGAACTGATGCGTAAATGTAATCAGTTTAACGCAAAAAACACTCCGGAATAGTGAAATAGGCTTAACATACCTTAAATAACCTTTACATAACTTAGAAATAAGTTTTGGAGGGTTTGGTGTGTCGAAAACAAGTTTATGCGATCATAAGCTAAACATACCCTAAAAATCCTTTACATAACTTAGAAATAGGCTTTGAGGGGTTCGGTATACGAAAATACACTTATTTGATCAATAGGGACTAAAAGCGTCAAAAACGGCGTAAGTTTGCATTTACGCGCATATCTTACGTTCTGACCACATCTGGACATCCAAAAATTTTGTAGTTACTAAAATATTTTATTTTAGTGATCGGAATGCAAAAATACCATTCGTCGCTTAATTTGGATCGTTTTCGCGTTCGTTCGGGTTTCGTCGTAATTAACCAAACAACGTGACCATACGACCAAACGAATCGACATCTGTGATATTTCCAAGCATATTTCAAGTTCCATATACTTTGACGTCCTTGTAGGGGCTTTAAAATGGCTTAATGGAGGTTAAATACGTCAAATATGCAAGTTTGTGTGTGTAGGGACTGTTTCTGACAATTTCTAAAAGTTGCAGTCTACGGCTCGCATCGCGCGACCACCCTCCTGGTGTTACTGTCGTGGCACGCGACTCTGTGATCTGGACAGAAAGGTCATTTTTGACCTGCAGATTTAAGTTCAGGGACCATTCTTGCAATTTCTTTGTGTGATGACCAAGTTAACACCTCTCCAAGCAAAGGATAGCTGTCATTAACACTTGTATGATCCAGATTTCTTGCTTGGAGGCCAAATAAACACATGTCATGATCTTGTTCACCATCCACAAGTATAAATACCCATCCAATCTTCCTCATTCTTTGCTCATTCTCATTTTGGAACTCTAAGTGGAGGATTTCCTGCTAAGGAGCCACCTACCTAAGTTCTAATACATCTCTTCCAGCCTTTAAACACCTTGCAAGTGTTCTTTCATGGCTTAGTTCTTATTTTCAGCTATTTAGAGCTGAAAGTCAAAGAGTTTGACGAACAGTTTAACTTTCGGTTTTGACCATTAATTGGTCAAGTCAAAGTTCAATTGAACTTTGCAACGTGATTGTAATCACGATGGTTATAATCCTTAGCGATTATACCTGCTGATTACCACGTTGACTAGGCGTAGTGACGAGTCAAAGTTTCGGTCAAAATGTGTATTTATGCGCATTTTGCGAAGGAACTATTTTCGGGTATCAAAACCCTTTGTTTTGATACCAAATCAGCTTTCTAACTTAGTTAAACATGTTTTAACATGTTTAACTCGTCAATACTAGTTTAGTGCTTGATTAGGGTCGTAAGTTAAAGCGGTCTCGACAACCGCTTAGACTTTCGAACCCGACCCGTTTGGTCGATCATTAGGATCCGACCAAACTTATTTAGTGATCATAGTTGCATAGGGAATAACCTACTGAGTTTATAGCTTATGATCACATAGGTTGGTTAGTTATTTGTTAAGTA
Source organism: Helianthus annuus (assembly GCF_002127325.2). Taxonomy (NCBI): domain Eukaryota; kingdom Viridiplantae; phylum Streptophyta; class Magnoliopsida; order Asterales; family Asteraceae; genus Helianthus; species Helianthus annuus. Next base: position 15,860,699 of record NC_035437.2, on the reverse strand, counting down.
GTTTATATGCCCATAGAAAACGACCAAAATGCCCTTTCGAGGCATAAATTCATATTTTGTATATGTAATCAAGTTTTTGACATACAATCTGATTTAGTAACATGTTTAGACATAATTGGGCATGTAAGACTTGACATTGGACATAGATAACCATCCAACCTTAGATTTACGCAAACGACGCGTTAAAGTAGCTTAAACTACCTTAACAAGTCGAAACGGGTCAAAAGCACTTAGGATAACTCTCTAATCAGAATGTTAAGTCTATTAAATCATGCCATATGTGTTCCAATACTCATTTGATTTATAGAACTTCATTCTATCCTATCTCCCGATTTAGGATCCGATTGTTTAACATATTGATTCCATACTAGGTGCCACTTGATTCCTTGATTTCCCGAGCTTCGTTAGGACACTTAATCAAGGATACTTGCAATCTCAAGTGAGTACATAGTCCCCTCTTTTACGTTTTCAAATGTTTTGGGGTGATACATATGTGCCGATACACTATTTTCATGATTTCGACTATATGATTACACGTGCATAGTACTATCTTTTGACAAATTAAACTATTATCCATGGCTTAAACAACTGATTTCCAAAGTTTGTTAGAAATATTTGTTCATTTATACTGTTACTTATACATTCATTAACAATGATCAAGTCGAATGGTAGTACGATTTAGCGCTATAGGACTAGACACCCCGTTCCTGTTGTATGGAATGCCAGAAACCAAAATTTTAACTAAACAGAATTTGCCTTTGTGGTATTTCTATAGTCTCTAAAGTGTAGTTTGATGCACTAAGGTTTGAATGTATTACCAAATCGCGATATATGGTATATTTCAATATACTACCGACGTGATACTGTTTTGCTAAAGCATAGTTTGATATGCTATTGTTTACTAAGGTATAGTTTGATATACTACCAAATCATGATTTAGGTATATTTCGATATACTACCAACATGATACTGTTTTACTAAAGTATAGTTCGATATACTACCGACCCTATTATTTCACAAATTAAAGTATATTTTGATATACTACCAAAGCATAGTTGATATGCTACTTTCAAAACCAAGTTATAGTTTGAGATGCTATTTACAAAACCAAAGTATAATTTGATATAATACCGATGCTTTCATTCTTAAACCAAAGTATATTTGTGATATACTACCAAATCTACTATTTCAGTAACCAAAGTATATTTCGACATACTATTTGTTTAACTATTTCAAAACTAAAATATATTTTTGTATATACTACAAACCTTTTATCAAAACAATGCATTTTAGAAACAAAACTTATACAAGGATTCATGGCTATTTTTTTGTAAAACATAAAATCTTTTTCTTATGTTAACCAAAGCCATGAGTCTAAATCAACAAAATCTATGTTACTCACAGGCATTTTTATGCTGACGTTTTATTTTCACATATGTTTTAGGTACTACTATGTGATGATTGTTGATGCAAGCTATATATAGGATGGACCCGTGCCTTAGTGACTTTAAAACTTAAAAGACAATTATTTGTATTCATCTGGTTTGTAATAAAACAATGAGTTCATTAATGGAATAAAACAAATATTAATCACCATGTGTTGTGAAACAATTATTCTGTTATGACACTCCCCGACGTTTTCGCCGCGGTTTATTATTTTACGTGGTCGGGTTGTGACCGAAAAGTTGGTATCAGAGCTCACGGTTTTAGGGAATTAGTTTATTAGCAATGCTTTGACCTAGACTATAACCTTCCTAGGACCCTAACGCAAGAAATTTGCGTTTAGATTCTTAATAAAATCCCAATCACCTATCCTTAGGTGATTAACAAAAACAAACACAATTCATTCTCTCGAGTCAAAATTTTTCAAAACATCACAAGAAGTCATCTATCCTTAGATGATTTGTTTTGGGCTTTTAAGCCTTTGCTGTTTTCAAAATCTTGTCAAAGTTTGGGTCTAAATAATGTGAACACGTGCAATCTGGAAGGGTGGATGCCTGTACCTCGAGTTTTTTGTCTCAGGCTAGAGTGTTCGTACAAATCCGCAGTATCGGACCAGTCACTCTTACCTGGGAACTCTTGGGGTGAGTGTCCACTTATAGGCTAAAGCATGTCTTTGCGATACGTTAATATGACCCATTTACTTTGATTAGTCACAGTGTCGTTTGTTTGCTTTAAGTAACGAACAAATGATCACCATCTTCATGCTTTGTCGATATTCTTTCAAGCATTCAATTTTGACTACCCAATACCTTCTCACTCGTTTTCTCTCATCTTTCTTTGCTCTTTTAGAATGCCTCCTTGACGTGATCAAACTCAGGATGCCGCCATGGCAGCCTTAATCACTCAACAAATCGCTGCCGTACTCCCGAACCTTATTACCCAGATAAATCAAGCTAAGAATAACAATAACAATGTTTTGTGCAACTATAAGACATTCAACTCAACTAAGCCACTTTCATTTACTGGGTCTGAAGGAGCTACTGGGCTCCTACAGTGGTTTGAGAGTCTCGAAAGCACGTTTCGCCATGTACAATGCCCAAACGAGCGAAAGTTTGAGTTTGCATCGAGTGTATTTCAGAAAAGAGCACTCACATGGTGGAACGGCGTAATGAGGGATAGGGGTGCCGATGTGGCAATGGCACAAACCTGGGAAGAGCTTCAAGCTCTAATGATGAAGGAATTATGTCCTCGTCATGAGCTCAGGGCTTTGGAAAGGGAATTTGACGATCTTAAACAAGACAGCGGTGAACATCGAGCCTACACTGATCGTTATGAGGAGTTAAGTCTGTTATGTCCTACTATGGTTACGCCTTTGGATAAGGCGATTGAAAAGTACATCGTTGGCCTCCCTGACCCAGTTCAGGACATTGTTATTGGTAGCAACCCTACTACCGTCAGACAGACCATTGAACTATCTGCTACCCTGACTGAATCTCAAATCAGGAAGGGTAAACTTTTCCGAAAAGGCGACCAGAAACCATCTGACAAGTCTGCACAAGAAAAACCAAAGGATAAACAGACTGAGTCCTCTAGGAAGTCGAAGAAGCGTAAGGCTTCACAAAACTTCGCAGTAGTGGCTCAGAATAATCAGGTTGCACCAAACCAGCCAGCACAGCCTCGTGCTAGGAAAAACTATATTGGTACTGCACCTTTGTGCAACAAGTGTAACCGTCATCATTTGGATCAAACACCGTGTCACAAATGTACCCACTGTGGGCGATTGGGACATTTGGTCAATACATGCCGTCATGCTACCCAAAACCAAAATGCTGCAAATCCTGCTGCTACTCAAGCACCATATCCACCTGGATCGTGCTACAACTATGGTGATCTTACTCACTATCGGAACAATTGTCCAAAACTTGTTAATGCAAATCCAGCACGTGGACAAGTATTTAACATAAACGAGGCAAATGCAAATGACAATGCAGCAGTGAACAATTAGACTTTTGTATTTTCCTTGTAATTATCTATGACACTTGGAACAATTCAGTTGGCATATAAATAAATTTGTTGTTTCAAATTTATTTACGAAACAAATGCAATTGCGTGTATGTGTGACATACCCCTACGATACCGACACCAAGGAACCGTGTTCCTTGCAGGACAAACTACTCATGTGGTTCTTTCATTTTTGTGATCACTCGTGATCTCCCCTAAAATCCTAAGTACTCGTATCTTTTAAAGAAACAAAGTATAAGGTACAAATTACAAATTCTTAAACAAATATTTGAAGTACCATTTCAAATCATTGATTTGATATCTAAAGATACTTTCATAAGTCCTTAACTGGACCCATGTTATGTGACTATGTACACGATTATCAAGTACATTTTTGCTTCGTATGTTGCCTTAACATGCCTAGTACATGGATTTCAAAACATTTTCACCACACAAATTCTGAATCCTATTAAGATCTTCCTATCTTCATAGTTAGATTCTTGAGGATGTTTGACGTACTAATTGAAGTCCTTGATTGAATTCCTGATGTGCTTTAAATGCATATATACAAGTTAGTGAATGAGCTGATAACCAAGTTAACAATTATGTGATTGTGTGTTTTTCTAATGCTCTCTATCTAAATCCTTGTAGAATCTTCCGTATTTTCATATGTTAGACTCTCAAAAGGATACTCAAAGTACTATTTTAAATCCTTAAGGAGTTTTTCTATGCAAATAGTCAGACCCTTGGATTCCAAAGTGCTGTTTCAAAAAGATTATTTGGTGCAAAGTTAAAAGACCCTTTGGTGGTCTATTTAAAGAGATCGTACCTCGGTCTAGTTAAAAAGATCATGTGTTGATCTAGTTAAAAAGATCGTTCGTTGATCTAGTTAAAGAGATCCTTTAGTGGTCTAGCCAAGTCATTACATGTTTGTTTGATTGATTTTCCCCTACACATTATAAAATAAACTATGCGGACTGTGCAAGGAATTACATAATTATGGATGCATACATAATTATGGAATTTAGTGCATAGAAAACACAACAAGTTTTGTCATGTATTATGACCTATAGTGATGAGAATAACGAGAAGGAAACAATGTAAAAAGGGCATGGTGGATACGCCGCTGGTACTTCCTATATATAAGTGTTCCTTATTGCATTGCGAGCGTAGCGTTATTTAAGTTACTAGAAGTCCTGGATCTTGACCAATGTTATTTTATCTTACACTCTCTGACTCCGATTTCGAGCACACACAAGTTTCCTATAATAGTCTTCATAGGAAACATTCTTCTATCCGTTGTTCGAAACTCCATATTTTGTTGCAACAAGGACATCACTTTGACATTAACAAATTCGCTAAAAAAATCCAAACGTGACCCAGAGTTTTACTTAGTGTACGAAGGATTCATTCGAAAGCGAAACAATCATAGTTGTCTTAGCAAGTTTCCTCTAAAACTAAATTTCGGGACGAAATTTCCTAAAGTAGGGGAGACTGTGACACCTGTGCCTCTACTACCATCATACGAATACAAAACCAATGAAATCTGGTGTTTCATACTTGGGATTTGTATAAATATGTGTATCATTTGCACATATCAATTCTTGTTCGATTTCGAGCTTTAAATCACTTTCTGGAAGGTTATACGCGAACTGATGCGTAAATGTAATCAGTTTAACACAACAAACACTCTGAAATAGTGACATAGGCTTAACATACCTTAAATAACCTTTACATAAATTAGAAATAAGTTTTCGAGGGTTTGGTGTGTCGAAAACAAGTTTATTCGATCGTAGGGACTATTTGCGTCAAACTACGAAACTATGCAGATTTTTATAGTAACAAACATTTCGGAACTTGATCATAAGCTAAAAATACCCTAAAAATCCTTTACATAGCTTAGAAATAGGCTTTGAGGGGTTCGGTATGCGAAAATACGCTTATTTCATCAATAGGGACTAAAAGCGTAAAAAACGGCGTAAGTTTGCATTTACGCCCATATCTTACGTTCTCACCACAGCCGGACATCCAAAAATTTTTGTAATCACTAAAATATTTTATTTTAGTAATCGGAATGCAAAAATACCATTCGTCGCTTAATTTGGATCGTTTTCGCGTCCCTTCGGGTTTCATCGTAATTAACCGAACAACGTGACCGTACGACCAAACGAACCGACATCTGTGATATTTCCGAGCATATTTCAAGTTCCCTATACTTTGACATCCTTGTAGAGCCTTGAAAATGGCTTAACGGAGGTTAAATACGTAAAAATACGCAAGTTTGTGTGTGTAGGGACTGTTTCTAACAATTTCTGAAAGTTGCAGCCTAGTGCTCGCGTCGCGCGACCACCCTTTTGGTGTTACTTTCGCGGAAAGCGACCCTGTGATCTGGACATAAGGTCATTTTTGACCTGCAGATTTAAGTTCAGGGACCATTCTTGCCATTTCTTTGTGTGATGACCAAGTTAACACCTCTCTAAGCAAAGGATAGCTGTCATTAACACTTGTATGGTCCAGATTTCTTGCTTGGAGGCCAAATAAACACATTTCATGATCTTGTTCACCATCCACATGTATAAATACCCATCCAATCTTCCTCATTCTTTGGTCATTCTCATTTTGGAACTCTAAGTGGAGGATTTCCTACTAAGGAGCCACCTACCTGAGTTCTAATACATCTCTTCCAGCCTTTGATAACCTTGTAAGTGTTCTTTCATGGCTTAGTTCTTATTTTCAGCTATTTAGAGCTGAAAGTCAAACAGTTTGACCAACAGTTTGACTTTCGGTTTTGACCATCAATTGGTCAAGTCAAAGTTCAATTGAACTTTACAACGTGATTGTAATCATGATGGTTATAATCCTTAGTGATTATACCTACTAATTATCACGTTGACTAGGCGTAGTGACGAGTCAAAGTTTCGGTCAAAATGCGTATTTATGCGCATTTTGCGACGGAACAATTTTCGGGTATCAAGACCCTTTGTTTTGATTCCAAATCAGATTTCTAACTTAGTTAAACATATTTTAACATGTTTAACTCATCACTACTAGTTTAGTGCTTGATTAGGGTCGTAAGTTAAAGCGGTCTCGACAACCGCTTAGACTTTCGAAGCCGACCCGTTTGGTCGATCATTAGGATCCGACCAAACTTATTTAGTGATCATAGTTGCATAGGGAATAACCTATTGGGGTTATACCTTATGTTCACATAGGTTTTTTAGTTATTTGTTAAGTAGTTTATATGCCCATAGAAAACGACCAAAATGCCCTTTTGAGGCATAAATTCATATTTTGTATATGTAATCAAGTTTTTGATATACAATCTGATTTAGTAACATGTTTTGGCATAATTGGGCATGTAAGACTTGACATAGGACATAGATAACCATCCGACCTTAGATTTACGCAAATGACACGTTAAAGTAGCTTAAACTACCTTAACGAGTCGAAACGGGTCAAAAGCACTTACGATAACTCTCTAATCAGAATGTTAAGTCTATTAAATCATGCCATACGAGTTCCAATACTCATTTGATTTATAGAACTTCATTATATCCTATCTCCTGATTTAGGATCCAATTGTTTAACATAGTGATTCCATACAAGGTGCCACTTGATTCCTTGATTTCCCGAGCTTCGTTAGGACACTTAATCATGGATACTTGCAATCTCAAGTGAGTACATAGTCCCCTCTTTTACGTTTTCAAATGTTTTGGGGTGATACATATGTGCCGATACACTATTTTCATGATTTCGACTATATGATTACACGTGCATAGTTTATCTTTTGACAAATTGAACTAATATCCATGGCTTAAACAACTGATTTCCAAAGTTTGTTAGAACTATTTGTTCATTTATACTGTTACTTATACATTCATTAACAATGATCAAGCCGAATGGTAATACAATATAGTGCTATTGGACTAGACATCCCATTCCTGTTGTATGGAATGTCAGAAACCAAAATTTTAACCAAATAGAATTTGCCTTTGTGGTATTTCTATAGTCTCTAAAGTGTAGTTTGATGCACTAAGGTTTGAATGTATTACCAAATCGCGATATATGGTATATTTCGATATACTACCAACGTGATACTGTTTTGCTAAAGCATAGTTTGATATGCTATTGTTTACTAAGGTATAGTTTGATATACTACCAAATCATGATTTAGGTATATTTCGATATACTACCAACATGATACTATTTTACTAAAGTATAGTTCGATATACTACCGACCCTATTATTTCATAAATTAAAGTATATTTTGATATACTACCAAAGCATAGTTGATATGCTACTTTCAAAACCAAGGCATAGTTTGAGATGCTATTTACAAAACCAAAGTATAATTTGATATACTACCGATGCTTTCATTCTTAAACCAAAGTATATTTGTGATATACTACCAAATCTACTATTTCAGTAACCAAAGTATATTTCGATATACTATCTGTTTAACTATTTCAAAACTAAAGTATATTTTTGTATATACTACAAACCTTTTATCAAAACAATGCATTTTAGAAACAAAACTTTTACAAGGATTCATGGCTATTTTTGTAAAACATAAAATCTTTTTCTTATGTTAACCAAAGCCATAAATCTAAATCAACAACACAGGCATTTTTATGCTGACGTTTTATTTTTACATATGTTTCAGGTACTACTATGTGATGATTGTTGATGCATGCTATACATAGAATGGACCCGTGCTTTAGTGACTTTAAAACTTAAAAGAAAATTATTTGTATTTTTCTGGTTTGTAATAAAACAATGAGTTCATTAATGGAATAAAACAAATCTTAATCACCATGTGTTGTGAAACAATTATTCTGTTACGACACTCCCCGACGTTTCCGCCGCGGTTTGTTGTTTTACGCGGTCGGGGTGTGACATAAGGCTTATCAACCCATATTATACGAGACCCAACTCTCGTTTAGTTTATAAACCTCATTCTATCTGATCTCCCGCTTTAAGTCTCGATGTAATAACACATAGTTATCCGACACATTAGGAACCACTTGAACACTTGAGCTTTGTTTTCACAAGACACATACGCAATCCCATGTGAGTACATAGTACCCTCTTTTACGTTTTCCAAATGTGTTGGGGTGATTCATATGTGCCTACTATCATTTTTCCAAGTTTTCAAAACACTAATACATATGGTTTATATATATAACCATATATATGACTACATGCTTATATTGTCCAATACTTGTTGATGCATTATCTATTATTAAACATTGACAAGCCAATCGGTAGTATATTATAGCGCTATAGGTGTAACAACCAATCCCGCTTCCGAATTTTTCTAGGAAGAACCCAATGAGGGATAAGTGCTATAGGTTTAACAACCCATTCCCACTTCCGAAATTATTTGGATGTACCTACTAGGGGATGATAGAACCCGTGAAACTTTGGACAAACCCTTCTGTAGTTTGACGGAATGACTAAACATGACAATTGGTTTACTATACATGACAATTGGTTTACACATACATGACAATTGGCTACTCATACATGACAATTGGTTTCTATACATGACGATTGGTTTACACATACATGGCAATTGGTTACTCATACTTGACGATTGATTTCTACACACGACGATTGTTTTATAACAAACATGACAATGGGTTTTCAGGTATATATATATATATATATATATACACACACACACACACACACACACACATATATATATATATATATATATATATATATATATATATATATATATATATATATATATATATATATATATATATATATATATATATATATATATATATATATATAAGTTGGGTGGAAAGTCTATTTTTCCTAGAAAGTCTAGGAAGCAATGAGAATTGGACTTATGGCATTGAGTTATTTTAACTAAAAGGGCAACTATGTAATTTCAATTTTAATTTTATTTTTGGAATTTATTTTTCATTAACTAACATTCCATGATTTTCGGAATTTTTGTTGTTTTCGAATTCAAATCTGGAGGTCAATGTGTTTATCTGGAAAACTATCAGCAGGTCTTGGTGATGTGTTTTACCAGTCAGAGAGGTTGAAGTCAGTGTGTTTTAACACTCTGAAGTCAATATATAATCAGGTTGTGTTTTAACAGTTCTTTTACATTTTTAACACTCTGAATGTGTTTTATGTTATTGTTTATGTCACATTACATCACATTATGTTTTTTTATGATTAAATTACATCATAATGCGTTTTACAACAGGTTGTTTTATACTGAAGTTTAACAAATCTTATTGTGTTTTAAGTCAGCAGATTTGCTGGAGGATTCTTGATATTGTGTTTTAAAAGTAAGCAGATTTCTTGACATTGTGTTTTAACAGCAAGCAGATTGCTGGCCATTGTGTTTCAACAGCAAGTAGATTTCTTGACGCTGTGTTTTAACAGCAAGTAGAGTTCTTGACGCTGTGTTTTAACAGCAAGCAGATTGCTAGAGGATTCTTGACATTGTGTTTTAACACCAAGCAGATATCTTGACATTGTGTTTTAACAGCAAGCAGATTTCCTTGACGCTGTGTTTTAACAACAAGCAGATTGCTGGACATTGTGTTTTAACAACAAGCAGATTTCTTGACGCTGTGTTTTAACAGCAAGTAGATTTCTTGACGCCGTGTTTTACCATCCATGCTGGTAATCCTTCCATTTATCAAGAACGACTCAGAAACCACGGTACAAGCCTTTCTACAATGATCAATTAAAATAGCAAAAACGCAGCCAAGTTACAAGCAGATTACGACCGAAAACGTATATGCACTTCAAGAACTTTAATCACAACAGAAGATATGAATACCTAGTGAAGAAAAGGGGTATGAACAAGCTTTGGAACCGAAATCTGAATGCTTTTTGGGGTCATGTTTTGCGTCGCCAGCAGCAAGGGGAAAGAGGTCGGTTTAGAGAGGGAGAGAGAGAGAGAGAGAAAGAAGGACAAATCGCATGATTTTAGGGATTTGGTTATTCTTATGGCAGTTTCTTGAATTATTTAAAACACTTCCAATTACCAAAATACCCTCACTATATTAAAAGTCTATAATTATATAACTCAGATATTACGAAAATGCCATCCATTTGATCTAAGCCATTAAACACACCAATCGGATGGCCCAGATCGCTTCCTAGATTTTCTAGGAAAAACACACTTTCCGCAGGAACCCTACTCTCTCTCTCTCTCTCTCTACATATATATATATATACCATGCAAATTTACAAGAAAACATTTTGATTACTTATCCGATTTCACAAAGAAACATTTTGTCGAGTCTCATGGCTACAAGTTTTCCTTTTAAACATACCAACTTTCGTAGTTGGTAAAACATGTTTCAATACCGAACACTTTTATTACAAGTTGATTCCAAAGATCTTATCCATCGACTCTCGTAGTGGGACAAGGTATTGCAATACAAACACATAGCCATGAACTTGACCACAAAACCTATGTACCCGCCAACATTCATTTGTTAACTTTATTTTCACATTTGTTTTAGGTTTCAACATACAAGCATGCTACACATAGGAACACATTTGGGCCTTAGAATTTTTTAAATAAAAAACATTTACTTGTATTCTTTGTGTTGTAAAACAATGTTAATATAATGAAACATCTTAGTACCATGTGTTGTGAATAATTTGTAACGTGACTCTCCGATGTTTCCGTCGCGTGTTGTTGTATTACGCGCTTGGGGTATTACAGATTGGTATCAGAGCCATGGTTATAGAGAATTAGGTTATTAGTAATGCTTTTAACCTAGACTATAACCTTCCTAGGACCCTAATGTGAGTTATCTTGCGTCTAGATTCTTAGTGCAACAAATATACAAAACAATCACCTATCCATTTGTGATTACCCAAACAATTCAAAGTCCTAGTCCATTCATAGATGTCAAATCACCAAGTTTGACAATAGATCATCATCAATCCTTAGATAATTTATTTTCAGGCCTTTAAGCCTTGAAAATTTTCAAAATCTCGTCAAAATTTTGGGTTTTAATAATGTGAACACATGCAATCCGAAAGGGTGGATGCCTGTACCATGAGTTTTCAGTCTAAGGGTAGAGTGTTCGTACAAATCCGCATTATCGGGCCCGTCACTCTTACCTGGAAATCTTAGGGTGTGTGTCCACTTATAGGCTAAAGCATGTCTTCATGATATACTATAAATTCCCATTTACTTTGATTAGTCGCTGTGTGTCATTTTGTTTGTTTTAAGTAACGAACAAACGATAACAATCCTTATGTTTCGTCGATATTTTTAACGTCTCTTTTGATTATCCAATGTCTCACACGTTTTCTCTCATATTTCCTTCTCTTTTAGAATGCCTCCTCGTCGTAACGCTACTCAGGATGCCGAAATGGCGGCAATGATCGCTCAGTAGATAGTTGTTGTACTCCCAAACCTCATGACCCAACTAAACCAAGCCAACAATAACACTAACAACAACAATGCACCTGCTCCATGCAACTTTAAACAATTCAATTCGGCAAAACCACTCAAGTTTACTGGGTCTAAGGGAGCTACTGGGCTCCTAAAATGGTTTGAGAGTCTCGAAAGCACATTCTACCATGTTCAATGTCCCAACGAGCGCAAAGTAGAGTTTGCATCGAGTGTATTCCAAAAGAGAGCACTTATATGGTGGAACGAAGTTATGAGGGATAGGGGTGCCAACGTGGCGATGGCTCAAATGTGGGAAGAGCTTAGAGCTCTCATGATGAAGGAATTCTGCCCACGACATGAACAATGGGCACTTGAGAATGAATTCCATGATCTTAAGCAAGATAGTGGGGAGCATCATGCCTACACAGATAGTACGAGGAATTGAGTCTGCTATGTCCCACTATGGTCATGCCTTTGGATAAGGCTATTGAGAAATACATAGATGGTTTACCCGATTCGGTTTAAGACATAGTTACCGGTAGTAAACCAGCTACCGTTAGAGAGGCTGTCGAACTAGCCGCTTCCCTAACTGATTCCCTATTGACGATGTGACAGAGGAATTGAACCTCCTCCAGCCAGAATTCACACATGGAGAACTTGGCATAGAGTCGATTCCCTTGGAGTAACTCGAGAACCAAACGTAGATGTTGCGCGTGCTAGATTTTCGACTTCGAATAGATAAGGATGTCCTCGATGAATACGATGACGAAACGGTCAAGAAATGGTTTCACACACGGTTCATCAAATCCATGAAAACTGCGGGTGCATTGGTTAAACCAAAGGGCATTATGACGAATTCATAATGGCCGTAACGGGTTTAGAAAGCGGTTTTGGGTATATCTTCTTCCTGAATGCGTAACTGGTGGTAACCTGAGCGTAAATCAATCTTCGAAAAACATGTAGCACCTTGCAATTGGTCAAACAAATCATCGATTCGAGGCAGGGGATAACGATTCTTGATAGTCAGCTTATTCAACTCCTTATAGTCGATGCACATCTGGAACGACCCGTCCTTCTTTTTGACGAAACGGACTGGTGCGCCCTAAGGAGAGGTGCTAGGGAGAATGAAGCGTTTGTCAAGTAATTCCTGGAGTTGACTCGAGAGTTCGTGCATTTCGGACGAAGCGAGTCGATAAGGAGATTTAGCAATAGGGTTGGCTCAAGGAATGAGGTCAATACGAAAATCAATATCACGACTCGGGGGTAAACCAGGTAGATTATCAAGAAAGACAAGAGGAAAATCACGAACCACATGCACCTTATCAATTGCCTTCTCTTTCTTTTCCTTCTCCGCTACTACAATGTGTGCCAAGAAAGCTCTGTATTCCTTGCGGAGATATTTGCTTGCTTGAATGCACGACATGAGTTTGAGACCTTTCGCAGGAGTTTCGCCATACACACAAAGTTGATCACCATTAGCGAGCGAGAAACGAATCATTTTATCGAAGCAAACAGCTTCAGCATGATTTCACGAAGAAACTCCATGCCTACTATGATGTCAAAACTTCTGAGCTGCATCGGGATAAGATCGATAGGGAAGATGTGATTGTTGAGTTCGAGAGTACAATCACGAATAACAGAATTGACAGCGACGGTTCTTCCAGTGGCAACTTCAACATCGAACGTCGAGGGGAGATGGGCGCGCTTACGATTAAGGAGCTTTTCGAATTCAAACGATACAAAACAGTTATCGGCTCCAGTATCAAACAAACATGAAGCATATATACCATTTACGAGGAACGTACCATTAACCACATTGTTGTCTTACTGAGCCTGGCGGGCGTTGATGTTGAAAGCACGTACGTGAGCTGCTGGCTGCTGCTGCTGCTGCTGTTGCTGGTGCTGCTGCTGTTGTGGCTCTTGCTTCACCACTCGATTTGGTCACATGTTTGCGAAGTGGTTGAGATCACCACACGCAAAGCAAGCTCTAGCATGGATCGCGGGTGCAGCAGCCGCTTGTTGGCCTTGAGGAGCAGGAAGTAGAGCTTGTTGAGCAGGAGCTTGACCTTAAGCTGGAGCTGGAGCATGATGTGGACCAGTACGGCAGTTGGCGGTGAAATGGGCGTACATATTGCAGTGCACACAGTATCTGCAAGCAATCCCCACTGGATGATGATAAGTACAAGTAGGGCAAGCCGGGTGAGGACCAGTGTATGCACGCTTAGCTAGCGGTGCATGGGTAACCAGTGCCGCTACTTAGCTATGTTGGGGTTGCAGTTGGGCAGGTACTGCTTGAAGTGGAGCGGCAGCTGTGACAGCGCAATTTTTGCTACTATTGTTGTTGTTCTTTCTCTTGCGGCGGGAGAACTTTGAAGAATGCGGAGCGACGGCGGTTTCAGCGGTGGGAGCAGCGGTAACTTGATGGAAATTCTTGGAGGCCTTATCAAAGTAACCAGCCTTAACTCGCTTGTCGTTGATCTCGGCAACGAGCAGAAAGGTTTCCTCAATAGTTGTCGTCTTCGCGACTTGAACGAAATCAGCCATGCAATCCGGTAGAGCACGTATATACTTCTTGATGGTGATTTTGGGGGTAGTAACTTGGCCTGCAGAGATTATGCTCTGCTGCTTAGGAAAAGTAGCATGATAGTATAGCATGATTGCGAGTCGATCGAGAAATAGCAAGTAAGCTCGTGCGAAACCCCTACCGGGTTCGCACAAGTCGGTCTGTTGGTACCAAGACTATAGACTAAGTCGTTTCTAAGACATCGACCCGGACTAGGTCGAGTCTTGGCTAATTCCCTATAGTTATGGCTCTGATACCAATCTGTCACACCCCAACCGATGGCGGAAACATCGGGGCATGGCACTGAGCGAAATACATTGTCCATGAGTATCCATAACAACTATTAATTACCAGATATTTAAACGTCATGTCCCATACCATAACATATCCAAATAAAACAGTTATTACAAATAATTGTCTCAAAAACAAACATTGTTCCGACAACTCAGATTTAGCGTGACATAACTAGACCCCTAGCTTGATTCACCAAAGCACAGCATTCCTAGCATCTTAAGCACCTGTCACATACGTTAAAATAAAGGTCAATACACATAGTGTAAAGGTGAGCATATAAGTTTAATATTATAATAGAGTTCAAAATCGTTTACGCATGACCAACATGTAACATGTAGCAAAGTGAAAGCTAGTAGGTTATTGACAATGAAATATGCACAGACGTGACTGCGAGTTGTAGAATGCGCAACACATATCCCCACTAGGACACGTGAAGTAAAGCCCTTAACAACCCCTGCCCACGATAGGTGCTGAGTCCAAACTATAGTACTATCGTTGCTAAGGTGTCAGGCAACAGTCACTGTGTTAACATAACATACAAGCATTTATCGAATAACATGTAACATGCAATAACGGTCAGCGTATAAATAGTGTTTGCGTTGTGTGTTGATTGTGATTTGCATAAGTAACGTATGTAACACCCAAGAATGCGTAAAGCAAAAAGGGATCAAGTATACTCACAGATAGCATTTAAGTAAATAAACACACTCTTGGATTGAAGGGAGCGCTGAGAGATTAGCCTGAACAGTTAACGATATCATGTGCGATAAGCCGTACATTAAACGGTGCGAAGTGACTAAGTGACGAAAGGTAATCCGATCGGATGGTCATTCGATCGGGTGTCAATCCGTTCGGATGGTCATCCGATCGGATGGCCATTTGGTCGGATTGACATTCGTTTGGGATGGATGTGTTTATGTATGATGGCTTTGAAGTTTTCGTTGTAGCATTTTGAAAACAGAGAAGTATCTCTACCTTTCAGGTCGATCGATCGAACGGTTGTTCGATCGGATAGCAATCCGATTGGCGAGACCTTACAGTTGAGAACAAGTTCACAGCAGGATGGTCATTCGATCGGATGGTAATCCGTTAGAACTGATGATCTTTGAAAATTACGAAAAATGCTTAAGTGTTGGAGATCCAATCGTCAACTGATCGGATTGTCATTCGATCGGATGGCAATCCGATCGGACGACAATTCGATCGGACGACAATCCGTTCGACATTCAGATCTTTGAAAATTTGAAAATGTTTAAGTATGAAAGCTCAAATGCAATCCGATCGGATGGCAATCTGATCGGACGGCAATCCGTCCCAACGATCTGATCGTCGTGAAACTTGATTATTTTGAAAAGTGTTGCGGTTTGATCGAGACGATATGACAACGTGTTGAACAACGAAACCTTGTCAAGTCCAAGTCGTCCGATCGAACATGAATCACCCTAATCCGACAAGTTAACTGTTCTTGACGGTTATTGATGTTCATCCCGAAATCGGTTGTCTCATTGATAGGATCTAGATCTCAAACTGACACATCACTAGAAAAGAGTAGAAGGCCTGAGTGAGCTCCGATTCTATCGGTTTTGAGTGCATTGAGTGTAAAAGAGTTGAAAGAAAGTTGGAAAAGTATCTTTCAATCCTTTTAACTTTGAAATTGTTTAGATCTATGCGAAAACATCGTTTAATCATGTGGAAATCCTTCAGATATGAGATATTCTTGGTGGAATGAGGTCAAAACTTGAAGTTCATAAGAACTCCATGATGACATCATCCTAGAATACCTCAAATACGCTGATTTCATGGTTAAAAGTTAAGATTCAAAGGTGAAAAAGATGAAGAAGTTTGTTTAGATTGTTAGTGCATGCATTTGTCGACTTCGTCTTGTATCGAGTCTTAGTCTAGGATTATTAGATCAGGGCATGTTATACGAGAAAAGGTCAAAGTTTAGGAGGTTAAGAAGCTGATTTCGCTCCAAACAGCATATACATGTGATTTCACCCGAAATGGTTTCAAGCGAAATCAGAGTGTTCTGATTTCACTCCTGATGCTGTTTTGTCCTTTCGAGCGAAATCAAGTCGGCTATAAATAGCCCATGAGCGAAATCAGTTGAATAAGTTCTTGTTTACAGATACCGAGGTGCTGCTGGTTTTCCATTTGGTTGTACAAGCTGTAATATCAATCAAAGGTGTGATTTAAGTGAATTGCTAGCTGTTTCTACGTCAGTTACTTGTTTTCTGCACCTGTAACTGATCAAAACTCCTCTGATAGACTCATTTGGGTCAGCAAACGATCCTACAAGTGGTATCAGAGCTCAGGAGGAGGAGTTCTGCAGAGATTAGCTAGATTTCATCGAGATTTCTTGTTTCTACACCTTCTTTCTTCATCAGAACGAGATTTACCGGTCAAAACCTGTTCAAACTTTCACAGACTGTGTATAAGTACCTATTATCAAATCCCTGAAAGTTTGAGCTTAAAATTCGAAGTAAAAATGGACAAAATGGACCCCCGAACTGATTTCGCTCGAACGGATGATTTCTGATTTCGCTCCTGTGGTACACCTAATGTCTAATTCCGCTCCAAAACTTAGAGTCTGATTTCGCTCCAGGCTGCAACATTTTTGATTTCGCTCCTACAAAACTTCTGATTTCGCTCCAGATAGCCACATATTCTGATTTCACTCCAACTATCCTTCTGATTTCGCTCCAGAACACTTCTGATTCCGCTCCAGAATTACAAACTTTGATTTCGCTCCAAATTCTGTTGTGATTTCGCTCAAAATTTCAGTTAGTGATTCCGCTCCAGGAGTTGTTTGTACTATTTCGCTCGAAAAGTTACTATTTAAAAAACGTGATAAGTAATCATGGATTCTGAATTCTACAACGCCTTTGCTACTCTGACTACTCCGGCTACGATTACTCAAAGCATGAACATGGAAAACGAAACTGGAACTTTACAAAAACCCCCCAAAGCTTATGGGAATGGAAGAGTATCATGTATGGAAAAAGCGTTTTGAAAATTGGGTACAAGCAAACCATCTGAAAGCCTGGGAAAGTATTGAAGTAGAATATGTTAGACCACAAAGTAGTTTAAATCATGACAAAATTATTTCCGAATTTACAGAAAAAGAAAGAGATAGTTATCGAGGAGAAAAAATGATGATAAGTTTGTTGCAACAAGCTGTGAAAGAGGACATATTTGTGTTGCTTCAACATAATGATAGTGCTTTTTCTATTTGGCGTGCACTTGAGAAGAAATTTGAAGGAAGTACGGAAATGCTCAAGAGTAAAGCCTCTCTGTTGAAGAAAGAGTTCGAGTTGGTTACAATCATGCCCGTTGAATCTACAAAGGCACTCATTGAGAGATACTGTCATTTAGTGCGTACTATGGGTTTGTTGAAAATTACTAAGACTCCAGCAGAATGGGTTGAGAAGTTAGCCGACGCATTACCGCAGAAGGAATGGGGCACTTATCTCATGATTTTAAAGAATTCTGGAGAATTCAGTCAATTGTCAATTGCTCAGTTTATTGAAAAGTTAGAGGCACAGGATCTTGAACAGCAGAAAATTGCCAGAATGAACAGTTCAAGCAATCAGCAAGATGTCAAATTGTACTATAAAGGAAATGTTCAGACAGTTGAAGTGAGTCCAAAAATTCAAACAGCATTTAGTGCAGGGAATTCATCCGGAACAAGTAGTGAAAGCTCAATCAATACTAGTTTTTTTCAAATGTGAATCCTCCGAGTGTTCAAGGTGCATCTGTTGGAAATGGTCATCTGATTCAGTGCAATGTGGCTTTACATCTTCAAAATGGACAAAATTATTCTGAAGAAGTTGTGAAAAGTCATATGGGATTATTGGTCACTGCATTAGAATCTTATGAAGGGTTGATTGCCGGAAAAATTGGTAATCCGATGCTCACAAAGGAATATTATGACCAGATTGATGCAGAGGAGTTGGAACTGATGGACATTAAATGGGCCTTAGCTAGTGTTTTGAGGAGAGCAGAAAAATTTAGAATGATTACAGGAAGAAGTGATTTCTTGGATGCAAATCTTTCTAACTTAGGTTTTGATAAATCTAAAGTTGTCTGTTTTCGTTGCAGGGAGAAAGGCCATTTTAAAAGAGAATGCAAAAATCAAGAGCCTAGTGGAGCAAAGAATCCTTTTGGAAAAGATGATTACTATCGGAAGTCTATATATCAGCAAATCACTCATCAACCACATCAACAAAAGGAGCCACAAATGGCACATGGGAAAATGATTGAAGATGCAAACAAGAAAGTTTATTTTGGTATCATTGATCAAGATGATGAAAATCTGGCTCCAGGATTTAGCTGGGATAATTATTTGAATGAGAATAGAGAGTTTAAATCTTCTATCGCTAAAATTGTTCAAAAGCCAGAATTGTTGAAGGAATGGATAGCAGTGTTATCTGATGAAGAGAAAAGTGAAGATGAAGGATCTGTTTCATTAGAAAACAGTTCATCAAAGACAAGTGATGATGATGAGGAGATTGAACAAATAAATATTGGAAAAACTCATTTATCTTCTGACAGTTTTGAATTTTACTTTGCAGATAAACAGAAGAAACTCAAAGAGAGAAAAGCTGCAAAAGATATGAAAGAAACCAAGATTGTTGAGAAGATAGTTGAAATTGAAAAGATTGTGGAGGTCGAAAAGATTGTTGAAGTCATGAAACCTTGTCTTAAATGTTCAGAATCTTGCAAAGAATGTGAAGTAAAAGATGAGAGGTTTAGTGAATCAGAAAAGTTGAAAGAAAAATTATTGTTCGATGTGAAGAATTTAAAAGAATCATACGATGTGTTGAATAGAACAGTGAAAGATTTGCAAACGACAAACACTGAAAGAGAAAAAGCTTTGACAATGTTGAATGCAACGATGATGTCAAAGCAGAAAGAGATAAATTTCTACATTGAAGAATGTGCGAAATGGAAGCAAGAGTTGGATGGTGAAAAAGTTGAAAATGAAAGAATCAGACGTTTGCTGAGAAGTTATACATGTTCTGAATACTTAATTGACAGAATTTACCCTACTGTTGCAGGTTTCGAGGCGTTTAAAGATGAAGATAAAGACAAGAAGTCAAAGAAGAAAACGGATACTGGTAAGAAACAGAGTGTATGTTATAATAGGTGTCCACCTCCGATTTGGGAAGGGTATTCGCCTAGAAAACCGAATGTTGAACAAGTCTAAAAGGCAGTTAATCTAAAGTTAGAGTCCGAGATAACCGATGTATTACCCGACAACATTGACATTACATTCACAGCGTCCGACACAGATCATGAGTCCGAATTAATAAAAAGAGTGGTTGATCAGGTGTTGGATAAGGATGAGGAGTCAGAGTCAAAATCCGAGTCCGAAAGTTCATGTCAGTCTGTTGGAAGTTCGAGTTCGTTCGAAAAGAGTTCAAAATCATTGGGAAAACGGGTTTATAGTAAAGAATTTTTTATGTCAAAATCTAATTTGAATGACGAAACGTTTGAAGTTGCATATACTATGAATGATTCTGACAAATTATATTTTGATAAAGAGTTTCCAATAAGAAGTGTTCGATTTGAAATGATCAAAAACGTTTTCAAAATGTCAGAAATTAATATTTCTGAAATAAAAGATTTAAATCTTAAGGAACGACCTAAAAAATACACTTCAAGAGTTCAACAGCGGCTAAACAAGAAAAAGAATTACAGTTATGGTTTAGATTTTCAAAAGAAACCAAACTATAAGTATAATTTCAAAAAGAAAGGATTAGGTTTTATTCCACCCGAAAACTATAAAAATGAAAAATCTTCTAAAAATACAAAATTTGTTTCAGGTCCGTTTGCTGAAGAAGAGAAGAAGAGCTCATTCTGGAGACAATCAAATGAAGAATTTCTTGCTGAGAAGAGGAAGAATGAAGTTCAGAGAAAAGAAACCAGAACCTGTTTTCGATGCAATGAACTTGGTCACATTGAATGGAACTGTCCTAAAGCAACCAACACAAAACAGCGAGTTTCTGGAAAATTGAAAGAAGTTGTTGTTGATAAAACAGAACCACCAACTGAGAAGTTTAAAGTGTTTAAAAACTCTACATATGAAGTTGGTGAATGTTCGAAAAGATTTTACAGGCGAAGTGTGAAACTTGACAACCAAAAATGGGTTGTTAAGAAATCTGAAGTAAAATCTGGTGATGAATCTGATTCCATAAAATCAGAGGAGCCACAATTTGATGAGAGTGATGAAAACTCAGTTCCTTCAATGGATGATGAGAACTTTCCACCATTGAGAACTGAAAATTTTGATATTGAAAAAACTTTTAATGGAAATGTGAAGAAATTTTTTTGAAAGATGGTTGATGGGAAGGTTAAAGGGGTTAAAGACTTTTACGCTACAAAGAAAGCAACTTACACCCCAACAAAATCTGAATTGAAATCACCCAAGGCTGGTCAGGCTTGGGTGGACATTTTCTTTGATTGACAAACCTGACTTGCCGGAGATCCCAAGTTTGTAATCGTGGATCAGGAATCAGCATCTTTCTTAAAAATTGATTGTGTAAATGAATCTTAAAGTTTGTTAAATTTTACAGATTGTGGAGTTGTCGGAGATCCCAAGTTTGTAATCGTGGATCAGGAATCGGCATCTTTCTTAAAAATTGATTGTGTAAATGAATCTTAAAGTTTGTTAAATTTTACAGATTGTGGAGTTGCCGGAGCTTCCTGGTAGGTAAGCGTGAAGCAGAAATCGGCATTTTAATTGGTAAATGATCGTGTGTAGATGTTTGTTTCCTACACATGGTACAGGTGTTTGTGTTTCACAATTGGTACAGAGGGTGCATTCATGCATATGGTAAATCAGGGACATTAATTTGTACTTGATTTACTACAAGTGATTGATGAACAATATGATGAACCATACCCCTAACGTACAAGTGAACCTACAAGTGGTTATAACAAAATTATTTTCCGGAAAAATCATTTTGATTAAAAAAAACATAAGTGTTTTCAAATCATAATGAGAAAATAGTTTGTTGAAAGGGGGAGTTCTGATTGTTAATGCCAAGAAGATGGCGATTTGAGGCGATTTGATATCGGTTGTCATGTTTCTGTACAGTTTATTTTCAATTTTCTTTAATGTGTTTGCATTTTAGGGGGAGTAGAAAATTTCAGAAAATCCAAAAACATTAGAAAATTTGAAAAATACAAAAACATGATAAAATAAAAATGAGTTTTGTTGTGAAAAAGAGGAAATGATAGTACATCAGTGGACTGTCACAACATGCTAAAGAAATGTAAAGTAAAAATGTGATAAACAATCTTACTGAGGATATGCTAGTAGGTTTTTACACATTTAGTAGATTGTGACGAGATATAAATATAAAAATTTCAAACTTGCTTATTCTGTGGGTAACAACTTCTTGGATATATAGGTAACCCCTGAAATCTTGTTTGAAAGGTCCCTTATTCTGAGATACTAGGTCTTTATGCTCAGTGATATCTAGGGTATTATCCCGGGACTTCTGCTGTATGGAAATACTGACCTAGTCCCCGGATAATACTTTCTGCAAATGCTTTGAAATATAAGCTCGCCCTCAGCAAGTTGATTAAACAATGAAATTGATGGTCACTGCTGTTGTAACGAAAGATCCTCTAAAGGGGACACATCAAAAGTCGAAGCCGTCATCTCTCTGCGTATACGGACGTATCGACCTGAGCTCTCACGGCCCTCGCATTTTAACCCCTGACAGATATCATCTGTGGTATACTCACCTGTAAGACTGAATATTGGGATCTGGATATGGGAGTATATTCAAGTGGTGGGACACACGAATAAGTTTAAAAAATTAAGACATTAATATCATATCTCGGATCAGTTGAAATTTGTGTGAAAATTTAAGTGGACCAGTATACTAATAATCTAAGTGAATTGTTTAAAACTTAAAATGAAATAAAGCTTAACGGTGTTGGTGACTTGTCTCAAAAACTGATATGATCCTCTTACACGAACTCACAAAAATATTGTTTGTAAATATTTCTTTATTGCATTACATTTTTTCTTTATTTCAAAATCCAAAAATATTTTCAGTGTGTTTTAGCATAAAGTTTCAAAAACCCAAAAAGATTTTTGACAACTAGTATTGAAAATCTGATTTTCAAAATTCTGAGGGCTAAACATGATGAGTATAATTTGAGGGGGAGTTTGTTTTTAAAACTGATTATTTTTTTGATCAAACCTTCCAGTGGTTCATCAGTTTGATATGAAAAATCATTTTGTTTGATTTTGAAAGAGAGTGTGAGTTAGTGCATGTTTTTATTTTTGAAATATGTAAGTGAGAGAAATTTACTGTGAGGTAGAGTTTATGCAGGTTTAAGTTTAAGCTAGGTAATGATCATGAGCAGAAAGAAAGTCTGAAGAGCCAGGTCATTTGATCTTGACAAACTTATGGTTTAGAGAGCAAGGTTACAATACCTGAGAACTCAGATTGTGAAAGCCAGAATACAATCCTGAAGCTGATGATGCTGATGAACTGAAGAAATGCCGGTATATCGCAAGGGGGAGTCTGAAGACCTGCAAGAAAAGATTGAGAGAGTGAAGCCCAGAGACAGATCAAGACTGTAGATGCGAAGACTCGACACTTAAGACTCGTCAACATCTAAGGGGGAGTCTGTTAGTGCATGCATCTGTCAACTTCGTCTTGTATCGAGTCTTAGTCTACGATTATTAGATCAGGGCACGTTGTACGAGAAAAGGTCAAAGCTTAGGAGGTTAAGAAGCTGATTTTGCTCCAAATAGCATATACATGTGATTTCGCCCGAAATGGTTTCAAGCAAAATCAGAATGTTCTGATTTCGCTCCTGATGCTGTTTTGTCCTTTCGAGCGAAATCAAGTCGGCTATAAATAACCCATGAGCAAAATCAGTTGAATAAGTTCTTGTTTACGGATACGGAGGTGCTGCCGGTTTTCCATTTGGTTGTACAAGCTGTAATATCAATCAAAAGTGTGATTTAAGTGAATTGCTAGCTGTTTCTACGTCAGTTACTTGTTTTCTGCAC
Source organism: Helianthus annuus (assembly GCF_002127325.2). Lineage (NCBI taxonomy): Eukaryota > Viridiplantae > Streptophyta > Magnoliopsida > Asterales > Asteraceae > Helianthus > Helianthus annuus. The sequence continues at coordinate 15,836,960 of NC_035437.2, read as the reverse complement.
CTGTAACTGATCAAAACTCCTCTGATAGACTCATGCGGGTCAGCAAACGATCCTACATAGATCATAGAAGTACAAGATTTGAGTTGAAAACTTACAAGAATCGCGAGAAATCGAAGGAAAAGTGGGCTAGAACGCTGGTCGAACGAGAGAGAGAGAGCTGTCACATCACTGTTGGTGATGTGACAGGGGTATTTATAGGTTGCCAAAAAGGGAAACTGGTCTGGCGAGTTGAGTTTCGGCGTTTTGTTTTGCGTGTTGGGTGTTGCAATGCGTTTAAGCGAGAGTGCGATGCGATAGTATTAAACATTAATTACAAATAACTTAACCGACACTCGCAAAAATACTATATCGAACATACAATCATCCTAAATAACTTGTGTTTAGCGTTTGCGATTGATCACCACAAACATAAAGTAAACATGCACAAGTAACACATAAATAGCACACACACGTAAAACAGTATACAGAACCTATAAATCAAGTTGCGAATGCGATTGCTATGCGATTAGCGATAAAGCGATAAAACATGCGATTAAACCTCGATTATTAATAGATGCTCCACATAATACAACTAAAGTAAATAAATAATAGAATTCGATTACAAGTCAATGAAGTAAAGTCAATAGTTAGGCAAGGAGCGACAGATCGCAATTAGCAATCTTTTCTTCCTTTAACTTTGACTTTGACTTGCACTTTGACTTGCGTAACACGGGAGGCCCCTCTTTTGAAGGTGATGTTACCCTCGGCTAAGTGGTTTGAGTCAGCAGAGATACAATCCCAAATAGCCGGTTTAATGTATTAATAGTAGTTTACATATGAGGGTATCAAGCCATTCGGACCCCCACCATCCAATACCAGTGGGTATTGAAGGAGGTCCTAGTAAGCTTGACCCAGGTCCTTGCAGGATCTATACACTGAACAAGGCAAGAACCTTACTAAACCATTCCCTTAACCCCCGACCAGGTAGCCAACATACCTCTATATAGACCGTGGAGATATGAATGGTGTTATTCTTTTGCTTTATATAGACAGTAAAGTAATGCCAAGACACCACGGACAAACGATGAAGAAAATTCACCTTCAACATAAGAAACTAGTTATTAAAGTCATTAATACAAAACCAAGTAAAAAGTGCCGAAAGATTTAAAATCAAAAGTAATACATAAGAGACTTGTCTTCACCAAGTGATGTAAGAGACTTAACCAAACGTGGCCTTTGATTAACAAGAACTCTTACTATCAATCGTGGATCCCGAGACTACTACACACTCTATAAAACTTTTTTGTTTTTGTGACTTTTATTTAAATTACGTATCTTCAAACAAAGTTTCTTTGAGGAACTTATTTGTTTATTGCTAGACTTTTTTTTTCGATAGAGAAACGTCACAAGAAAACCGAGCTTTTTACTAAAATAAAAGGTGTTGAAAAGAAAAAGGTTTTGGCGGGTAAAGGGTGTTTGTTTTGTGGGTTTAGAAATGAAAAGATTTAGGCTCAAAGGGGTTAACTATGGGGATTTTGGGTAGGTGATAAAGAAAATGAAAAATAATGGTGTTAAAAGGAAAATGGGTTAGTCCTAATGCCTCCATCATTTACTTGGGTTTAAGTTGGTAAGGACCAGGAATGTATCGTCGTGGCAAGTTCTAGAGTCGTAAGAACCAAGCGGCTATTCACACAAGAAACGAAAAATGAGCATTTAGTTTAAAGGTGTATGCTTGTATGCTCAATAAAGGCTCAAAACTCACTTGTTGTGGGAATGGGTTTATAATTTGATCAAGTATATATAACCGAATTTTAATTAGATACGTCATGCCTTTTCATAATTTTCTTATGTTGGTTCTTTTTATCACGACGCTATCGGTTGTAAATTTGTAAAAATATAACCTTTTTAGAACTTGTTATTCCCAAATTGAACCAAGCCAAGTAAAAAATGAAAATTTTTGAAAAAAATTTGGGGTGATTAGTGGTTCCAATAGAGTTTTGTGTAAGGCTTGTTATTAGGACTTGCAAAATTCATGGTTTTAGCATTCCCCCCATACTTGAATTACACATTGTCCTCAATGTGTCCCAAAAATAAGTTTTTAGGTTGATTGAATGTGTAAAAGAGTTTGAAAAACAAGGGTTGGTGTTACTGGACACCTGGCCACGGCCTCATGTTGGCTGAGCACGACCCATGGTCAGAGTGCCAGTAACAGAAACATACAGAATGTGGCCACAAGGGATGCCTGGTGGACACGACCCCGTGGTGGGCTGGGTTCAGACAAACAAGAGGTTTAAAGGAGTGGATACGGGGGTGTGCTGGCTGAGCACGGCCCCGTGGTGACAATCTGCAATCAATGAAAACAGGTTTGTGACTTTCGGGTTGGGTTTCCGGGCTTATGTAGCACTAATACTTAGTGCTTCCAAATTTCCTGGGTAACTGTTTGGCTTAAATACCACACCACACAACAAATAACAACCAATCCTAAACTACCAAAATTAATTATCCAACATCACATGCAAACGAAAAAATATAATGCAGAAAGTAAAAGTGTTAAGGGAAGTAAATTGTTCAAACTTTGGCACGCAGGCCAGTTAATTATTCGTGGGATAAAGGTGTTAACCTGAGAGAAGCTGCATCCGATGTCACACTACTTCCAATGCCTCCGAATCAGTCCATGTCCTCGTCTTCATCGTCTCCTCCTTGATACACCATGTGGTCCCGGATGTAGGTGATGTCATCTTGCATTTCAGAGAGGTTCCTCTCCATTGCTCCGACCCGGGTGGAGGTGTTGTTGGCCATGTTGTAGGTGTTGCGGGTACATAAGATATTTTCCTGCAAAAGATCATGCAAACTTTGAAGGTTAGGAAAACCACCCCCATGAGAGGAGGAGACACCCAGCTGGCCATGAAATTGAGGAGGAGGAGGACGGTTTGGGGCGGCCTGAAGAACGAGGGCTTCCTCCGGGTTCCAAACATGCCCTTGAGTGGTTTGGAAGCGGGCTGTCCCGTCACCCGTCTCGTGGATGATCCCCATCGAACGACATTGAACGAGGTCTACCTTTCCTGACCACGGGCCCTTACGAAATGATTTTGGCATGCGCTGAAGATAGGTCTTGAAAAGGCGGTAGATCCATCCTCCAAAGAAGATAGGTGTCGGGGAGGAAGCCAACTGATTCAGGTGCATGTTTCGGAGGAGTAGGTGTGGGACATCAAGAGGAACACGGTTGTGGATGCAATATAAGACCGTCAGATCAAGTAAGTTGACAACACCGGTGCTATCACGCCTTTGACTGAGAGAGTTGCTAGGGACTCTATGAATGTAGCAGTAGAGAGGGTCCCGCAAATAGGAGCTCTTGGTTTGGTTTAGATCGTATGCTCCGTCCCCGATTTGAGCCCATGCCGTCTGACGCATGTTGGTTGAGATCTCTTGGAGACCACCCGTGTTTTCTTCTTCACTGGACTCCTCTTCGGAGAACAAACCAATTTGCACCCCAAATTGTGCGATTGAGGTTGAAAGCATCTCCCCCGTGCACCGGAATTGGACTCCCTCTCCGTCGAACGGCTCTTCTTTAGCTTTGAACGTGAAAGTGCTGTAGAACTCCATGCTATACTCGTGAACTGCATAGAGTCTAGTGCAGAGGGCCACCCTTAGTGGACCCGTGACTAGGGTGTTGAAACGGTCTAGCTGCCCCACAGCTTCTAGGGTCTCGAGGCATACTTGTAACACCCCCAAAATTTCACCTGCGGAAACCCCGCGAGGCGTGTTACGCATCAGAGTTCGAGCCACCAATCACATTGAACCAATGATAAATTTTCAAATAAGTCATGACATTATTTTACCAAAATAAGTTGTCAACATAATATTAGTTCTCAAAAATTGTGTAGCGGAAGCATGTAATAAGTTGTTTAGCAATTGTTTCATAATAACGCATAAAACCAATGTAATTCAATCTAAGAGCTTCGATCCATGACCACTCCAGCACTCCCAGATAGCAAGCTTCCCCGTTCCAAAATACTTAACGACCTGCGAGCATGCAACACGTGTATCAGACAAAGCTGGCGAGTTCACAGTTTTAGAAAACGTTTGTTACCCGTTGTGTATAAAACCGTTCAATACCCAATGCAAGTAATATTGTTAATATCTCATTTCCGAACAATGACGGCTCCTGAAATACACGACTGCCCTTCCCACGTACTCCTATCTAGTACTGGGCCAGACTGGGTCATTAGTTCACCTCCATCCTCTACAGGCACGGGGTGAGGGTGCCAAACCTAAGTAGCGCTACTAACTAATACCCGATGAGGGACTTACAAAAGATGATAGGTGAGAATATTAACCAATATACCCGTTTTTACCCAAAGACTTATCCCCCCATGGGATACCCACTGACTGTCCCCAACCACTGGGACGCATGCTCGAATGTAGTGAACTCACCTTGGTTTGCTCGGTAGAATTATTTACTCGTTTAACAACAGTGATTTACCAAGCCCTATGATAGTTACACATAACAGTCAGTTTGCATATCAGCACAACACGTATCATTTCACATTTAATCATCAACTAGTGTACACGAATACAAGTGTTAACATTCATCAGCAGGCATGGCATACCAATTAATCAAGCCCAAACCTGTTATATTTCGGTCAACTGTTATCCTTCGGTCAACAGTTATCCTTCGGTCAACAGTTTTGTTTCGACACACAGTTATATTTCGATTCACAGTCATCCTTCGATTCACACATATCTTTCGATCACACCTATCCTTCGATCACACATATCTTTCGATTCACACATAACTTTCGATCACACATATCTTTCGATCATATTGTTATCTTTCGGTCATGCTGTTATGTTGTTTCCATAGTTTAAGCAATATTGTTACAATCACTAATTAATTCGGTTGACCATTATAACTGTTTTCCCTAATTACCATTTTCAATTAACACAATATCAACAAATCAATCAGTAACATATAGATCAAACAAGGCAAGTTTAAGCTATCTTACAGGAACCCTAATCCAAATCAACATGAACAATTCTTAACACGCAACTCTTTCCGTAACCGTCTATCACGAAACAATATTTACGAACATCACATCACTCGAAATCAGCAGGCCATATATGATCATCATACATTAACACAAATAATCATATCCAGTCACATTAACAATCCTAAGTATGAACATATACATGCTAACAAACATTAATCGGTGGTCATGATTCCCACAAATACCAACAAGAACTCGAATTAAGTAAGGATAATGTACTAACCAGAAGATAACACTTATCACAAGAGAGAGCCACGAAGGGGGGGGGGTCCTTGACTACTGCCGTCGCACAATCAAGAATAAAAAGGCTTCGGTGATAATGTTTAAGTTACTGCCGTTGATGGTTTTTGAGAGGAAGTTAGGGTTTGCAACCAGTATAGTGAATTCCCTAGATAACTTACGTATACATATCAAAAGAAAGGAATGGGCCAAACCGGTTGGGCCTGAGTGGAAAGACTGGGCCGAAAGTTGAGGTCTTGGGTCGAAAGATCTTAGGTCGAAGGATCTCAGGTCGAAAGGTCTCAGCTTGAAAGATCTCCTGTCTTTCGTTCGAAGGATATCCGAAAGATTGTCGAAGGAGCTTATCTCTTACGGTCGAAGGATCTTGGGAATTCGGGTTGTCACATCATCCCCAACTTGCAGAAAATTTCGTCCCGAAATTTGACAAGTAAGTACGAGTGAAGTGACAATCAAGATTGCTGCGGATTTTCCCCAGGTGTTACATCATCCCCAACTTGAAGAGGAATTTCGTCCCGAAATTCACCAGTGATAATCATGGTTGGTTCCACCTCTTGAACCATTGAGGGTATTGAAGTTTCAACGGATCCTTACATTCCTATGCAAACTTCAGTCCACGTATTGAGGTTTAACAAATCCACACAATTGTCATACAACTTATGCTAGCGGACCTTGACTCCTTAGTCCGTGTTTTCGATAGGTTCTCTGATAAATACAACCGTTCCGATGACTTCAGATTTCGACAAAGGTATCATAAGGGTTTCATCAGGCAACACAGTCTCACATCCATGTCATACATACTATTACGACTGTTATCCCACCCCATCAATTAGTCCGGGTTTGTGAGCCATGTCACAGTTTCATTCTAGTAATTCGAATGTTCCCACGCGTCGAAAACTAAGATTACCATGTTTACTATAGTGTACTGCACTCTCCTGGGGTGACACTTTCGATCATGACACGTTCGTCCCCATCAAACTCCCAGAGTTTCTTAAGCTCATCAGTTTTCCCTAACAGTTACGCATTGCCATCCAACAATTCCGATCTAAACAATCTTCAAGAGTTTTGAGCTCAAGTCCTGAACCTGTGATTAGGTTATCACTCACCTTCATTCAACAAGGAGATTAGCGTTACTGTCCAAGCGATGCCTCAAACAAGGTTATATGCATACTAATACGGTAACAGCTGCTGTAGAACTCACCCAGGGATAAGCGTCCTTCTAGTTCTACTAAAGTTAGCCATACACATGCTCACAGCATGTCCTCGTGAGCAAGGAGGGTTCGCTTACTCTGATCGGTTGCCCCACGGTGATACGAGATGTTCGTGCCTAGACGTAAGCCGAGGATATCGTGTATTGCTTGTCATAAATCAGGTATAGCTCCAATATCAGAAGTAACAGAAGTTGGCACCTCATGCCTGAGAACGCCTCTCTCAGAAGAACACCCACAGCTTGTGAAGACCCGCTAGTTTTCTTGATTGCAAGAGAGTGTGCTGGTTTCGCGAGACAATTGACGATCACCAGGTGATATCGGTTCCGTTCTGAGTTTTAAGTAAACCAATGACAAATTCATGGTGTTTGTTCTTGTTTCCACATGGGTGTTTCTGGTTACTGCCCCAACAAGTAGGTTTCCGGTGTTCCACTCTAACTTTCGCACATGTCCAACATCGTTCGTGTGTAGTGCTATGGGGCCTTCCTGCCCGGTCATTCATACGAGGCTTAAAATCCTAACATCTGCTATCAAGTCCAGACTACTGAAACGTCGGAGTCGGTGTGCCTTGCTCAGTATGAGTTCCATACAGTTGCTGCATAGTGGGATCCACATTTGTTCCATGAGCTAACGAATATCGTCCGCCTTGCCAAAAGTTGCTTCTCCATGGCTTGCATGAACCCAGCTTGTGAATTCTCCTCCATCAGGTCTTCACTTCGAACAAGGTGAGTCTGGTCAGGTGGGTTAGGGTGGATAGCGAACTGCAAAGTCATGTACGTTCAGGTCTCACGGTCGTAATCATCCAAGAATTCCATCCAGTGTTCTCATCAACTGATAAAGCTTCTTTCGTAGCCAGGGTACACGGGAGGCCCTTGTGATCGGTCTAAGTAACGCGTTCGGTACCGCCCAAGTAATGCCTCCAAGTGAATCCAGAGACCACGATTCCTACCACCGGTTGTGTGTGTCGTGCTGTTCTTCTTTGTAACTCCATTACGTAAGCCGTCACGTCCTCGTATCGCATTGGCGTGTAACTGTAACTCTGATCCGAACAATCGTGGTATACCACTAGATCACTTGCACCCTCAGGTAAAGACGATCCTGAGTACGTTGAAGCGTCGGAATTAGAAAGGTGAAAAGACGTTCTCCTGTTCTGTCCCTCACGAACACAACACTCTGATGCGCTTAAGGAAGTTAAGATTCGCGATATTTGCAAGTCATGTGATGAACCTACAACAGCATACACTGAAGCCAAGAAATGGTTGTACCCTCGAAGGGGTCTTGGGTGCCAAATCAGTTCCTAACAAAATGAATCCTAGCACGATCCACACGTATTCCCACTTCGTTGTTTACATGATCAAATACATACCTCAAGTCTAGATGTTACATTCAACCAGACTTCACACGTAATGACTTTTCCCTCAGGAGCTCCGAGATAAGCTACGGATGTCGTCCATAATGTCCCTTCCCCCTGGGAATGACTCAAAACGTCATCAATAAAGACGGTCGATTCTTGTGGTCCATGAGCTGCTGGTGTGTTGATTATCTCAATGGTCATGGTGCACGAAGTCGCGCTGGCCGTATTGTGTTTGATGTGCTGTTATAAAAGCATTATTCTATTGGACTTCCGTCTAACGATAGTTCATTCGTTAGCCAATCCTCGTATGGAAGCTTGACTCTCGCAACTCGTCGATAAACTTGCCAATACATGGTCGGGCAAACGGTCCCTAGTTGCCACTCTGTTGAGTTCTCGATAATTAGTGCGCGTATGAAATGGTTTATCTCCACGGATATAAATGGGGTTTCCCAAGCGGAAACTAGGTCTGCCAAAACTACTGTCCAACAGTTCTCGAAGTAGCTTATACAGTTATTGCAACCCTCCCGGTGCAAGGCGATAAGAGTATGAGTGTTCGGGGCTTCCTTTAACGTGAGATCACTGTGTTTCCAACTAATAGTTGCGGTAATAGGTCTGAAAGTTCATCTAGTTGCACATTGAGATGGGTCACAACAATTGATGGATCCTCAATCCCATCGCAATTAGCCTGATCATTATGGTTAGTTGCTATTACAGCGAGGTCATCCTTTCATAGACGCCTTCGGGGCTGTCGTTACTGACATGATGCTAACCTTCTCACTACTCGGGCACTTCAATGCATAAGGTGACGCTAAATTTCTTCCCACAGAGTGCGTCTGAGCGATTTATCTAGTTAATGAGCCATCACTGACTACTGCATCGTAACCACCGAGGATAGTAAAAGTGAGACCGGTGTCGAACGCCTGTCTCCCGTAAGGTCGAGTTTGTGTCCTACTAACATGTGCGGTCGCAGTTGACTTGCCATCAGCCAGTTCCATAACATGTTTGGTTTTGCGAATCATCAGGGTTAAACAGAATTAGGGAGAAGCGATTTACCGCCCAACCAAACCACCATGTTGTTATTGTCCTATCGTTGCCCACATCAATCCCAACTTCCTTTCCGTGAGCACCCCTGCCGGTGCAATTGTTACAGTCACGCGGATTCCTCCCGTTTCGCCATCGCTCTCGTGGTTGTGGTCGTTTTGAATTATCAACGTCCAATACATGCCGAAAGCACCTTCATTTCCATACGGTAGGCTACTATTACAAGTACCTGGGTGTCACGAATACTGTTGCTCTAATGTTGGTGCTTGAAGCCGAACGCCACGTTCTTCCACCACAATGCCCCCTTTTTTTTTCACACTTCGTGCCGAGTTCCAAGGTACTACTCGTTGTGTTAGAATTTACACATCCCATACTAAAATCGATTGTCATTGCTAAAGTTCAGATTGGTTTGTAACAGTTGACTCCCGCGAGTCGCTGACCAGAGTTAAAACTTAGATGGAAGTCAGTTCGCTGGTGTTCGTTGCTGGTAATTGAAGTCGGTAGGATACTACACTCATCCTTTCGTTCAGCATTCCAGCAAACGATTCGAATTATCCCCAGTGTTTCAAGAGTGTTGCAAAAGTGATCGTACTTCGAGATTGAGGGCGTTAGTGTGTTAGGTTCAAATAAAGATAAGTGAGGAAGGTAATAACCATTCATTCGACGTTACCACATCCAACTCAGGGACGTTCGTACAAGCACCTAACACCCTACACAGTTTGCTAGGCGTTCTGATGAGTGTTCCGGTAATGTTTGTTAGCCTCGAGATTCGTAAAAGTTCGGTGGGGAGTGAAGGGTTCGTGTTTCAGAAAGTTTGTGTTCATGTAAGAGTCACTCACTGCTATGCCTCCTATAGGCCGTTGTGTGCCACATTAGTCAAATAACAGTGCGGAACCCCTTTTTCACTTGTTAAGCCTTGCTGGGACTCGCATCGTAGAAGTGAAGAGCTGTGTACACAATATGAGGGTAAGAATACTTGGTACATTCCGTACCAGCTTGATAGGCTGCTAAAGCCTCAGCCACGAGGGTGTTGATTAGGTCATTCAACTCAGCCTGAGTCATGGTGATGTTACCACATCCATGTCCTCGTTCACTCATGTTTCTATAGTTGGGAGTAAACCGATTTAGAAGTCGAAACGAGATGAGAGTCAAGTGTCATACTGATATTCACGTACTACCAAGTTCACACATAGTAGGGCAGAACCCTCCTCACGCTCGATAAGTCTCACTGGGACTTGCATGCACCCCGCGTCATTATTAAGTGTGCACCCATAATAATAAGGCAATTTGCATGCTTATCTCAGTGCTTCTTAGTTCGCGCTCAAAGTTTCCCCCGTTCAAACAACACAACAGATGATATCATAGGTCTATGGCTCGCATGAGTTGATGTGTGGGGTCACGCTATCAAGTCACTATGGTGCGAATTGTTTCAGTTCATATACATTGTGGGTGTGTGACTGTTAAACAAGTAATGCATAAGGTGAGAGAGAAACGAACCTTGCAATCTGGAGCTGAGTGTCATGATCGATTTTCGAAGTTGTTCGGTTATAGTCTGGTTTTATTAAACGTTTTAAAACCTAGTTCACTATAACCAGTGGCTCTGATACCAACTGTAACACCCCCAAAATTTCACCTGCGGAAACCCCGCGAGGCGTGTTACGCATCAGAGTTCCAGCCACCAATCACATTGAACCAATGATAAATTTTCAAATAAGTCATGACATTATTTTACCAAAATAAGTTGTCAACATAATATTAGTTCTCAAAAATTGTGTAGCGGAAGCATGTAATAAGTTGTTTAGCAATTGTTTCATAATAACGCATAAAACCAATGTAATTCAATCTAAGAGCTTCGATTCATGACCACTCCAGCACTCCCAGATAGCAAGCTTCCCCGTTCCAAAATACTTAACGACCTGCGAGCATGCAACACGTGTATCAGACAAAGCTGGCGAGTTCACAGTTTTAGAAAACGTTTGTTACCCGTTGTGTATAAAACCGTTCAATACCCAATGCAAGTAATATTGTTAATATCTCATTTCCGAACAATGACGGCTCCTGAAATACACGACTGCCCTTCCCACGTACTCCTATCTAGTACTGGGCCAGACTGGGTCATTAGTTCACCTCCGTCCTCTACAGGCACGGGGTGAGGGTGCCAAACCTAAGTAGCGCTACTAACTAATACCCGATGAGGGACTTACAAAAGATGATAGGTGAGAATATTAACCAATATACCCGTTTTTACCCAAAGACTTATCCCCCCATGGGATACCCACTGACTGTCCCCAACCACTGGGACGCATGCTCGAATGTAGTGAACTCACCTTGGTTTGCTCGGTAGAATTATTTACTCGTTTAACAACAGTGATTTACCAAGCCCTATGATAGTTACACATAACAGTCAGTTTGCATATCAGCACAACACGTATCATTTCACATTTAATCATCAACTAGTGTACACGAATACAAGTGTTAACATTCATCAGCAGGCATGGCATACCAATTAATCAAGCCCAAACCTGTTATATTTCGGTCAACTGTTATCCTTCGGTCAACAGTTATCCTTCGGTCAACAGTTTTGTTTCGACACACAGTTATATTTCGATTCACAGTCATCCTTCGATTCACACATATCTTTCGATCACACCTATCCTTCGATCACACATATCTTTCGATTCACACATAACTTTCGATCACACATATCTTTCGATCATATTGTTATCTTTCAGTCATGCTGTTATGTTGTTTCCATAGTTTAAGCAATATTGTTACAATCACTAATTAATTCGGTTGACCATTATAACTGTTTTCCCTAATTACCATTTTCAATTAACACAATATCAACAAATCAATCAGTAACATATAGATCAAACAAGGCAAGTTTAAGCTATCTTACAGGAACCCTAATCCAAATCAACATGAACAATTCTTAACACGCAACTCTTTCCGTAACCGTCTATCACGAAACAATATTTACGAACATCACATCACTCGAAATCAGCAGGCCATATATGATCATCATACATTAACACAAATAATCATATCCAGTCACATTAACAATCCTAAGTATGAACATATACATGCTAACAAACATTAATCGCTGGTCATGATTCCCACAAATACCAACAAGAACTCGAATTAAGTAAGGATAATGTACTAACCAGAAGATAACACTTATCACAAGAGAGAGCCACGAAGGGGGGGGGGGGGTCCTTGACTACTGCCGTCGCACAATCAAGAATAAAAAGGCTTCGGTGATAATGTTTAAGTTACTGCCGTTGATGGTTTTTGAGAGGAAGTTAGGGTTTGCAACCAGTATAGTGAATTCCCTAGATAACTTACGTATACATATCAAAAGAAAGGAATGGGCCAAACCGGTTGGGCCTGAGTGGAAAGACTGGGCCGAAAGTTGAGGTCTTGGGTCGAAAGATCTTAGGTCGAAGGATCTCAGGTCGAAAGGTCTCAGCTTGAAAGATCTCCTGTCTTTCGTTCGAAGGATATCCGAAAGATTGTCGAAGGAGCTTATGTCTTACGGTCGAAGGATCTTGGGAATTCGGGTTGTCACATCATCCCCAACTTGCAGAAAATTTCGTCCCGAAATTTGACAAGTAAGTACGAGTGAAGTGACAATCAAGATTGCTGCGGATTTTCCCCAGGTGTTACAATACTTGTCTTGGAATTTCCTCGGGCCTTGTTGTGAGAACATCAAAGCGGGCTTGGAAGTCCCACTCATTTGTCTTGAACTTTGTGAATTTGCTGGCCATCTGAAAGAAAACACAAAACAATTAGCATGAAACGATATATTTTCGAAGAAAACTGAAAACAGCAAGCATGACACAGCCCCGTGGCCACTGGCCACGCCTCGTGTTCAACCAATTTCTGCTGGCCACGCCGCCGTGCCCGCTGACCACGACCCTGTGGTCAGGGTTCTGTTTCCCAAAAGTTATGTTTTTCGACCCAGTTTCGAAAACTTGAAAATTTTTGGTTGAGTAGGGGCGGTTTTCCCCGAAAATGAAACCCCAAGTGCCGTTTTTCCAAAAACAAACCGTTTACCCCTTCAATTTTCTTTTTCAGTTCAAAAACAAGGGTTTGAGGTTTCCATTTGAAATCGGGCAAATCTACAAACAATTTCAGTTGATTTACTTCCTATAACATGTAACTATACTAATACTAACAGATCTAAGCAAAAAATTTGAGGTTTGGTTTGATCCAAGTTCAAGAACCCTAGATTTTTCCCCAAATTTTTGATGTTAATCTACATGCAAATCGTCAAACTAACTACAAAAGATGATAGAAATATACCTTGTTGACGTTGGATTAAGAAAAAAACGTAAAAATCTACAGAGATTTACGGTTGAACCAGAAAGTTTTCGGGGGAAACGGGTCATGGTAAAATGAAAATGAGAAGAAAAGGGGGTTTTATGCCCGACACTAGCCGACCACGGCCCCGTGTCCAGCGGGCACAGCCCCGTGTCCAGCGGGCATGGCCTCGTGGGCAGGTGAAAACTAAATTTTTTTAAGTGCACGTGTGAGTGACTTATTTCCCGAAACTTGGTTTTAGAAATCTTACCGATTTTAGAAGCTTTCCCGACGTCCATTACCTACAAGATATGATGTTGGTGCACAAACCTTTGTTCCTTCCTCGACCGCTTGTAGCGAGATCTCTTCCTCTTCATCCTCAATGAATCCTTGATAAAGCTTTAGCCGTTGTCCATTGACTTTGAATGGAATTCCATTCCGAGATTTCATTTCAATTGCACCGGTGTGGAAAAATATGGGTGATAGAAAAAGGTCCAGACCACCTAGACTTTAATTTTCTGGGAAATAATCGAAGTCATGAATTAAGCAATAGAACTTGATCTCCTACCCGAAATTCATTAGGTTTAATGTGTTTATCATGCAAACTTTTCATTCTTTCCTTATAAATTTCGAAGTTAGAGTATGCGTGATTTCTTAATTCGTCTAATTCATTTGATTGACAAAATCGATTTTTACCGGCAGTTTCTATGTCTAAGTTTACGTTTTTTGTTGCCCAGTAGGCTTTGTGTGCTATTTCTACTGGCAAATGACAACTTTTTCCATAGACATGCTTGTATCGGGTGGTACTTATGGTTGTTTTATATGCAGTGCGAAAAGCCTATAAAGTGTCGTCTAATTTATCGGCCCATTCCTTTTTATTTAACCCTACAGTTTTTTCAAGTATTCTCTTTAAACCTCGATTAGTCACTTCGGCTTGTCCATTTGTTTGAGGGTGATATGCGGTTGAGATCCGGTGATAGACCCCATATCTTGTTAAAAAAAATTCAAGTTGATGGTTACAAAAATGGGCACCCCTATCACTTATTAATGCTTTTGGAGTTCCAATACGAGAAAATAATCGTCTCAGGAATCTTACCACAATTCTTCCATCATTTGTTGGAAAAGTTTCGGCTTCGGCCCATTTTGATAAGTAATCCACTACCACAAGTATATATTTGTTTCCTTTTGACGGGGGAAAGGTCCCATAAAGTCGAGTTCCCTTTGTAAATGGTTGGCCAATAGAATCCCAAATCAAATACCTTTCGTGCGGTACTAGGGGCACCATGATGTCCTCTGTGCGGACCTTCATGACAATGGCGGAGAATTTTTCTTGCTTCACCACCATGTACGCATCGTCGGATAAGTTGGTCGACACACATTTTGAAAAGATAAGGATCTTCCCAAAAATAATGCTTTACATCGGCAAAGAACTTTTTTCTTTGTTGATGCGACCATCCTTTTGCGACTATTCCACTAGCTAGGTAGTTGGCATAGTTGGCGTACCATGGCTCTTCTCGGTATTCCACCATTTCTAAGGACTTTGTTGGGAATTTTTCATTGATGAGCTCGTCCCTAGTTGCCTCCAAAGCTGGATCTTCCAAGCAGAATAGATGATCTGCAGCGGTGTTTTCTGCTCCTCTTTTGTCTTTTATTTCAATGTCAAATTCTTGGAGGAGTAGAATCCATCTGATTAAACGTGGTTTCGCATCCTGTTTCTTAAAGAGATAACGAATGGCTGCATGGTCTGTATAAACTATCGTTTTACAAAGAACAAGATAAGAACGAAATTTATCAAAAGCAAATACTACAGCTAGTAACTCTTTTTCAGTTGTTGTAAAATTTTCTTGTGCATCGTTAAGTGTTTTACTAGCGTAATATATTGGGTGAAAATGCTTATCTTTTCTTTGTCCCAATACAGCTCCAACTGCAAAGTCACTTGCATCGCACATGATTTCGAAAGCTAATTTCCAATCAGGCGCTATCATGATAGGTGTATTGACTAGCATTTTTTTTAGTGTTAGAAATGCTTGGTTGCAATCCTTGTCAAAGATGAATGGTGCATCTTTTTTAAGTAATTTTGTTAAAGGTCTTGAGATTTTAGAAAAGTCTTTGATAAATCGTCTATAAAACCCGGCATGCCCTAAGAAACTTTTGATGGCTCTAATGGATGATAGGGGTGGTAATCGGGAAATAGTGTCTATTTTAGCCCGATCAACCTCCATGTTAGGCCCTAAAGTGTGAGACTGACGCATCAAATTAACACAACGGGCTATGGTTACGAACTGGGCCGTACCGGGTTAGTTTATATTAGGTTTTGTACCTTTATAGGTCACTTGGGCCAAGCTTTAGACCATGTGGGCCAAGCAGGCCCAAGGGGAGACCATGTAGGGAATTGGGCTTGAGTTAGTATATAAACAAGTTTCTAACTTGTTTTTAGGTTGGAACCTCTCTTAGAGCCTCATGGTTTTCCGAATTCCTACAGAGAGAGAGAGAGAGGCGATTTGTTGGTAAAGACACTTATACCAGACGGTTTTGCTAATTCAAGTAATAGAATCGTGTGCAAGTGTTGAAAGGTGATTTTGGTGTTATTGGTATTTCTTATTTTCATGTTTTTCTTGAATCTCACCAAGTTTCGATTCCGCACAAACTTGGTGATCGTTTGATATCAGAGCCATTAGAATCTGTTTCTAGGCTCGATTTGATATCAAATATTCAAGATTTTGAAATTTTTGTTGAAAATCATCAAGAACATTCTTTGCGTTCTTCGTGTTCTTCGTAGTGTTCATCCGAATTTTATTGAAAATTCCTTTATTTTGGTGTTTTTGATCTTTTGAAAAGGTGTTAACAGATTGGTCCAAAAATTTTAAAATTTACAAAATTGTTTTTAAAAGATTTGATACAATCAAAAATTGATTTGAAAATCCAAATTTTTGGAATACCAACTGTTTCCTAATATCCCTATAAGATTCAGCTTAAAATTTGGAAAAGGTTGTTTCCCCACGGTTTCGAGTCAATGATTTCAACTGATTGTGGTGATTCTAATTTCTAGTGAACATTACACACGGTTTCGAGTCCCTTCCTTTTAAGGAAACATAGTGCATTTGGTCTCGACTCACAATAACATCATTTTCATATCATTGTCTACACTACGGTCTTGAGTCATCTTCACATCTTCACCCAGGTCTCGACTCATCACAGTCTCGACTCAACTTCACGGCTCCGACGACTACCATAAACCTGCAACTTCAACGTATCTTCGGCTACCACTTTGAACGTGATCATCAATCACTTCTGTTGAATCATCTGAGTCGCAACGTCGGTTCCGCCAATCAACCAAATCCAGTCGAAACCACGGTCTCGGGTCATCAACTTCATCGCCGGTTTCGACTCACAACATACTCTTCAAGGTCTCGAGTTGCACACTTCTCTGTCTCGAGTCGCAACCACTTTCTCGACTAAGGTCTCGAGTCATCAATTTTTGAGGTCTCGACTCAACTGGTCTCGAGTAATCGATTTCATAATCTCAAGTCGCAACCTTCGTTGAACTTCACAAGAAACTTTTCGAGTCGAAATCACAACCAACTCCACTGATGTCTAGTGTCATCTGATTTCGAGTTGATCTTTCATCTTGAGATTTCGTGTAACATCATTATCTTCGTCGATATCTGACCACCACCTTCATCACGTCCGTCAAATAATCATCTTCTCCGTCACCACTGCACTTCAACAATAATCACTAACCACTCTCATCTCCAAACTATTTAGATTGTGTTGGCAGAACCTACAGAGACAAAGAAAACAAACACAGGGAATTGTTTTAGTGACGTTTTGGGTGTCAGGAAAGGTTTGGGTGAAATTAACTAATAGGGTTTGGTTTTGGAGGAACATCATCAAAGGTGAAGTGACGTTTAGGATTCTTTATAATAATAATAATACATATTAAGAATAATAATAATACCTATTAGTATTCCTTAAAAAACTTATATCCTATTAAAAAAAAGTTTATTTTATAAAGAAATAAATAAAAGGTTGGTTTATGAT
Source organism: Helianthus annuus (assembly GCF_002127325.2). NCBI lineage: Eukaryota > Viridiplantae > Streptophyta > Magnoliopsida > Asterales > Asteraceae > Helianthus > Helianthus annuus. The sequence continues at coordinate 15,819,750 of NC_035437.2, read as the reverse complement.
AAGCTTTGACAGATTTTGAGGTGCGGTTCAGAAAGCGGGTTCATTCACCTGCAAAGGGTTTGAGTTAGCGAGTACATGGGTTCTCATTTGGTTTGTGTTTTGAGGAGAAGAACAAAAGTATCAACCATCCGCTGAAATTATGGCATTCATATTTCACAAACCCATGGCTCAAGAAATGATTATTGAAGATATAATTTCTGTCTTTTGCACTCCTGGGTGTCGAGAAAGGGTTGAGGCATATAGAATACACAATGCTGAGCAAATACAAGATTACCAGGATATAAAGAATAAAAATTTACTTTATCAAAAAATGAATAACTTTATAAAGAGAAAATTGAAGCTTAGCAAAAAGACATCATCAAACTTAAGGATGATGTAAGTGTGATAACATGCCATTTCTTAGAAGCTCAAGAGAAGGTATGCATTTTAATCAAACAACTGGAAGATATCAGAGAAAGATATCGAATTAACGAACTCAACATTAAAAAATATGAGTCTTCTAGCAAACTGGTCAAAAATTTGTGTGATCAACAACTTGCATACAAGAAAAGGAAAGGGTGTGGATTGGGATTCAATCAACTTCCTCCTCCTTATAATGATAATTACACATATTTACATGTCACTGATGAATGAAAGCAAGATGACTTATGGTCCTAAAACCGATAACTCATCAATCAACAGCAAATCTGTTGAAAGTAAATGACCAACCTCCTCAATGAACTTTGTTTCTAAAGGCATGTTTGATCCTAACAGCTCGTTTACATGTGTAGATAAAGTAGTTGACTCAAAATGTGGAGATATTCTTGGGGGAGAACAAGGTTTTAGTTCTGATTTTTCTTAAACGTCTTTTGATAAAACTGAATCTAGTTATGTGTTTGGACAAAATTTGTTTAATTCGTTTTGTGCTTATGTGTCGTCTAGTGGGCTGACGTGATGTCGTGGTCACAATCAAATTTAATCCAAATACTACTAATAGATAGCGGTAAGTGGGTATCGAACACAGGGAGTTTGTGAAATATGTGTTATTTGAAGTTTATCTAAGTTAACTAGAATTAAACTAATTGCAACAAAATTAAATTCAAGAGTTGGATTGATTGATTGAGTTTTTAAAACTAAAATTACTATTCTAATTGCAAAATGAAAATTTGGTTTGTAGACAATTTAGAGACAAATGACCATCTTTAGTTTCCGATTTGCTTCGACGTTTGTGCTATCATTCCACTAGAAAGAACTACATAGACATAGTTCATGTGTGATTACTTGTTGTGATAAAAGGGAACTAAGTACTCAGATTACTAGAACGTGAGGTTGTTACCCGATGACCAATTAACCCTTACCCAATCCTAATTCTACCCATGATATCTCGATTGCCAATGGCACCAAGAACGTATGGTTTCAAACTAGATTAACATAAGAATCAACAATTTACAAACAATCAATCACACACCATAACAAATAAATCATAAAGACAAAGTTTGTTATTCTAGAAATAAAGAATTCAAGCACAAAGTCTTACATAACCTTCAACCAAAGATGATCACCATAAGTTTAGCCACTCATGACTTGGACAATCATCATCACATACATATCAATGTTCATCGGAATTAAAAACACTAACAAGATGTTTCGAAATTGTTTCAAGCTCTCAAGAACACCCAAAATTCGTCTCCAAAGTGTATGTAACTGAATGGGATTTATTGGACATCAAAAGACACCATAAATCCGCATTAAAAGGTGGAAGTTACACATTTACGCAGGTCAGCGCCGTAAGCTACGGTGGCCACCGTAGCTTACGGTGGCTTGGAATGGCTTACGGTGGCTTGAAACTGGCTTACGGTGACAATTTTTGCCAGTCGGTGTCGTAAGCTACGGCCCTTGCCGTAGCTTACGGCAGGCTTCAACCTGAAAACTTGTTTTCAGCATAACTTTTTCGTTTCAACTCCGTTTTCTTCACCGTTTTCGCCTACGTTCTCGTAATTTCATCCTCTATCATGTGTTATTCTTAGTTCTTCTATTCAAAAATTTTATTTTTTCATTGATGCTCCAAATTCCTTCCCTTTTAAGCTCCATTTGCACCTGCACGTCCAAACAACTAGTAGTTACCAAGTTCAAACAATTAAACGTGTAAAGCATGGGATTTTAATCTTTTTAAGGCACTTAAGGGTTGTCCTACGGACCACCCATCACATCCCCACACTTACCCGTTGCTTGTCCCAAGAAACCCATTCAAAAACCATTTCAAACTACAAGCGATCATGATGCAAACCAAGCTAAAATGTATCGTCCCTCTACTAACCTTTTATCATACCAAAAGACACACCCCTCACAAAAACTCTCGGTGACAAGTAATATTAGCACATTATGCTAAAGCACTCAATGCATATGTGTGATTGTGCGACAATAAGCTTGTATAAAAATCAAGTTTCCTCCTATCAAATATTTTAGCATGCTTATGAATCAAAAGGACTTACGGGTTGTAACGGGGCTATGTGTAAAGGTAGGAAATAGTGGGAATGTGAAAGTAGCTCGTTGATTCGACCCGGTTTTTATTTCTACTACTAAACAAAGCAAACATCAACTATATACACAACTTCTTCAACATCTCAACTACTATTGCAACTAAATACTTCTTTTTGTATTTTTCTCATATTTTTCTCTTTTTCTTTTCTTTTCTTTTCTTTTTTTTATATAACACATAAAACTCAACAATATATACAAGAACATCAATAATCACAACTAAACTCCTAAACCGGGTCGTCTCAATAGGTAAGGTTTTGCAGGAAGTAGGTTTGGGTCGCAACTGAATGGTATAAGGCTCAAACATGGCTTTCTAAAGACCAAACCCCTACCCCTCACAAACCAAGCTCATATATGTAACGTATGAGGTCCAACCCACCAATCCCACACTCGCACACATCTAGATGAGGCTACCTAAAAGTCCCCTATCATTTTCACAAGCATGCTAACTCTAGGATTTAACAAGATTTCGTACACAAGTTCTATTAACACAATAAACACACCGCCACTCAAAACAAAGAAAGCATCATTAATAATCATATGTGGCTCAAACTCTCACCAATAAAGGACTAGAAATGGGTGTCGGTGTGTCAAGTGGAACAATCTCAAGTTTTCAAATTTTGACAATTTTCGCTTGGCTTCACAAAAAATTATAAAATTCTCAAAAATTCCCCCATCATCCCCACACTTGGGATACATTGTCCCAATGTATGGTTTTGAGGAAAAGATCGCTTTTAACCAACAACATTAGCTTTCGCTAATACTCTCAAATCCCAAATTTCTTTTTATTTTTTATTTCTATATATATAAATATTTTGCTTACTAAAACACCACCAGCTTTCACAACCCATCAAACAAACACATCAAAACACCACCCAACCGCCCAACCATAAACTTAAACATGAATATATACAAAGGTGCACAAAATGAGAACAAGACACGACCTGATCAGTAAATCAGCAGTGTTGGTAGTGATGCAACTGCAGTAATCGGACAGGAACATAAACATCTCTTGGATTCGCTGATATCTCAACGGGGATGTTGCCAAACATCCCCACACTTGAATCGTTGCATCCGCGAGGATTGAAATGTAGTAACCTTCCAAAACAAAACAAAACACAAAACACAAAACACAAAACACAAAACACAAAACACGAATACAATACAATACTCTACATCCTCGGGCTGCCTCCCGAGAGCGCTAAGTTTAAAGGTCTTCAGCCAGACCATACCTGATATATGCGTTATGGTGGTCCGAATGCACACTTACCCAAAACATTTCCAACGAATGCCCGAAAATTTACATGACATCTCCATAGGTTTGTCAGTATAATTGGCATGTTCAGACTGCACCTGCGGCCTTTGCTAATCCCCTTCATGATATGTACCTTGATGTCTTGTAGTTTCACCCTCCTCATCTTCTTCCTCGAACTCTCTTCCCCACACTTGTTTTTTTGAATGCCTGATATGGGAAGAGGTTCGGTATACATATTCATCTTATCAGACTGTTCTGCCTCATAATCTGCACACACTATCTGATGCACCAGTGACTCTTCATCCAATAAAGGACTCATTGGTGTGGTATTATCCTCCACAACCTCCTCCTTCATGTGCGAATAGTCTCTAATATCATCAGGTAATGGTGAGAGGCGTTGTTCTATTTCAATCTTCATTTTTAAATTTTGACACTTAGAAACTAAAGAGCTGATTCGGTCTACATCGGAAAGGTTCGGTGCTGATAAATACTGCTCGAGTTTGGACAAAGTTACTTCCAATATAGCAAGCTCTTTCTCCTCCTCGGTCTGATAAGTATAAACACCTTCGGGCTCAGAATACTCTTCGGGATGACATTGTCGATATCCCTGATACGGTCTTAAGATGCGCGCATCCATCATTTTTTTATTCCAATACTTTGGGTTTTCTGAATACACCATGCACACATCATAATCATAAGTGTGATCGCGACCGCAACAAAAACATAGACCATCTGTCCTTGTCTCATAATAAACATCCTCATCCCGATCATATCCATCCGAGTAATAATCATCCTCCATTTCTTATTCATAATCATCAACGTATGATGGAAGTGGAAGCTGTGAAACATAAGACACCGGTTTTCCATGTGCCCTCCTGTAGTGGGCCTCATGGCAACCGATACACGGATGACGTGGAACCCCGCACAGTCTACACGTAGAGAAGCCAAAATCTGTGTAATGCACTGTCATCCTGCACAACACCACTCAACTGCCAAGTGTAAATCACGAACATCAAAGAAAATCTTTTTGGGATTTTAAATTTTTATTTTATTTTATTTTATTTTATTTTTTTAAATAATACACAAGATAACACACATTGCGCACTACTCCCCGGCAACGGCGCCAAAATTTGACGTGATGTCGTGGTCACAATCAAATTTAATCCAAATACTACTAATAGAGAGCGATAAGTGGGTATCGAACACAGGGAGTTTGTGGAATATGTGTTATTTGAAGTTTATCTAAGTTAACTAGAATTAAACTAATTGCAACAAAATTAAATTCAAGCGTTGGATTGATTGATTGAGTTTTAAAAACTAAAATTACTATTCTAATTGCAAAATGAAAATTTGGTTTGTAGACAATTTAGAGACAAATGACCATCTTTAGTTTCCGATTTGCTTCGACGTTTATGCTATCATTCCACTAGAAAGAACTACATAGACATAGTTCATGTGTGATTACTTGTTATGGTAAAAGGGAACTAAGTACTCAGATTCCTAGAACGTGAGGTTGTTACCCGATGACCAATTAACCCTTACCCAATCCTAATTCTACCCATGATATCTCGATTGCCAACGGCACCAAGAACGTATCGTTTCAAACTACATTAACATAAGAATCAACAATTTACAAACAATCAATCATGCACCAAAACAAATAAATCATAAAGACAAAGTTTGTTATTCTAGAAATAAAGAATTCAAGCACAAAGTCTTACATAACCTTCAACCAAAGATGATCACCATAAGTTTAGCCACTCATGACTTGGACAATCATCATCACATACATATCAATGTTCATAGGAATTAAAAACACTAACAAGATGTTTAGAAATTGTTTCAAGCTCTCAAGAACACCCAAAATTCGTCTCCAAAGTGTATGTAACCGAATGGGATTGATTGGACATCAAAAGACACCATAAATCCGCATTAAAAGGTGGAAGTTACACATTTACGCAGGTCAGCGCCGTAAGCTACGGTGGCCACCGTAGCTTACGGTGGCTTGGAATGGCTTACGGTGGCTTGAAACTGGCTTACGGTGACAATTTTTGCCAGTCGGCGCCGTAGCTTACGGCAGGCTTCAACCTGAAAACTTGTTTTCAGCATACCTTTTTCGTTTCAACTCCGTTTTCTTCACCGTTTTCGCCTACATTCTCGTAATTTCATCCTCTATCATGTGTTATTCTTAGTTCTTCCATTCCAAAATTTCATTTTTTCATTGATGCTCCAAATTCCTTCCCTTTTAAGCTCCATTTGCACCTGCACGTCCAAACAACTAGTAGTTACCAAGTTCAAACAATTAAACGTGTAAAGCATGGGATTTTAATATTTTTAAGGCACTTAAGGGTTGTCCTACAGACCACCCATCATGGGCCTGATGTTTTGGGCAAAACTGTTGATGCTTGTGTTGAATCTTTAAATAATAAGTCTGATGATGGATGTTTTTCAATTAATGATTGTGATTGTGACATTTCTAACTCTACAGGTTATGTTGATGTGACAGGTGAGGTCCCTCGAGATATATTCAGTGAAACCACTGAAACTTCTTCTCAAGAAAATAAAGAATGTCCTGATTGTTCTTCTGAATCAGTCTCAGTGGACGTCCCTAATGTTGAATCTAGTGGGACCCCATTAGAAACCGTAGCTGAAAGCAAACCTCAAGTAGATTCACATGATACATGTGTTGATGAAACACGTGTTGATGAAATTTCAACATGTTCTGAAATTAAAACTGAATCAGAGTTTGTTAAAGAAGAAAAAGTGGTTGAAATAAATGAACAGTCAGAACAAAACGTTTCTGAAAAGGAAGTTAAAACTGAAACAAAACCAGTTTTTCAAAATGGTCATGATAGGAGTGTGAAAGATGAACAACATCATCCGTCTGATTCTCATGCTTATGCTAGTTCTGATCATCCGTCTGATTCTCCATACATCGAAGCGACAGACATGTTTCAACTGTGGAATTCCTGGACACATTGCTAGAAATTGTGTTCATCGTCCAAACGTGCAACAAAATGCCAATACTCACTCTTGTGCTGATGTTTGTGAGCCAGTTCACAACACACAAAAGGAGCCAAAACGAGTAGATCAAAATCAGGGATATAAGAAGTCTGCTCATCAAGGACAATCACAATCTCGTAAGGCTCGTGACAAGGTGAAGAAAAGCTCCAATCAGGGAGAAAAGACGAAGAATGGTGCTCAGAGCAACAAGACTTCTGCAAACAACAAATACAAGCACCAAAATTCATCTTCGTCTGAAAGTAAAGTGCAGGCGCATCCAACGCAAAAAGGACGGGTTTGTCCTTCAGGACCTCCTAGAGCAAATCAAGCTGCTCAAAATGTCTTTCCTATGAAAAGGCAAACTTGCTACAACTGTGGCATTGCGGGTCATATTGCTAGAAACTGCACAAATCGTCCCTATGTACCTTATTATACACAGCATCAGAGGGTTACACCAAGGGATAAATATAATTCTAAGCCAATGAAGGTATCTTCACCTACCGCAATGAAGAATGTGAATCCGAATGTTAAACCTTCTGATGAGGATTGGAATGCTGCTAAAGCAAAAAGAAAACAAGCTTTGAAACCTACACAAGTTTTGAAAAGTAACAAGGTTGATAAGCCAACTGTTTAGCCAAAGGCATCTAAGAAACTAGAAAAGCCTAAACAAATTTGGAGAGCAAAACAAAAAGCAGCAACCTCTCCAATCCTTGAAACGAAAGGGGACTTGTGTTTGAAGGAAGTATCTTATTTTGATGCTTCGGGAAATCCCAGGACCACGATGGCCTGGGTACCCATGTCTTACTAATCTCCTTACTTTTCAGGAACAACCAAGGAGGAGTTGTTGACAATCTCTGGAATGTTGATAGCGGTTGTTCCAGAGATAAAAATGGTTACATTTCACTATTGCAAAAAGTTCAATTTTTTTTTCAGATGATATGTTTCCTTTGGAGGAGATAACAGAAGTAAGATAAGATCAGCAAAAGGTACAATTTAAATTCAGTACTTTGATTTGAAATTGATTAGTCTTCAATCTGATGACAGAACGGTTAAGCAAAAATATTTTTTTTTCTTTCTTAGTTCATTATTTTGTACATAAAGTATCCTTTCTCTAGTAAATGTTAAATTTGCGCATAAGTTTTATGCACAAATTTAGGGGGGAGAGACAGATACATAGTTTAGGGAGAGAAAAACGAGAAAATCCAAAAAGAGTTTGCTGTAAATATGAGAAAATGAGAAAAATACAAAAACATGAGAAAAATGAAAAAGCCAAAAAGATAAATTGCATGATATGGGAAGTGAAATAAATGTTTGTGTTAAAGGGTTTGACTAACACATGTGAGGTGCCATAGCTGAAAAGACTAGGATCTACTGCGATATGTCGATAGGATTGATGCTTAAAATGATAAAAGATACTAAGTGATATAAACATAACGAACTATATACTATGTGGGTAACATACCAATGGCATATGATTTTATGGTCTTAAATCTTGCGTTGATAGATAGCCAACGTCTGAGGTTTCGGGTTTTTATAGTGTTGAATCATCCAGGGATATCTTGGTCGTCCTTCTGTTGTGTCTAGATTATATGCAGACCTAGACACAGTCAGGATATCTTAAAAGATCCCAAGAAGACAAAAACCTTAAGGAATAAAATCTCAAAATGAGAAAATTCCCAATGCTCAAAGAGCCAAATTCGTACCAAATTGGTATTTGTCTCGCCCTCGTTGGACAAAAACATTAGTCGCTTTGCTGTATGAAAGTACTGACCTGTCACCAATGGTCTAACGTTGTAAATCAAAAGGATGACATCAATATACTCACCTGTTACGATGAATTGTTGTGCTTACCTTGATCGCGGGGGTATGCCTTAGAATGGGACACACGGGTATAATAGTATAATATTACCTTAAGCAGATCACGAAGTTGAAAAATTGAAAGTTGAGCGTTAAAGTTTAAGTGGAGAAATATATTGGCAATTGCATAGATCAGTTTGATTAGGCTCGTACTGAAAATTGTTCCTTAGTCTGCCTGAGAATGAATTTTGATCCCACTGAAATTGTAATTGTATATTATGGTAGTTGTTTATATTTGAGTTTTATTTGTTTTTAGATCTTAAAATTAAAAAAAATCATGAATTCAAAAAATACAAAAATAGTTTCTTGTTTCAGTATAAAATCAAAAATCCAAAAATAGAGTGTTTGTTTGTCTGTCTTAAAATTAAAAATGTAACCGTTCTTGAAGATTTGACTGATCACCAAAAGTTGAAAGAATTTAAATTGTGAAATCCAAGTACAAGTACTTGGATGTACCTAGTGTTCATATGGTACTCTCCCTGCTGCTTAAGAAATGTTTGCTTATGAGTTTGTGAGCATGTGCAGAACTTGATTTAAATCAAGAACAGGGTTTGATGAAGACTGAGATGTTGTTAGTTGCTGAAGAAGCCTGAAGCCGCACACCAACAAGATGTACCTGAGTAAGAAGAATCGGATATGAATTGCCATCTGACAATGATAGTGCATTTGAAGAAGTATCGTGAACCTGCTTGAAAGACAAAGATTGAAGAAGAAAAGAGCTGCTGAGAATCCTCCTCTCACATTCTTTTTAACAAGATTTTCAAGCAAAGCTGATCGAGATCCTGATATGAAGCTAACCACAAGAGCAGAAGAAAAGAGACCTAGTGCTGAGAGTTCAGCAGTCAAGAACTTCCACAACATCTGTAGCATAGCGACAACCATAGACTTTGTTGAAGACGTTGCTGATTTCATGTTATGAAGACAATTTGATGGCATCAGTCTAGGGGGAGATTGTTAGGCCCTAAAGTGTGAGACTAACACATCAAATTAACACAATGGGCTATGGTTACGAACTGGGCCGTACCGGGTTAGTTTATATTAGGTTTTGGACCTTTATAGGTCACTTGGGCCAAGCTTTAGGCCATGTGGGCCAAGCAGGCCCAACGGGAGCCCATGTAGGGATTTGGGCTTGAGTTAGTATATAAACAAGTTTCTAACTAGTTTTTAGGTTGGAACCTCTTAGAGCCTCATGGTTTTCAGAATTCATACACAGAGAGAGAGGCGATTTATTGGTAAAGACACTTGTACCAGACGGTTTTGCTTATTCAAGTAATAGAATCGTGTGCAAGTGTTAAAAGGTGATTTTGGTGTTCTTGGTATTTCTTATTTTCGTGTTTTTCTTGAATCTCACCAAGTTTGGATTCCGCACAAACATGGTGATCGTTTGATATCGTTGAAAGATCCGTTTTTCGAGACTTACATTCCATTCCTTCGCTTGAGATTTTATGACCGAGTACTATTCCCTCCGTTACCATGAAATGGGATTTTTCCCAAGTAAGGGCGAGGTTAGTTTCCTCACATCGGGATAGCATTCGTTCAAGGTTATCGAGGCATTGGTCGTATGAATCTCCAAAGATAGAAAAGTCGTCCATGAAGACTTCCATAGTCTTTTTTATAATATCATGGAAGATGGCCACCATGCAACATTGAAAAGTTGTGGGGGTATTACATAGAACGAAAGGCATGCGTCGATAAGCAAAAGTTCCGTAGGGACATGTCAATGTTGTCTTTTCTTGGTCTTCGGGAGCTATCAGTATTTGAAAGTAACCTGAAAAACCATCTAAAAACAATAAAATTTGTGACCGAATAATCTTTCTAACATTTGATCAATAAAAGGTAAGGGAAAATGATCTTTCCTTGTTCCCTCATTTAATTGACGATAACCTATACACACTCTCCATCCGGTGACGGTTCTTGTTGGTATTAATTCATTTTTTTCGTTAGTGACCACCGTCAGACCTCCTTTCTTAGGAACTACTGGGACGGGACTACCCAAGGACTATCGGAAATTGGGTAGATAAGTCCAACGTCAAGTAATTTGATGACTTCATTTTTAACCACTTCTTGGATGTTTGGATTTACTCTACGTTGTGGTTGTATTACCGATTTATAGTCATCATACATTAAAATTTTGTGCATTCACATGGAAGGGCTTATTCGTTTAATATCTACAAGCTTCCAAGCGATCGCGTTTTTGTGTTTTTTCAAAAGTGTGATTAATTTTTCTTTTTCTACACTAGTTAAGTTTGACGAAATAATTATAGGTAGCTTACCATCCTTGTCGAGAAAAGCATATTCCAAACCTTTTGGGAGTTCTTTGAGCTCAAGTGGTGGGTCTTTAGGCAATTACTTATTTGGTTGCTCATTTTGGTCAAGAACCAAAAAGGTTTGTTCAATGGCGACCACTTCTTTGACAAAGTGGTCGATTTCTTCTTCCGTATCGGGTGGTTCATCTTCATCTTCAATTAGGGGTCGTCATTCCGATTGGATGTTTCATTGATCGCTCAAGATCGAAACATTTTTTGAAGGCCCCTAATTGAACGGGTAAGTTATTTTGCTTCCGTTTAATCAAAGCTTTGTGGGTTTTCACAAAAGGTTATCCCAACACAAGTGGAGCGTTATCAAGGATGACAAAGTCGGTTGGAACTACCATTTGATTTGTTTGGACTAACACATCTTCAACTACTCACATAGATTTTATTATTTTCCGATTAGAAAGAAAAATGGGTATTTGAAGTGGAAAAAAATCACCAATACTTAATTTTTCGAAATTGTAGCTTGGCATTATATTAACACAAAGATCTTTATTTATTGTAATATTAATAATAAAGGAATTTTGAAAAAAAACATGGAACCGGTGTAATGTTAAATTCAAATGGATCATCTTTTATTAGCGTAGTTTGATCATTTGTTAACTTAATGCTTACGATTTCGTCAATTTTAGTGTTGATGTTTAACTCTTTTAAAAACTTAGCATGAGTAGGTACCAAATAATGGTTTTCGAAAGAAGGTGTTAAGAGATTAATTTCTAGAAAATTAGACTCTTTTTGAATTTTAACGTTATCGGAATTACCTTTTTGGTTGTTTGGTTCATGCGTCGGCTAGCGGAGGATAGTTGGTGGTTCGTCAAAGTGAGCGAAATAAGTGTCCCCATAGCTTGAGTTCGGAAGTTCGATCCTTGGTTCTTCATAATACCCATATGAGGTAGGTGGTTCACAACATTGTTCCTCATAGTAAGTATATGAAGAAGATGATTCAGACCTTGGTTCTTCAAGATATGAGTATGAGGGCTCATACCTTGGTTCTTCAAGATATGAGTATGAGGGCTCATACCTTGGTTCTTCAAGATATGAATATGAGGGAGAAGGTTCATACCTTGGCTCTTCATAGTGTGTGTATGAAGTGGTTGGCTCGTACCTGGGCTCCTCATGGTATGTGTACGAAGTGGATGGTTCGAAGAGGTCACAATATTGTACAGAGTGAGGATTACCAAAAATGGTACAATACTCTTCTTCATAATCATCCTATTCATAGTGGTAGTTGTAACCTCCTGAGTATTGATCCATAAGAATCACTCAGCAGATCACAAAAGAGTCTCGGGACCAGAAAACAAAAATGAAAATGGAAACAGAGGCTCGCCACGGCCCCGTGTTCAGTGAGCATGGCCCGTGGTCAGATCCTGTATCTGGGCGTTTTGAAAAGTGTAACTAGTTTGGTTCAGCACGGGGGCGTGTTCAGTGAGCACGACCCCATGTTCAAACTCTGTATCTGGGTGTTTTGTTAATTTTATGCAGCACGGGGGCATGTTCAGTGAGCACGGCCCCATGTCCAGACTACTGTAATGCAAAAATTTCCTAAAAATGTAAAAATGTGTGTGCAGTTTTAAAAAGGTTTTTGAAAAATGATTAGGCTGTCGATTTTAAGCTTTCTTAAAATCCTTGTGTCCTCGGCAACGGCACCAAAAACTTGGTGTGTTGTAGGTGTGTTATTATTTTATTGATATTTTAAGCCCATTTTACGCATTATTCAAGTTTTAAATTTATAAAACACGATATTCTACTAACACTAAACACACACTTGGGCAAGTGCACCTATCGTGAGCGTAGTATAGCGTTGGTAAGATACCGAGGTCGTCCAAGGACACAAGAGCTTTTAGTACCGGTTTATCCTCAATGTCTAATCAAACTAAAATTTTTGAGAAAAGGTTTTAAACATGAAAAATAAAACTAAAAATGCAGAAATAAAAATAAACTAAAAACAGATAGACAAGATGAATCACTTGGATCCGACTCGCCTTTTAAGTATCCTTTGATGATTTTTGCACTTTCGGACTTTTTTAAGAGATTATCTTAGTTAAAGTAGTAGGCCCCTCTTTTGAAGGTGACGTTACCCTCAACCCAGTGGTTTGAGTAAGCAAGGATACAATCCCAAAGGGTAGGAATATTGAAAGATAATTAATTAAGTTATTAATGCGAAAAGTGGTAGGCCCCTCTTTTGAAGGTGACGTTACCCTCGGCTAAGTGGTTTGAGTCAGTAGGGATACAATCCCAAGTAGCCGGTTAAATGTATTAATAGTAGTTTACATATGAGGGGATCAAGCCATTCGCACCCCCGCCATCCAATACCAGTGGGTATTGAAGGAGGTCCAAGTAAGCTTGACCCAGGTCCTTGCAGGATCTATACCCTGAACAAGGCAAGAACCTTACAAAACCATTCCCTTAACCCCCGACCAGGTAGCCAACATACCTCTATATAGACCGTAGAGATATGAATGGTGTAAGTCTTTTACTTTATATAGACAGTAAAGTAATGCCAAGACACCCTGGACAAATGATGAAGAAAATTCACCTTCAACATAAGAAACTAGTTATTAAAGTCATTAATACAAAACCAAGTAAAAAGTGCCGAAAGATTAAAAATCAAAAGTAATACATAAAAGACTTGTCTTCACCAAGTGATGTAAGAGACTTAGCCAAACATGGCATTTGATTGACAAGAACTCTTACTATCAATCTTGGATCCCGAGACTACTACACACTCTAAAGGTGGATGATGGATGATGGTGGTGGGTGTTGGTTGTGTAGTGGTGGTGGAATGGTGGCAAAGTGGGAGGGTAGTGGTTTGCCAAGGGATGCCTTTGAAGTGAGCCAAGCACCCCTATTTATAGTCTGAACAGAAGCCCGGCCATGGCCCCGTGTCCAGCGGACACGCCCCCGTGGCCATCTCTTTATCTTCCTTCATTAATTGCATTTGTCAGCATAGGGCTCCACACGGCCCGTGTTCACTGGGCACGGCCCAGTGGGCAGAAGCGTATCTGTACTACCAAGATTTTGCAAGATTTATCTTAGCGTTGTCCACGCCCCCGTGGTGGGCATAGAAGCTTCTACAACTTTGTCCTTTTTGCAGACACCTAACCACGCCCCCATGTCCAGTGGGCACGACCCGAGGTCAGTCTTCTGTTTCTTGTTTTTGCTCTTGGGGATGCTGCCGAGGGGTCGGGCATGTCACGTTTATTCCTTTTCTTTGTATTTATGTTGGTTTTTGCTGTATATTTGTTCCTTTTGCTCGTTTAAGCTCATTTGGTCCTGTAAATTCAAAAGGAAGACAAAAGCACGCTTTTTCCAACATTAGTACTAAAAAAGGGTTAGTTTTATGCCTCATTTGATGTAATTTATATGTTGCATTTTGCACACATCAATGTGCTCTTAACACTGGAGTTAATGAGGCTCGTGCCAACAACGATGCAGTTATAAACAACTAGAATTTTACATTTTGTTTTATTTTGTCATCCAAGACTCGTATACACTTTTCAGTTATCTTGTAATGATATTAATATTGTTATATCATTTACACACTTATATGCTTGTGCATATATGTGTAATATGCGTCTATATATCGAAATACGGAGTTCTCGTTCTGTACAAAATGGAACTACTCTCGTAATTCATCTTATTTGTGATCGCACATTCTCTACTAAACCTATGAACCCGTCTATCCTTGAAACACGTACAATCTTTATGGCTAGTGTGAAACACGTGAGACGCACGCATTACTTCAATTGTTGAAACATATACGATTTAAGCATTCTTCTTTGTCCTTGTTTATTTTCTCCACTTGGCAAGATGAGCTATGTAGACTGTGCATTGAATTAAGTAATTATAGGTGCACACATAATTATGAAATTCGATGCACGGTAGTCATAGTAAGTCCTGTTAAGTGTGATGACATAAAATCTAGAGTGATTAAATAACGAGGCGAGTATGATAAAAATAAGGACATGGTGGATGCGCTGGTGGTACGTCTTATATATAAGTGTTCTTATTGTATTATCTATCGTAGCGTTATCCAAATCACTTGAAGATATTATGTTATCCTAGACCCATATATGTTATCTTAGACCAGAATCCAAAACCATCTATATTCATTTCCACTTTTGACGAAGTATATCCACTAAAGAAAATGAATAATCCATTCATTTTCACTTCTAAAGAAATATCCACTAGGAAATGAATAATCTATTCATCAATGCCTCATTTCCACTTCTAACAAAGTATCCACTGAGGAAAATGAATAATCTGTTCATTTTCACTTCTGAAGAAATATCCACTGGGAAATGAATAATCCATTAATCAATCCTTCATTTCCACTTCTGACGAAGTATCCACTGAGGAAAATGAATAATCCATTCATTTTCACTTCTGAAGAAATATCCACTGGGAAATGAATAATCCATTAATCAATCCTTCATTTCCACTTCTGACGAAGTATCCACTAAGAAAAATGAATAATCCATTCATTTTAACTTTTGAAGAAATATCCACTGGGAAATGAATAACCCATTAAAAATCCTTCATTTCCACTTCTGACGAAGTATCCACTGAGGAAAATGAATAATCAATTCATTTTCACTTCTAAAGAAATATCCACTTGGAAATGAATAATATATTCATCAATCCTTCATTTCCACTTCTGACGAAGTATCCACTGAGGAAACTGAATAATCCATTCATTTTCACTTCTGAAGAAATATCCACCGGGAAATGAATAATCCATTAATCAATCCTTCTTTTCCACTTCTATCAAAGTATCCACTGTGGAAAATGAATAATCCAATCATTTTCACTTCTGAAGAAATATGCACTAGGAAATGGATAATCTATTCATCAATCCTTCATTACCACTTCCTACGTAGGATCCACCGAGGAAAATGAATAGTCCATTCATTTTCACTTCTGAAGAAATATCCACTGGGAAATGAATAATCTATTCATCAATCCTTCATTTCCATTTCTGATGAAGTATCCACTGACGAAAATGAATAATCCGTTCATTTTCACCCCTTAAGAAATATCCACTGGGAAATGAATAATCTATTCATCAACCCTTCATTTCCATTTGTGATGAAGAATTCACTGAGGAAAATGAATAATCCATCCTTTTTCACTTTTGAAGAAATATCCACTGAGAAATGAATAATCTATTCATCAATCCTTCATTTCCACTTCTGACGAAGAATCCACTAAGGAAAATGAATAATTCATTCATTTTCACTTCTGAAGAAATATGCACTGAGAAATGAATAATCTATTTATCTATTTGTAGAATTATGTCAGTGAGTTTGATAACGAAATGAGTCTAATGTAATAAGAATATGGTGGATACGCCGCTGGTACTTCCTATATATAAGTGTTCTTATTGTATTACCCTTGGTAGCGTTATCCAAATCACTTTAGGGTTTAGAGTTTTTGATGAAACATTGAAACACAAGCCGAATCCTTATAGGATCTTTCTATCTTAATAGTTAGATTCTTAAAGGGTACTTAAAGTACTAATTTTAAATCCTTGATTTGGATTTCTATGAGTACTTTACAAGACACTGAAACAAAAGCCAAATCCTTGTAGGATCTTTCTATCTTAATAGTTAGATTCTTAAAGGATACTCGTGGTACTATTGATTGACTTGGTTTACCACTAATCAATCCATCATTCCCACTTCCTGTAATATTTGAGGAAGTATCCACTACGGAATGAGCACCATATGTATAACAACTCATTCCCACTTCCTACATTATTTGAGGAAGTTTCCACTGGGGAATGATAACTTTATGCTTTACATGGGAATCCTTGCTGGGTCATTCTATGCAAATAGATAGAACCCTAGATTCCATGCAATTCCATGCAAGGCAATTGCTTGATACAACATATGCAAATAGTATCCTACGGATTCATTCCAACTTATGCAATGTAACACCTCGTAAATTCATGTCCAATATAATGTCGACACGTGTCATGAACTTCAAACGTGTAAAGAATTAATTTAAAGGGACTGAAGTTGTTAAACAAGGAAAGTATGTGTGCAAAAGGATTCAAAGTGTCAACAATGAATAATTATACCTTTCAACGACCCTACATGATGTTTATACCCTTAAACGAATGAATTATAAATCATACGTTGCCATTTGTGGAAGAAAATGAAAGTTTACAAACCGCAAGGGTTAAAGGTGTCAACATGTTCAATCTAGACCTCTGAGTGACCTTTTAGCAAACCCGAAGCTTTGTAACGATTAATTATGATCACTAGAATAAGTGTTAAAAATTTCACAAGGTTTCGGTTCCGTATGAGAAAGATATGCTAACATTCGTATGTAAGGGGTTAAAAGCGTCAACGTTGAAATTTAAGGCTTTTCGGGTGATCATAAAACTAACCAAGGACTTAACAAAGTTTGGTTATGTCTTGGAGTCCTTAAAAGTCAAGTTGGAGGGTTAAATATGCAAAATATGGAGTTAGAACAACTAATAAAAGGACCAGGGTCCTAAAATGCAAAGCTGGGAAACTTGTAACCTGAGTCTGGCACCCATACCGGCCGCGTAAGACCCTTAAGGATTCTTACGCGGGCCGCGTGGAAGTCTGCAGCGACAAAAAACATGGCAGATGCTAGTTTCAGCCTGTTGCACCGCGTTTGAAGGCCTGTTTTCGAATTCCAGGGGCAGGACAAATGGGTTTTCATGCATAGGGACACCTGGGAACATCATACAACACTTGTAGACTTGTTTGGCATGATCTTGTAAGATTAAAATCCCTATATAAGAAGTCTTTTGTTGCAACATTTGGGCACTTCACTTGAAAACATTCAAACACTTGTTCTGAAGATTCCTGGAGCTCAAGACCACTTCCTAAGGATCATTAGTCGTGCATAGGACTTCGGTAAGTGTCCTTAACCTCTCGTAATTCAGTTTTATTAGTTTAATGGCCTAAAGTCAAAGCCGTCGTAATTAAGGTTGACTTAGTGATTAATCACTAATGGTCCAATCAATTCTCGAATTAAGAGTAGCTTTGAGTTGATAATTATGTGGGTAATAAACCCTTAAAAGGGCACTCTCTGATTCCCACTCTAACTAGGTCAATTTTCAGGTCAAACTTGATTATAAAAAGTCAAAAGAAAGCAAATTTTTAAATAAACACCTAATTAATAGTGTAGAAGCCATGCAACCTGTTTTATCATTCATATAACTTGGTAATTAGTGTAAAAACATGTCTAAGCATGCTTAACCAGACAATTTTCAGTTTAAGCTCGGTTCGGAACCGAAAATCGCATAAGTGGACTTTTGCTTTGACTTTCAGTTTTGACCCATTAGAGCATATTTTAGAAATGCCTTGGAGTTTTATTAGGACCAGGTTACATGTTAGTATAACCCTCTGTGATTATACAACTTGGTTCATTAGTTATCCGATTCATATGCATGTTTCCGTTATATGCCTAAATTTTGACTGTTATGCCCTTTTACCTTAAAACGAGAATTTTGAAAATGTGAAAAGACAATAACCTTGGTTACTGAATTATAAACATGTCCTTAAATTTTCACATCAGTTTGAGGTCTATATCAGGAGTTATGCTCAATATCGTAATTAAGAAGCTTTTTATTAATTAAACGGCGTAATTAGCATAAATCCTATCTAAACCCAATTTTTGATACCAAACTTTTTACCTACTGATTTAAAATAATATTTTGCGATTTTCGAATATTTTTATTTATTTTTAGCTTGAGCATTACATAGGGTTATAGCTTTGATTCGGTAATTGTCGGTTATAACTTTTTCTTGCATAAAATGAGTTTTACATAATATTTTGCTACCAAACCTTTTGCTATTGATTTTATATGATAAATAAAATATTTTAAGCTTTCTGGAATGATAAAAATATAAGCTTTTCTTATAAAACCCGGAAATCGATTAAAACCGCCTTTTTACGCGTTTTAAACGCATAGTATGAGTTAAAACTATTTTAAACATATAAAACTTAATACCTACTGATGTTCTAAGTTAATTTATGTAATTAAACAGTAAGCCAAAGTTTTTAAACTCAGAATTCTAATTTTGATCTTTAAAGCTTATGTGAAATTACCAATATGCCTCTACGGTGCATAGTTTAGTTATAAAAGATAAATTTCACATATATGCAATACCCTACTGTTATGATTTATAAAAATACATATTTTTGCTGATCATATCAGATCTAAAACTCAGATTTATATTTAATCTCTTCTATATGCTTTAAAATGACCAAAATACTCCTGCAGGGCATAATTTGAGTTTTAATCCATTTTGGGCATAATGGAAGGTATCCTAATGATATCACAGCATATTTAAAGGCATATTAACTTAGGAAACCTGTTCATGACTCATTTGGTTACCCGTTACGCAATTTTCACATTCGGTGCGGTTTATGTAACTAGTTTGCATAAACTAGCCGAAACGGGTCAAACCTTATTATTTTTATCTCAAAATCCAGAATGTGTTTAGTTTACCCATATTATACAAGTATACAAACTTGTCGGGTCTAAACCACATTCTAATCCGGTCTTCACTTAATCGTGCGTTTTGAACCATATATCTTCCTTTAAATCTAACCGGTCTAAGTCTAGGCTTAAATAAGACCCGTTAGGAATCTAATAGGTTATTAAAAACCTTCGTTCCAGATTAGGAGCCCGGTAAAAGCTACTTGCACTCGCTGATTGTGATATGTACTTGCTCAGGTAAATACTTTTAACTTATTTTCCCTATACGGGCTTGGGATACGGTATTATAATAATACCGCTTGGTCGGGTATGTAGTTGTTTAAATCGGGTTGTGATTAATAAATTTACATAACCCGTTTTAATCTGTTTTATTTGGTATATGGCCCTTGGGGGGTTAATGACCATGTCCCGGATATCCTTGGCATCATTCATGAAATGGCCACGACTTAAGCATGGGGTGTAGGCATACACCTGACAGCTGCATATGTAAAAACTAGTAACCCACTTTAAGGAATTAACCTTGTGGGCATTATACCTGTGGCGTATCAATTAATCTTTTCCGGCTCTTCTAACCGGCCCTGACGGACGACAAATAAGTAAAACTGTATACAAGATTATTTTTAAATAATTGTCGCAAGTTATAAAAGATATTTTGTGCCTTGTGCATTAAAATCAATTTTCTTAAACTCTTTTCAAAATGAGTCGGTTAATTGTAGTTACCAATGTAAACTGACGTATTTTCCCAAAAAGGCTTAGTGCAGGTACTAAACGGAATAGGCTGGCTACTCCTAGCATCACTAAAGAGTCTTGCAAGCTTAGATGTTATAATCTATTGAACAATGATCCTATTTATCTTTGATCCGCCTATGGATCCTTTACAGTCCGTTTGTAATACTTTGATATTACTTTTTATTCGGTTTGTAATGTGATTTATCTTTCGCTTCCGCTGTGCATTAAATTGTGTTGTTTGACTATGAGGATATCAACTACGTCACGGTACTCCCCACCGGGCCCACCGGTAATATGTGGAAATATCGGGGTGTGACAGGTTGGTATTAGAGCCAACACTGAGTGAATTAAACACTAGCCTTTTGTGCTTAATCTCAGTTACACAGTTGCACATTCCTCGACATTCGAGTCTAGACAAAGAACATAGGACTAATCCTAATTCGTTTTATTTTGTCCTTTATTTGTTTCCTTTGTTGTTCTTCTGTTTGTTTTGACAGGTTTATCAAAATGCCACCGAGATTTAGAAGAGGACGAGGCAAGGCCCCAATTACGGGTCACGATCATGAAGCCGGACCTTCACACCGGCGAACCCCATCTATTACCATGAGTACAAGTCCGCAGGAAGATTGGAGGACGTATCTGGAGCCAGCGAGGCGATCTGTCTCGCTAAGTTCATCACCTTCATACCATCATTCATTCGGGCCCCAATCAGAGAACAAGCCCCACAACTCACAACCTTCCTTCATCCCTCTCCAACGCTCGAAGTCACACCATTCCTTCAATGACCCGACGCCCTTTTTCCAGAGCCGGTTCAATCCGGCAAACTTAATTGAAGAACGATTGGGTTTTAACCCATTGGGACCAGAGGACCACTTCTCAGGTGACCATGCGATGGACATGGATGAAGACACCGATCCCGCCGAACCTCCAACCGGGACACCTACTCACCCCATCGTGATCTCAGATGGGTCATCTTTTCATGGATCACCTTACCGTGGTCCAGACAGCTACCAGGCGAGATTTGCCCAATATAACTGGTATTTTACCCCCTCCTACCACTCATCGCCTCAGCAGCAGCAGCAGGATCCCTCTAAGGATTCGCGTTTTGTAGCGGTCACTCCACCGCCACCACCACCAGTTCAGCAGCCGCCTCCGGAGCCACCAAGGCGAAGAAGATCAAACACACGGATGTCCATGCGAGGAGGAGTGCATATCAGCACCCCTCAACCTTCGAGTGGCAGCCACTACCCGCCACTTTATGAAGACCCACAGATGGGTGGGCCTTCAAACCCCGTTTCTGAGGTGGACTCTGCGCCTATCGCACCGCCACCAATGGGTTATGATAACCCAATTCCTATATACGCCGGTGCAGCGGCGTATAACCCGTTCGAGCATCCGGCCCATACCAACTATAGCTACGCTGAAGCCGACCCATACCTTGTAGCGGCAAACTACAATGCTCTCCACCCTGAGGGGCCATATGGAGCTCCCTGGGGAGTTGGATACCCAGCTTATGGGTACCAACACCCGCCACCTCCTCAACCTCCACATCAGCAGCCGCCGCAGCCGCAATTGATACCACCAGAGCAACAACATGAGGTTCTCCAAAGGTTGAGCGAGGTAGAGCGGGAGGTCCAAGAAGAGCATAGGAACAACCGCGGTTTTCTTAAAGGTCTGGCGAGTTTAATCAAGGGGAAGACCAAGAGAAGGGATTCTTTAAGATTCCTTATTTATTTAATTGTATTGTAATTTCCTTATTTTAAATCAAGTCCCTGCGTGGACATCTAATTCCGTATTCAGTCCCTGCGAGGACATGTATTTCGAGTTTAGCCCCTGCGTGGGCATGTCTTTTCTGTGTAGCCCCTGCGCAGGCAAGTTTATTCTGTTAAAAGTCTCGTTTAGGGCAATCATGTACTCTTTTAAATTGTAATGGAATGTTTAATTTAAAATTTCATTTTTGTCAATTATATGCATAAACATAAATTATGAAATAAATAAATATTATCATTCCTTTTATAAGATCTGCCATTATAATAAAATGCCAAAATCTAAAAAGGACAAAACATAGCCCATGTGTCATTTTAAGACAGGGTCATGATTGTAGTTCCTTAATTAGATTCAGATCCTTGTTAACATCTCAATTTAGGACTGCTCTGCGTTAAATATTAAAAAGAATCTTAAAGGTATAACCTAGCCTATATGTCATTTCAGACATGGCCAAGATGGCAAAACCTATTTAAAAGATTCAGATCCTTGTTAACATCTGAAAACATGTTAACACTCATGGCAAAATGGGATTCGATAAAATCACATCAGTCATTCTTAAATTGGGTTATTCCAATTCCCCTCTTATTTACATAATCATCCATTAGTGATGAAGTGCCTACGGGCCATAATTAATGTCCTTTGATGCTAAAGACAGTGGTAGTCTACGACTCCCTGTCAAGAAAAGGTAATGAACTTTGATTCAAGCCTTAATGCCTCGATTCTATAAAATCTTGGCTTATAATTTAAATTTGTCCCTGTGACTTGGCCTTTTGTGCTATTATTATGTCTTAACTATAACAAAGGATTATTATAGTAAAAATCCTAAATGAATATACTTAACAAATTAACCAATATGGTTATTAATACCATGGTTAATAAATCATTAGAAATGATAATATTGTTATAGACTCCTAAATAAATCACTGTCATCATTTTATGTAGCAAGAAAGCTACATGGCAGTGTCTGAGGAAGTCAACAGTCGCCCTCGAGAAAATCATGACACTACCAAGATAAATGTGACCGGTGCGGAACTGCAAGCATTAATAGATAATGTTGTTACAAAAGCCATGGATCGGCAGTTTAATGAATCTAACGGGACTCGAAGCAGGACCCTATCCGCACCGCATTCCAAGCCTCACCCTAAGACTCATTCTGAGGCTTATAGTAAGCCACCATCTAAGAAAGAGGATGACCGACACTCCTCAAATCAGCATGGTGTCCCGTCTAGGAAGATTGTTTTTTATCAAGGGCCATGTACAAGGACCTGTACTCATAAATACTTTGTCTCCTGCAAACCCAGGGATTTCACTAGGGAAAAAGGAGCTATTGACTGTATGACAAGGTTGGATGAAATGGATACCGTGGTTGATATCAGCGGTTGTGCTGATAGGGATGTGGTGAAGTATGTATCCCAGTCATTCAAAGGAGAGGCACTAGCATGGCGGAAGTCTCTCATTCAAGCTGCTGGAAAGGTCCCACTGTACAATCTGACGTGGGATCAGTTTGTTGCTCTTATTAAGGAGAATTACTGCCCTTAACATGAGGTTGAGAGGATTGAGTCTGACTTCTTATCTTTGGTGATAAAAAATTTAGATTGTCAAACTTACCTCACCCGCTTCAATACCATGTCCTGATTGGTTCCATATTTGGTAACACCAGAACCCAAGCGAATTGCTCAATTCATTGGTGGTTTAGCCCCAGAGATCAAGGCCAGTGTCAAGGCATCTCGACCTGTTACTTTTAGGTCAGCAGCTGATCTATCTCTATCCCTTACTTTGGATGCGGTCAGGCTGAGATCGCTAAAGAACTCGGAAGAAAGTAAGAGAAAACATGAGAACGATAACTCATGACGGTCTGAGAAGAGGCATAAGGGTAACACTGACTACAAGAAGAAGTCTAGGTCCAACAAAGGTAGCCTGCAAGCAGTTGAGAAGCCAAAGTGCAAAACTTGCCAGAAACGTCACTTTGGAAAATGCAGGTTTGAATCCAAGTCTTAGTCAAAACCGTCTACATGTGGGTTATGCAAATCCAAGGAGCACAAGACATTAGACTGCAAGAAAATAAAGGATGCGACGTGCTATAACTGCAACAAAAAAGGGCACATCAAGACCAACTGCCCTAAATATGCCAAAAAGCCTGAAGAAGCCAAAAAGACCAATGCAAGGGTCTTTCGAATGGATGCACGAGAAGCTGTTCAGGATGATATGTGATAATAGGTACCTTCCTTATAAATGATGTTTATGCAAGGGTGTTATTTGATTCGGGTGCGGATAAGTCATTTGTAGATGATAAGTTTTGTAAGTTGCTGAATTTACCTGTTAAAACCCTAAGCGTGAAATATGAGGTAGAATTGCCTGATGGTACCTTAGAAATAGCCTCAACTGTGTTAGATGTTAGATGGATGTTTCATATCCATTAGGAACCACTTTTTTCTGTTATCCTTGCTTCCTTTAAAGTTAGTTGGTTTCGACATAGTTATAGGCATGGACTGGTTATCTCATAATCAAGCCCAGATTGTGTGTAACAAGAAGCAGGTGGTGATCAAGACTCCGTATGGTGAACCACTTACCATACAGGGAGACACTCAGTATGGGTTGCCTGAGCAAGTGTCTATGCTCAAGGCATCTAGGTGTTTGAAGAAGGGTTGTGTCATTTATATGGCACGGGTAACTATTTATGAACAGAAGCCCAAAATTGAAGGCATCCCCGTCATTTCTAAATATCCAGAAGTTTTTCCTGAGGAACTACCTGGTTTACCACCAGATAGGCAAGTAGAGTTCAGAATTGACATCATTCCTGGAGCAGCACCTGTTGCAAGAGCGCCTTACAGGTGGGCACCAACGGAAATGAAAGAGTTGAGGACTCAATTAGATGATTTGTTAGCCAAAGGGTTCATTAGACCTAGTTCGTCTCCTTGTGTGACACCTGTGTCACTTCAACCATCAAACAAATTCCAAACCAATGAAATATTGTATTTCATACTTGGGATTTGTAAAAATATGTGTATCGTTTGCACATATCAATTCTTGTCCGATTTCAAGCTCTAAATCGCTTTCTAGAAGGTTATACGCGCACTGATGCATAAATATAACCAGTTTAACGCAACAAACACTCCGGAATAGTGAAATAGGCTTAACATACCTTAAATAACCTCCACATAACTTAGAAATAAGTTTTGGATGGTTTGGTGTGTTGAAATCAAGTTTGTTCGATCGCAGGGACTAATTGTGTCAAACTGCGAAACCATACCGATTTGTATAGTAACGAACCTTCCGGAACTTGATCATAAGTTAAACATACCCTAAATATCCTTTACATAGCTTAGAAATAGGCTTTGAGGGGTTCGATATGCTAAAATAAACTTTATTGATCAATAGGGACTAAAAGCGTCAAAAAGTGCACAAGTTTGCATTTTCGCGCATATCTTACGTTCTGAATATATCCGGACATCCAAAAATTTATGTAAGCATTAAAATATTTTATTTTAGTGTTTGGCATGATAAAATTTCATTCGTCGCTTAATTTGGATCGTTTTTGCGTTCGTTACGACTTCCGTCGTAATTAAGCGAATAACGCAACCGTACGACCGAACGAACCGGCATCCAAGATATTTTTGAGCATGTTATGAGTTCCCTATACTTTAACTTCATTTTAGAGCTTTGAAATGGGGTTAACAGGGCTTAAAAGTGCCAAAAATGCATCAAAACACATGTTTCTGAAGTTTAGGGACCAAAACTGCAATTCTGTAATAATTGGCCAGGCGGCCCGCGTAAGACTACCTTAACTCTTACGCGGCCCGCGTGAGAGGCCCAGTTCTGCAGAAAGTTGTTAACAGCCTGTTTCCAGCTGTTTCACCTGGTTTTACCTCTTGCAAATGGTATTTTGGACACCATGGGCTCATTCTAGGGGCTCTAATGGTATTACAAAACAAGGGGCACACATGGAGGGCTAGGATCGAAGCTCGTTTCCCGATAAACGATCCAAACGGTTCTAGATTTCCTATAAATACCCCCACCATTTCATTTCCCCACCTCACAATTGATCTGATTCTTGCTCTCTAAGTGGAAGTTTATGCTTCCTACCTGAGAGTGAATCGGGTCAAATCTTGCGGGGACCTTCTGTAAGTATTCTTTCGCGTTTTTCATTCGTTTTTATCGTTAAAGTCAAACTGCGTTTGACTTTCTGCATTGACCAGTTTATGGTCAATGCGAAGTTCGTTTGAACTTCATAACGTGAGCGTAATCACGATGGTTATAGTCCCTAGTGACTATACCTACTGATTACCACGTTATCTAGGTGTAGTGACGAGTCGTAGTTTCGGCCAAAATACTTATTCTTGCGTATTTTGTAACCAAACTACTTTTAGGTATCAAAACCGTTTGTTTTGATATCAAACCTGTTTTATAAATTCGTTAAACATGTTTTAAGATGTTTTGCTCGTCACTTTAGGTTTAGTGCTTATATAGGGTCGTAAGGTAAGCGATCTAATCAATCACTTATACTTCAAACCCGACCCGTTTGGTCGATCTTTAGGATCCGAACAAATACATTAGGTGACCATAGTTGTATAGGGAATAACCTTTCGAGGTTATACCTTATGGTCACTTCGTCTAAGTAGTTGTATGATAGGTAGTTTATATGCCTTAGGAAAATTACCAAAATACCCTTTTCATGCATAATTGATATTTAAGCATATGTAACCCAAAATTTTGTCATTTAACTAATTATGCAACATAATTAAGTATGTTAGGTCATATAATACTTATCGTAGGACTAGTTAGACGGTCCGAACGCGTTCTACGCGAGTGACGCGTTAAAGTAGCGCAAGCTACCTAAACGGGTCATAATGGGTCGTAAGCACTTAGGTTAGGTTTCCTTTTAATATGTAGGCCTTGTTAAACCATGTCATATGAGTTCCCACACTCATTTGGTTTACGAGACCTCATCCTATCCGATCTTCCGTTATAGGTCCGGTTTATTTATGTAGTTATCAATATTAGGTGCCGTTTGATTCCGTGCTCCCTCTAGCTTGATTGGTAGTTGTTCAAGACTCCTAGTCACTCTCAAGTGAGTACATAGTCCCCTCTTTTACTGTTTTCAACTGTTTTGGGGTGAAGCATGTGTACCTATCTGTTATTTTCATGATTTCAAAGTATAATTGATTATACATGTTAGTACTTATCTTTTGACAAACTAAATGACTATCTATGGTTTAAACACTGATATTTCAAAGATTATAAAATTAATTGTTGGAATAGTACTTATTTTTGTTCACCAGACCGGTTGGTAGTATGATATAGCGCTATAGGATTTGACACCCCATTCCTGTTGTCATGGAATGTCTGAAACCAATTTGTTGCTCCATCCAAATACGGATTGCCTTTGTGGTATTTCTATAGTCTCAAAAGTGTATTTTGATGCACTAGGTCTGAATGAATTCATAAATCACATTATTTTTGTATATTGAGTTATACTCCCAAAAGTATAGTTTGATATGTTCTCATATGGGATATTGTACAAAAACCAACATATATTTTGTTAATCATTAAAACATAGTTTGAGATGTTATTTTCATCATCCAAAGCATAGTTTTAATATGTTATTTTCAAACAAAAACATAGTTTAATATGTTATTTATAAATCCAATGTATAACTTTTAATATACTACTGAAAATTATTAATTTTAACAACTAAAGTATATTTAATATACTATTTGTTTTACAATTGGGTTTTGGTTAGTGTTTAGGTAACGAGACGGGTGTAATATGATGAAAACATGGTAGATACGCCGCTGGTACTTCTTATATATAAGTGTTTTCATCACATTACATACCGTGGCGTTATTTAGTACACTTTGGTTAACGATTTTGGAACTGAAATATATTTTAATATATTACTTATTCAACTTTCTTAAAACCAAAGTATATTTTTATATATACTATAAATCTTTTTATCAAAATGTTGTTTTTCAAACAATATATTTTATACAAACTCATTTTACTTAGTTATTTATTTACCTATGTATTGTTACTTTATATCATCTGATTTCTTATAAATTTTAGTATGATTTATAAAAGAAAACCTTTTTCAAGGATCATGACTACTTTTATTAAAACCTTTTTTTTAAACTTATAAGTCATGAATCTTAAATCAATAAAACCTATGTATCTCACAGGAATTTTTATGCTGACGTACCTATTTTTACACATGTTTCAGGAACTGCTTTGTGATGACTGATGATATATGCTACACTTAGGATGGACTCGTGCCTTAGCGACTTTAAAAATTGAAAGATAATAGTTGTACTTATTTGATTGTATTAAAACAATGAGTTCATTTATTCAACAAAACAAAATTATTTATTCCATTGTTGTGAAATAATGATTCTGTTACAACACTCCCCGACGTTTCCGCCACCTTTTGTCGTTTTACGTGGTCTGGGTGTGATAGAAAAGTTGGTATCAGAGCCAATGGTTATAGGGAATTAGGTTATTAGTGATGTTTTGACGTAGACTATAACCATCCTAGGACCCTAACGCGAGTTATCTCGTGTTTTTTCTTAAAACAATACCGTCACTTATCCTTAGGTTACAACCACAATAAGAGCACAAATTTTGAATCCGCTTTGAAAACTAATCATCTGTTTTAGGATGATTGATTACAAGGTTTTGAACCTTCGAAGTTTTCAAAATCTCATCAAAGTTTGGTCTAAATAATGTGAACACGTGCAAATTGGAAGGGTGGGTGCCTGTACCCTGGGTCTTCTGTCTAAGGCTAGAGTGTTCGTACAAATCCGCAGTATCGGACCAGTCACTCTTACCTGGGAACTCTTGGGGTGAGTGTCCACTTATAGGCGAGCATGTCTTCGCGATACATTATATTGACCCATTTACTTTGATTAGTCACCGCCTCATTTGTTTGCCTTAGGTAACAAACAAATGCTCGCAAATTTTATGCATTGTTATTCTGTTTTCATTTCCCTTGTTTCCTCCCATGTCTCCCATTTTCTTCATGGTGCCTCTTCATCGCAACAACAATGTCCGAACTTGGTGCTGCAATTGTCCATTAATTAGGTGTCGTACTACCAGAAGGTCGTCGATTTAGCTATCACCGTGACTCGTCTCAGGGATGAAGCCATACAAGGGAACCGCTGCTTAGAACAATCAATGCCACTGTCATCATCCGAACCAAATACCTTGTTTCAAATGTACCCACGGTGGACGATGGGGACATTTGGTTAACATGTACCGCTTTGCAATCCAAAGCAAAGCTGTTACAAATCCTGCTGCTGCTCAACCTTCAAACTCTGCTTCATATGTCGCCAGGCATATCTAGCGCCTCAACCTCATGAACTTTCTACCTTGTGTATCGACTTAAGCACGCCTAGTGCAAGGTGTCGAAACACCTCTCGTTACACAAATTCCAAAATCCATATAGGATCTTTTTATCTTCATAATTAGATCTATATGGATGATTATTGCTCAAATCGGAGCCCTTAATTGAATTATTTGTATGCCTTAATACGTATATTACGATTCAACAAGGATAAATCCGAATTCCTATTAAAGATCTTTCTATCTCCATAGTTAGATTCTTATGTTTAAAGTGCCAAATGAAATCCATGAATTGGATTCCTGGTGTGCTTTAAATATCCGTGTCCAAAGATAACAAATTAATAATCAAGTTAATTAGTTATGTGATTATGGGCTTATGTGTTTTCTTATATGTTTTGTGTTTTTATGTGATCCATCCAAATCCTCATAGAATCTTCCATATCTCATATGAGGGATTCATAGTAGGATATCTAAAGGTACTATCTTAAATCCTTAATGGACTTCTACGTTGTAGTTAAAGTCCCTTGGGTTTTAAAGTACTATTCAAATATTGGACCCTTGAGTGGTCTAGTTAAACAGATTGATTTGAAAATCTGGATAGGAATATCATGTGATGATATAATTGAAAAGATCCCTTAAGTGGTCTATTTAAGGAGATCGTACGACGGTCTAGTTAAGAAGATCATGTGTTGATCTAGTTAAAAGGGTCGTTCGTTGATCTAGTTAAAAAGATCCTTTGGTGGTCTAGTCAAGTCGCTTCATGTTTATTAAATTGATTCTTCCCCTACGCATTATGAAATGAACTGTGCAGACTGTGCAAGGAATTACGTAATTATGGAGGCCTACATAATTATGGAATTCAGTGCACAGAAACCACAAGAAGTTTTATCATGTGTTAAGACCTCTAGTGACCAGAAAAAAATGATACGGGAGAAGCCTTGGACCTTGACCGATGTCATTTTATCTTACACTCCCCAATTCTAATTTCAAGCACACACAAGTTTACTATGATAAGTCTTCATGAGAAACGTTCTTCCGTCCATAATTCGAAATTCCATGTTTTGTTACTACAAGGACTTCACTTTGAGGGTTGACAATTTCGCTAAGAATCCTAACATGGCCCAGAGTTTTACTTAGGGTTCTAGGGATTCGTTCGAAAGCGAAACCACCACAGTTGTCTTCACAAGTTTCCCCTAAAATTAAATTTCGGGACGAAATTTCCTAAAGTAGGGGAGACTGTGACACCTGTGTCACTTCAACCATCAAACAAATGCCAAACCAATGAAATATTGTATTTCATACTTGGGATTTGTAAAAATATGTGTATCGTTTGCACTTATCAATTCTTGTCCGATTTCAAGCTCTAAATCGCTTTCTGGAAGGTTATACGCGCACTGATGCGTAAATATAACCAGTTTAACGCAACAAACACTCCGGAATAGTGAAATAGGCTTAACATACCTTAAATAACCTCCACATAACTTAGAAATAAGTTTTGGATGCTTTGGTGTGTTGAAATCATGTTTGTTCGATCGCAGGGACTAATTGTGTCAAACTGCGAAACCATACCGATTTGTATAGTAACGAACCTTCCGGAACTTGATCATAAGTTAAACATACCCTAAATATCCTTTACATAGCTTAGAAATAGGCTTTGAGGGGTTCGGTATGCTAAAATAAACTTTATTGATCAATAGGTACTAAAAGCGTCAAAAAGTGCACAAGTTTGCATTTTCGCGCATATCTTACGTTCTGAATATATCCGGACATCCAAAAATTTATGTAAGCGCTAAAATATTTTATTTTAGTTTTTGGCATGATAAAATTTCATTCGTCGCTTAATTTGGATCGTTTTTGCGTTCGTTACGACTTCCGTCATAATTAAGCGAATAACGCAACCGTACGACCGAACGAACCGGCATCCAAGATATTTTTGAGCATGTTTTGAGTTCCCTATACTTTAACTTCATTTTAGAGCTTTGAAATGGGGTTAACGGGGCTTAAAAGTGCCAAAAATGCATCAAAACACATGTTTCTGAAGTTTAGGGACCAAAACTGCAATTCTGTAATAATTGGCCAGGCGGCCCGCGTAAGACTACCTTAACTCTTACGCGGCTCGCGTGAGAGGCCCAGTTCTGCAGAAAGTTGTTAACAGCCTGTTTCCAGCTGTTGCACCTGGTTTTACCTCTTGCAAATGGTATTTTGGACACCATGGGCTCATTCTAGGGGCTCTAATGGTATTACAAAACAAGGGGCACACATGGAGGGCTAGGATCGAAGCTCGTTTCCCGATAAGCGATTCTAACGGTTCTAGATTTCCTATAAATACCTCCACCATTTCATTTCCCCACCTCACATTTGATCTGATTCTTGCTCTCTAAGTGGAAGTTTATGCTTCCTACCTGAGAGTGAATCGGGTCAAATCTTGCGGGGACCTTCTGTAAGTATTCTTTCGCATTTTTCATTCGTTTTTATCGTTAAAGTCAAACTGTGTTTGACTTTCTGCATTGACCAGTTTATGGTCAATGCGAAGTTCGTTTGAACTTCATAACGTGAGCGTAATCACGATGGTTATAGTCCCTAGTGACTATACCTACTGATTACCACGTTATCTAGGTGTAGTGACGAGTCGTAGTTTCGGCCAAAATATGTATTTTTGCGTATTTTGTAACCAAACTACTTTTAGGTATCAAAACCGTTTGTTTTGATATCAAACCTGTTTTCTAAATTCGTTAAACATGTTTTAACATGTTTTGCTCGTCACTTTAGGTTTAGTGCTTATATTGGGTCGTAAGGTAAGCGATCTAATCAATCGCTTATACTTCGAACCCGACCCGTTTGGTCGATCTTTAGGATCCGACCAAATACATTAGGTGACCATAGTTGTATAGGGAATAACCTTCCGAGGTTATACGTTATGGTCACTTCGTCTAAGTAGTTGTATGATAGGTAGTTTATATGCCTTAGGAAAATTACCAATATACCCTTTTCATGCATAATTGATATTTATGCATATGTAACCCAAATTTTTTTCATTTAACTAATTATGCAACATAATTAAGTATGTTAGGTCATATAATACTTATCGTAGGACTAGTTAGACGGTCCGAACGCGTTCTACGCGAGTGACGCGTTAAAGTAGCGCAAGCTACCTAAACGGGTCATAATGGGTCGTAAGCACTTAGGTTAGGTTTCCTTTTAATATGTAGGCCTTGTTAAACCATATCATATGAGTTCCCACACTCATTTGGTTTACGAGACCTCATCCTATCTGATCTTCCGTTATAGGTCCGGTTTATTTATGTAGTTATCAATATTAGGTGCCGTTTGATTCCATGCTCCCGCTAGCTTGATTGGTAGTTGTTCAAGACTCCTAATTACTCTCAAGTGAGTACATAGTCCCCTCTTTTACTGTTTTCAACTGTTTTGGGGTGAAGCATGTGTACCTATCTGTTATTTTCATGATTTCAAAGTATAATTGATTATACATGTTAGTACATATCTTTTGACAAACTAAATGACTATCTATGGTTTAAACACTGATATTTCAAAGATTATAAAATTAATTGTTGGAATAGTACTTATTTTTGTTCACCAGACCGGTTGGTAGTATGATATAGCGCTATAGGATTTGACACCCCATTCCTGTTGTCATGGAATGTCTGAAACCAATTTGTTGCTCCATCCAAATAGGGATTGCCTTTGTGGTATTTCTATAGTCTCAAAAGTGTATTTTGATGCACTAGGTCTGAATGAATTCATAAATCACATTATTTTTGTATATTGAGTTATACTCCCAAAAGTATAGTTTGATATGCTCTCATATGGGATATTGTACAAAAACCAACATATATTTTGTTAATCATTAAAACATAGTTTGATATATTATTTTCATAATCCAAAGCATAGTTTAATTATGTTATTTTCAAACCAAAACATAGTTTAATATGTTATTTATAAATCCAAAGTATAACTTTTAATATACTACTGAAAATTATTATTTTTAACAACTAAAGTATATTTAATATACTATTTGTTTTACAATTGGGTTTTGGTTAGTGTTTAGATAACGGGACGGGTGTAATATGATGAAAACATGGTAGATACGTCGCTGGTACTTCTTATATATAAGTGTTTTCATCACATTACATACCGTGGCATTATTTAGTACACTTTGGTTAACGATTTTGGAACTGAAATATATTTTAGTATATTACTTGTTCAACTTTCTTAAAACCAAAGTATATTTTTATATATACTATAAATCTTTTTATCAAAATGTTGTTTTTCAAACAATATATTTTATACAAACTCATTTTACTTAATTATTTATTTACCTATGTATTATTACTTTATGTCATCTGATTTCTTATAAATTTTAGTATGATTTATAAAAGAAAACCTTTTTCAAGGATCATGATTACTTTTATTAAAACCTTTTTTTTTAAACTTATAAGTCAGGAATCCTAAATCAATAAAACCTATGTATCTCACAGGCATTTTTATGCTGACGTACCTATTTTTACACATGTTTCAGGTACTGCTTTGTGATGACTGATGATATATGCTACACTTAGGATGGACTCGTGCCTTAGCGACTTTAGAACTTGAAAGATAATAGTTGTACTTATTTGATTGTATTAAAACAATGAGTTCATTTATTCAATAAAAAAAATTATTTATTCCATGGTTGTGAAACAATGATTCTGTTACAACACTCCCCGACGTTTCCGCCACGTTTTTTCGTTTTACGTGGTCGGGGTGTGACACCTTGGGGAGCACCAATCCTGTTTGTAAAGAAGAAGGATGGATCGATGCGATTATGCATCGATTATCGCCAGCTTAACAAAGTCACTATCAAGAATAGATATCCATTGCCCAGGATCGACGATTTGTTCGATCAATTGCAAGGGGCAAGTTATTTCTCTAAGACCGACTTGAGGTCAGGTTACCATCAACTGAAGGTTAAAGATGAATATGTACACAAGACTACATTTAGGACTTGCTATGGTCACTACGAGTTCTTAGTGATGCCTTTTGGGCTCACTAATGCACCGGCAGCATTCATGGATCTCATGAACCGCGTCTGCAAGCCCTACTTAGACAAATTTGTCATCGTCTTCATTGATGACATTCTTATTTACTCAAAGAATCAAGCTGACCATGAGAAGCACCTTCGTTGTATCCTTTCACTGCTTCAACAAGAAAAACTGTATGCCAAGTTTTCGAAATGTGAATTTTGGCTTCGTGAAGTCCAATTTCTAGGACATGTTGTTAGTGAGCATGGTATCCAAGTGGATCCCGCTAAGATAGAAGCTATCATGAATTGGCAAGAGCCAAAAACGCCCACTGAAATTCGCAGCTTTCTAGGTCTCGCAGGATACTACAGGCGTTTTATTGAAAACTTCTCAAGAATTGCAGCGCCCCTAAACTTACTAATCCGCAAGAATAGCAAGTTTGACTGGGGTCCTAAGCAGCAAGAATCTTTCGACATTCTTAAGAAGAAATTAAGCAATGCACCTGTGTTGACATTGCCTGATGGAATAGAAGAATTTGTAGTATACTGCGATGCATCACACATTGGTATGGGGTATGTGCTCATGCAGAAAGGCAAGGTCATTGCCTATGCTTCTCGACAGTTAAAGGTGCACGAGAAGAATTACACCACCCACGACTTGGAGTTGGGTGCCGTTGTATTTGCACTGAAGCTTTGGAGGCATTGCCTGTATGGGACTAAATGTGTAATCTATTCTGATCACAAGAGCCTTCAGCATTTGTTTAATCAGAAGGATCTGAATATGAGGCAGCGTCGATGGATGGAGACTTTAAATGATTATGACTGTGAAATACGATACCATCCAGGCAAGGCGAATGTAGTCGCCGATGCTTTAAGTAGGAAGGAAAGGGTTAAGCCCATAAGAATAAATGCCAACAACATTGAATTAAAGAATAGTTTGAATGAAAGATTGTTACCGCTCAAAGAGAAGCTGTATTAGAAGCTAACTGTAGGATCGTATGCTGACCCGAACGAGTCTATCAGAGGAGTTTTGATCAGTTACAGGTGCGGAAAACAAGTAACTGACGTAGAAACAGCTAGCAATTCACTTAAATCACACTTTTGATTGATATTACAGCTTGTACAACCAAATGGAAAACCGGCATCACCTCGGTATCAGTAAACAAGAACTCGTACTAATGATTTCGCTCATGGGCTATTTATAGCCACTTGATTTCGCTCGAAAGGCCAAAACAACATCAGGAGTGAAATCAGAACAATCTGATTTCGCTTGAATCCATTTCGGGCGAAATCACATGTATATGCTGTGTGGAGCGAAATCAGCTTCTTAAGCTCCTAAACTTTGACATTTTCTCGTACAATGTGCCCTGATCTAACAATCCTAGTCTAAGACTCGATACAAGACGAAGTCGACAGATGCATGCACTAACAGACTCCCCCTCAGATGTTGACGAGTCTTAAGTGTCGAGTCTTCGCATCTTCAGTATTGATCTGTCTCTGGGCTTCACTCTCTCAATCTTGTCTTGCAAGTCTTCAGACTCTCCATTGCAATATGCTGGCTTTTTCTCTAA
The DNA here is from genome assembly GCF_002127325.2 of Helianthus annuus. Lineage (NCBI taxonomy): Eukaryota > Viridiplantae > Streptophyta > Magnoliopsida > Asterales > Asteraceae > Helianthus > Helianthus annuus. The sequence continues at coordinate 15,783,902 of NC_035437.2, read as the reverse complement.
ATGATAAGCTTGTCAGGATCGAATGACCTGGCTCTTCAGACTTTCTTTCTGCTCAGGATCATCACCTAGCTCAAACTTAAGCCTGCATAAACTCTACCTCATAGTAAATTTCTTTCACTAACACATTTCAAAAATAATAACATGCACTAACTCAGACTCTCCCTCAAAATGCAAACAAAATGATTTTTCATATCAATCTGATGAACCACTTGAAGGTTTGATCAAAAAATAATCAGTTTTAAAAACAAACTCTCCCTCAAATTATACTCATCATGTTTAGCACACAGAATTTTGAAAATCAGCCTTTCAACATCAGTTGTCAAAAATCTTTTTGGATTTTATGAAACTTTATGCTAAAACACACTGAAAATCTTTTTGGATTTTAAAAAAATGTAATGCAATAAAGAAATATTAACAAACAATATTTTTTGTGAGCTCGTGTAAGAGGATCATATCAGTTTTTGAGACAAATCACCAACACCATTAAGCTTCATTTCATTGTAAGTTCTAAACAATTCACTTAGATTGTCAGTATACTGGTCCACTTAAATTTTCATACAAATTTCAACTGATCCGAGATATGATATTAATGTCTTAATCACTTAAACTTATTCACGTGTCCCACTACTTGAATATACACCCGTATCCAGATCCCAATATTCAGTCTTACAGGTGAGTATACCTAGATAATATCTATAAGGGGTTAGATGCGAAACCGTGAGAGCTCTGGTCAGAACTTCCGTTCAGCAGAGAGATGACGGCTCGACTTTAGGTGAGTCCCCTTTAGAGGATCTTTTTTACAACAGCAATGACTATCAATTTTATTGTTTCATCAAGTTGCTGAGGGCGGCGCTGTATTTCAAGCATTTGCGGAAAGTATTATCCGGGGACTAGGTCAGTATTTCCATACAGCAGAAGTCCCGGGATAATACCCCAGATATCACTGAGCATAAAGACCTAGTATTTCAGAATAAGGGACCTTTCACACAAGATTTCAGGGGTTACCTATATATCCAAGAAGTTGTTACCCACAGAATAAGCAAGTTTGAAATTTTAGGTTTATATCTCGTCACAATCTACTAAATGTGTAAAAATCTACTGGCACATCCATAGTGAGATTGTTTATCACATTTTAACTTTCCAATTCTTTACATGTTATGACAGTCCACTGATGTACTATCATTTCTTCTTTTCACAAGAAAACTCATTTTTCATTTATCACATTTTTGTCTTTTTCAAATTTTCTAATGTTTTTGGATTTTCTGAAATTTTCTACTCCCCCTAAAATGCAAACACATTAAAGAAATTTGAAAAACAAACTGTACAAAAACATGACAACCGATATCAAATCGCCTTAATTCGCCATCCACTTGGCATAAACAATCTGAACTCTCCCTTTCACAAACCATTTTCTCATTTAGATTTCAAAACACTTAAGCTTGTTTTAATCAAAATGATTTTTCCGGAAAATGAGTTTGTTTTTTCCACTTGTAGGCACTTGTAGGTTAACCACATGTTAAAATTTAGGGATATGGTTCATCATCTTGTTCTTTATGTTATCATGTGTAGTAAATCAAGTACAAATTAATGTCCCTAATTTACCGTTTTGCAATTAAGCAACCTCTGTACCACTTGTAAAAATATTCAGACAATACAAATTGTAGGAATGTCACATCTACATAAACCATTTTACCAATCAGAATGCCGATTCCTGCTTCGCACTTACCGACCTGGAAGCTCCGGCGTAGTCCTTCACCCTGTAAAATTTTAACAATTTCAAACATTTTCAAAACAACTTTATTAAACATGAAAGATGCCGATTCCTGATCCACGATTGCAAACTTGGGATCTCCAGCAAGTCAGGATTTTACTCAAAGAAAATGTCCACCCAAGCCTGACCAACTTTGGGTGATTTCAATTCAGATTTTGTTGGGGTGTAAGTTGCTTTCTTTGTAGCGTAAAAGTCTTTTACCCCTTTCACCTTCCCATCGACCATCTTTCCGAAAATATTCTTTACTTTCCCATTAAATGCTTTCTCAACATCAAAATTATCCTTTTCAGAATAAGCTTGATTTGAGATTTCAGCCTTTCCAATTTTCTTTTTAAAATTCTCAATTCTCAAAGGTGGAAAGTTCTCATTATCCACTGAAAGAACTGATTTTTCATCACTCTCATCAAATTGTGGCTCCTCTGATTTTGTGGAATCAGTTTCATCGCCAGATTTTACTTCAGATTTCTTAACAACCCAGTTTTGGTTGTCAAGTTTCACACTTCGCCTGTAAAATCTCTTCGAACACTCACCAACTTCAAAAGTTGAATTTTTGAAAACTTTAAATTTTTCAGTTGGTGGTTCGGTTTTATCAACAATAACTTCTTTCAGTTTTCTAGAAACTCCCTGTTTTGTCTTGGTTGATTTAGGACAATTCCATGCAACGTGTCCAACTTCATTGCATCTAAAACAGGTTCTGGTTTCTTTTCTCTGAGCTTCATTCTTCTTTTTCTCAGCAAGAAATTCTTGATTTGATTGTCTCCAGAATGAGCTCTTCTTCTCCTCTTCAGCAGATGGACCTGAAACAAATTTTGTATTTTTAGAAAATTCTTCATTTTTATAGTTTTCAGGTGGAATAAAACCTAATCCTTTCTTTTTAAAATTACACTTATGGTTTGATTTCTTTTGAAAATCTAAACCATAACTGTAATTCTTTTTCTTGTTTATCCGTTGTTGAACTCTTGAAGTGTATTTTTTAGGTTTTCCAGTAAGATTTAAATCTTTTATTTCAGAAATATTGATTTCTGTCATTTTGAAAACCTTTTTGATCATGTCAAAACAAACACTTCTTATTGGAAACTCTTTATCAAAATATAATTTGTCAGAATCATTCAAAGTATATGCAACTTCAAACATTTCGTCACTTAAATTAGATTTTGACAACAAAAATTCTTTACTATAAACCCGTTTTCCCAACGATTTTGAACTCTTTTCGGTCGAACTCGAACTCCCGACTGACTAACACGAACTTTCGGACTCGGATTTAGACTCTGGCTCCTCATCCTTATCCAACACCTGATCGAAAACTCTTTTTATCAATTCGGACTCATGATCTGTGTCAGACGCTGTGAACGTGACGTCAATATTGTCAGGTAAAACATCGATTATCTCGGATTCTAACTTAATATTGACCGCCTGTTTTAGTTCTTCCTCGTTAGGTTTTCTAGGTGACTACCCTTCCCAAATCGGAGGCGAACACTTATTATAACAGACACCCTGTTTCTTACCAGTATCCTTTCTCTTCTTTGGCTGTTCATCTTTAAATGCCTCAAAACCTTCAACTGTTGGATAAATTCTATCGATTATGTAGTCACAACTTGTGTAACTTCGCAGCAATCTTCTGATTCTTTCATTCTCAGCTGCTTCACTATCCAACTCTTTCTTCCATTTTGCACATTCTTCTATGTAAAAGTTTATCTCTTTCTGCTTTGACATCATGGTAGCATTCATCATCTTCAAAGCTTTCTCTCTTTCAGAGTTAGTCTTCCCCAGACTATTCACCATTCTGTTCAATACATCATACGACTTTTTCAAATTCTTTACATTAAACAACAACTGTTCTTTCAACTTTTCTAACTCACTAAACCTCTCATCTTTTTCTATACATTGCTTACAAGACTCTAAACAAGTAAGACAGGGTTTTGTGACTTCCGCGATCTTCTCAACTTCAACTATCTTTTCAACTTCCACAATCTTCTCAATCACTTTGACTTCTTTCAATTCTTTTGCAACTTTCCTTTCTTTTAGTTTCTTTAATTTTTCTGCAAAATAAAATTCAAAAGTGTCAGAAGATAAATGAGTTTTTCCAAGATTTATCTGTTCCATTTCTTCATCATCACTTGTTTCTGATGAACTGTTTTCAGATGAAACAGACCCTTCATCTTCACTTTTCTCTTCATCAGACAACACTTCTATCCATTCCTTCAACATTTCTGGCTTTCGAACAATCTGAGTAATAAACGCTTGAACATTTGAATCTGCTGGAATAAACTTGTCCCAGCTAAAACCTTCAGCCACTTTCTCATCATCTTGATCAACGATGCCATAATAAGCTTTCCTGTTTTCATCCTCGATCATTTTTCCATGTGCCGTTTGAGTTTCCTTTTGTTGATGTGGTTGATAAGTGATTTATTGATAAATGGACTTCTTATAATAATCATCTTTGCCAAAATAATCCTTTGCTCCTCTCGGCTCCTGATTCTTGCACTCTCTTTTAAAATGACCTTTCTCCCTGCAACGAAAAACAGACAACTTTAGATTTATCAAATCCTAGATTAGAAAGGTTTGCATCCAAGAAATCATTTCTTCCTGTAATCATTCTAAACTTTTCTGCTCTCCTTAAAACACTCGCCAATGCCCATTTAATATCCATTAGTTCTAGTTCTTCTGCATCAATCTGGTCATAATCTTCCTTTGTGAGCATCGGATTACCAATTTTTCCGGCAATCAACCCTTCATAAGATTCTACTGCTGTGACCAATAATCCCATATGACTTTTTACAACTTCTTCAGAATAATTTTGTCCATTTTGAAGATGTAATGCCACATTGCACTGAATCAGATGCCCATTTCCAACTGATGCACTTTGAACACTTGGAGGATTCACATTTGAAAATCCACTAGTGTTGATTGAGCTTTGATTGCTTGTTTCAGATTGATTTCCAGCACTAAATGCAGTTTGGATCTTTGGACTAGCTTCAGCAGTTTGAACATTTCCTTTATAATACAGTTTAATATCTTGTTGGTGACTTGAACTGTTCATTCTAGCAATTTTCTGCTGGTCAAGATCCTGTGCCTCCAGTTTTTCAATAAACTAAGCAATTGATAATCTGCTAAACTGTCCAGAATTTTTCAGAATCATCAGATATGTGCCCCATTCCTTTTGTGGTAATGCATCAGCAAGCTTTTCTACCCATTCTGCTGGAGTTTTTGTAATCTTTAACTGTGACATGGTGCGTACAAGATGACAATATCTTTCAATAAGAGTCTTTGTTGTCTCATCAGGCATGCACGTAAACAATTCAAACTCTTTTTTCAACAAAGCTGATTTACTTTGTAGCATTTCAGTACTTCCTTCAAATTTCTTTTTAAGAGCTTCCCAGATAGAATAAGCACTGTCATCATGTTGAAGCAACATAAATATATCCTCTTTAACAGCTTGTTGTAACAAATTGATCATCATTTTTTCTGCTTTATAACTTTCTCTCTCTTGCTTAGTGAATTCTGAAATAATTTTACCAACTTCCACTGAATTTTGTGGCCTCTCATATTCAGTTTCAATACTTTCCCAAGCCTTTAAATGGTTTGCCTGAACCCAATTCTCGAACCGTTTCTTCCACCCATGATAATCTTCAATTCCCATAAGTTTCGGGGGTTTTTGCATTGTTCCAGTTTCATTCTCCATGTTCACGGTCTTAGTAATGTCAGATGAAGTAGTCGGAGTTGTAGCAAAAGCGTTGTAGAACTCAGAATCCATATTTCAGCAACACGTTTTTCAAGACAGTAAGTTTCGAGCGAAATTAACCAAGATGTAGTTTCGAGCGAAATAGCACACTACACTTCTCTAGCGAAATCACAGATTTGGTAGCTTGGAGCGAAATCAATAAAGGATTTGGAGCGAAATCATACTGTTGACAGCCTGGAGCGAAATTACTCAGTAGACTTTGGAGCGAAATCTCAAGAAATGGTATCCTGGGGCGAAATTAGCATACTTTTTGAAGCGAAATCAACCAGTATGACAATCTGGAGCGAAATCAGATGCAGTTTCGAGCGAAATCAGAAGATGTTCCTAGGAGTGAAATCACTTCGGGGATCATTTTTAACCATTTTTAGTTCGAATTAAGGTCTCAAACTTTCAGGGATTTGTCAATAATCACTTTTACACAGTCTGTGAAAATTTGAACAAGTTTTAACCGGTAAATCTCTTTCTGGTGAAGAAAAAAGGTGTAGAAACAAGAAATCTTGATGAAATCCAGCTAATCTCTGCAGAACTCCTCCTCATGAGCTCTGATACCACTTGTAGGATCGTATGCTGACCCGAACGAGTCTATCAGAGGAGTTTTGATCAGTTACAGGTGCGGAAAACAAGTTACTGACTTAGAAACAGCTAGCAATTCACTTAAATCACACTTTTGATTGATATTACAGCTTGTACAACCAAATGGAAAACCGGCAGCACCTCGGTATCCGTAAACAAGAACTCGTACTAATGATTTCGCTCATGGGCTATTTATAGCCACTTGATTTCGCTCGAAAGGCCAAAACAGCATCAGGAGCGAAATCAGAACAATCTGATTTCGCTTGAATCCATTTCGGGCGAAATCACATGTATATGCTGTCTGGAGAGAAATCAGCTTCTTAACCTCCTAAACTTTGACATTTTCTCGTACAACGTGCCCTGACTAACAATCCTAGTCTAAGACTCGATACAAGACGAAGTCAACAGATGCATGCACTAACACTAACTATCCTGATGAAAAGTTAGGAGTAACTGCTGAGCAGTTATCTTATGGCAAGGATGGAATTCTGAGATTAAATGGACGAATATGGGTTCAAATCTATGGAGGACTTCGGGATGTTATCCTCCAAGAAGCCCACAGTGATGTTATCCTCCAAGAAGCCCACAGTTCTAAGTATTCCGTTCATCCTAGAAGTGACAAGATGTACCAGGATCTGAAGACAAATTATTGGTGGATAGGCTTGAAAAAGTCTATAGCCACTTATGTAGCCAAATGTCTGACGTGTGCTCAAGTTAAGGCAGAACATCAGAAGCCGTCAGGTTTGCTACAATAACCTGAACTTCCCACCTGGAAATGGGAAATCGTGACTATGGATTTTATCACCAAGTAACCAATCATGTTTGTAAAGAAGAAGGATGGATCGATGCGATTATGCATCGATTATCGCGAGCTTAACAAAGTCACTATCAAGAATAGATATCCATTACCCAGGATCGACGATTTGTTCGATCAATTGCAAGGGGCAAGTTACTTCTCTAAGACCGACTTGAGGTCAGGCTACCATCAACTAAAGGTTAAAGATGAAGATGTACACAAGACTACAGTTAGGACTCGCTATGGTCACTACGAGTTCTTAGTGGTGCTTTTTGGGCTCATTAATGCACCGGCATCATTCATGGATCTCATGAACTGCATCTGCATGCCCTACTTAGACAAATTTGTCATCGTCTTCATTGATGACATTCTTATTTACTCAAAGAATCAAGCTGACCATGAGAAGCACCTTCGTTGTATCCTTTCACTGCTTCAACAAGAAAAACTCTATGCCAAGTTTTCGAAATGTGAATTTTGGCTTCGTGAAGTCCAATTTCTAGGATATGTTGTTAGTGAGCATGGTATCTAAGTGGATCCCGCTAAGATAGAAGCTATCATGAATTGGCAAGAGCCAAAAACGCCTACTGAAATTCGCAGCTTTCTACGTCTGGCAGGATACTATAGGCGTTTTATTGAAAACTTCTCAAGAATTGCAGCGCCCCTAACCTTACTAATCCGCAAGAATAGCAAGTTTGACTGGGGTCCTAAGCAGCAAGAATCTTTCGACATTCTTAAGCAGAAATTGAGCAATGCATCTGTGTTGACATTGCCTGATGGAATAGAAGAATTTGTAGTATACTGCGATGCATCACACATTGGTATGGAGTGTGTGCTCATGCAGAAAGGCAAGGTCATTGCCTATGCTTCTCGACAGTTACATTGGGTGCCGTTGTATTTGCACTGAAGCTTTGGAGGCATTACCTGTATGGGACTAAGTGTGTGATCTATTCTGATCACAAGAGCCTTCAGCATTTGTTTAATCAGAAGGATCTGAATATGAGGCAGCGTCGATGGATGGAGACTTTAAATGATTATGACTGTGAAACACGATACCATCCAGGCAAGGCGAATGTAGTCGCCGATGCTTTAAGTAGGAAGGAAAGGGTTAAGCCCATAAGAATCAATGCCAAGAGCATTGAATTAAAGAATAGTTTGAATGAAAGATTGTTAGCCACTCAAAGAGAAGCTGTATTAGAAGCTAACTATCCTGATGAAAAGTTAGGAGTAACTGCTGAGCAGATATCTTATGGCAAGGATGGAATTCTGAGATTAAATGGACGAATATGGGTTCCAATCTATGGAGGGCTTTGGGATGTTATCCTCCAAGAAGCCCACAGTTCTAAGTATTCCGTTCATCCTGGAAGTGACAAGATGTACCAGGATCTGAAGACAAATTATTGGTGGATAGGCTTGAAAAAGTCTATAGCCACTTAGGTAGCCAAATGTCTGACGTGTGCTCAAGTTAAGGCAGAACATCAGAAGCCGTCAGGTTTGCTACAACAACCTGAACTTCCCACCTGGAACTAGGAAATGGTGACTATGGATTTTATCACCAAGTTACCTAAGATAAAGCGAGGAAATGATACTATTTGGGTGATAGTGGATAGACTGACTAAGTCTGCCCACTTCCTACCTATTAAAGAAACATACAGCTCAGATAAGTTAGCTCAGCTATACGTGGATGAGATTGTATCTCTCCACGGAGTGCCAGTGTCTATCATCTCTGATAGGGATACAAGGTATACATCGCATTTCTGGAAAAGCTTTCAACAATCCCTAGGCACTTGATTAAATTTCAGCACGGCATACCATCCTCAAATGGATGGTCAAAGCGAGCGAACAATTCAAACACTGGAAGATATGTTAAGGGCTTGTGTTATTGATCTAGGTGGAAGTTGGGATGATCATCTTCCATTGATGGAATTTTCATACAATAATAGTTATCATTCCAGTATTCAAGCTGCACCATTTGAAGCCTTGTATGGAAGGAAGTGCAGGACGCCTGTTTGCTAGGCAGAAGTTAGAGATGTCCAACTAACAGGACCTGATATAGTCCTGGAGACGACAGACAAGATTGTGCAGATAAGGGATCGTCTCAAAGCTGCCAGAGATAGGCAGAAAAGCTACGTAGATAAAAGGCAATAACCTCTAAAGTTCGAGGTAGGTGACAGGGTTCTGCTGAAGGTTTCACTCTGGAAAAGGGTGATGCAATTTGGGAAGAAAGGGAAGTTAAGCCCAAGATATATAGGACCATTCGAGATCATCGAATGTGTCGGAACAATGGCTTATAAGTAAAACCTGCCTGAAGAGCTCAGTGGTATTCATAATGTATTCCACATCTGCAATCTGAAGAAAGGTCTAGCTGATGAATCAATAGTCATACCACATACGGATGTGCACATAGATGAGAGACTGAAATTTGTTGAAAAACCTTTGTCAATCGAGGATCGATAGGTTAAGAAGCTTCGAAGGAAGCAAGTGTCGATTGTAAAGGTCAAATGGGATGCCCGTAGAGGTCCCGAGTACACGTGGGAGGTAGAGTCCACAATGAAAGAAAAGTACACTCACTTATTTCAGTAAATCTCGAGGTCAAGATTTCTTTTAAGGGGGTGAGGATGTAAAACCTTGTAAATTCATGTCCAATATAATATCGACACGTGTCATGAACTTCAAACGTGTAAAGAATTAATTTAAAGGGACTGAAGTTGTCAAACAAGGAAAGTATGTGTGCAAAAGGATTCAAAGTGTCATCAATGGATAATTATACCTTTCAACGACCCTACACAATGTTTATACCCTTAAACGAATGAACTATAAATCATACGAGGCCATTTGTGGAAGAAAATGAAAGTTTACAAACCGCAAGGGTTAAAAGTGTCAACATGTTCAATCTATACCTCTGAGTGACCTTTTAGCAAACCCGAAGCTTTGTAACGATTAATTATGCTCACTAGAATAAGTGTTAAAAATTTCACAAGGTTTCGGTTCCGTATGAGAAAGATATGCTAACATTCGTATGTAAGGGGTTAAAAGCGTCAACGTTGAAATTTAAGGCTTTTCGGGTGATCATAAAACTAACCAAGGACTTAACAAAGTTTGGTTATGTCTTGGAGTCCTTAAAAGTCAAGTTGGAGGGTTAAATATGCAAAATATGGAGTTAGAACAACTAATAAAAGGACCAGGGACCTAAAATGCAAAGCTGGGAAACTTGTAACCTGAGTCTGGCACCTATACCGGCCGCGTAAGACCCTTAAGGATTCTTACGCGGGCCGCGTGGAAGGCTGCAGCGACAAAAAACATGGCAGATGCCAGTTTCAGCCTGTTGCACCGCCTTTGAAGGCCTGTTTTGGAATTCCAGGGGCAGGGCCAATGGATTTTCATGCATAGGGACACCTGGGAACATCATACAACACTTGTAGAATTGTTTGGCATGATCTTTTAAGATTAAAATCCCTATATAAGAAGTCCCTTGGTGCAACATTTGGGCACTTCACTTGAAAACATTCAAACACTTGTTCTGAAGATTCCTGGAGCTCAAGACCACTTCCTAAGGATCATTAGTCGTGCATAGGACTTCAGTAAGTGTCCTTAACCTCTCTTAATTCAGTTTTATTAGTTATAGGCCTAAAGTTAAACCCGTCATAATTAAGGTTTGACTTAGTGATTAATCACTAATGGTCCAGTCAGTTCTCGAATTAAGAGTAGCTTTGAGTTGGTAATTATGTGGGTAATAAACCCTTAAAAGGGCACTCTCTGATTCCCACTCTAACTAGGTCAATTGTCGGGTCAAACTTGATTATAAAAAGTCAACAGAAAGCAATTTTTCAAATAAACACCTAATTAATAATGTAGAATCCATGCAACCTGTTTTATCATTCATATAACTTGGTAATTAATGTAAGAACATGTCTAAGCATGCTCAACCAACAATTTTCAGTTTAAGTTCGGTTCGGAACCGAAAATCGCATAAGTGGACTTTTGCTTTGACTTTCAGTTCGGACCCATTAGAGCATATTTTAGAAATGCCTTAGAGCTTTATTAGGACCAGATTACATGTTAGTATAATCCTCTGTGATTATACAACTTGGTTCATTAGTTATCCGATTCATATGCATGTTTCCGTTATATGCCTAAATGTTGACCGTTATGCCCTTTTGACCTTAAAACGAGAATTTTGAATATGTGAAAAGATAATAACCTTCGTTCCATATTAGGAGCCCGGTAAAAGCTACTTCCACTCGCTGATTGTGATATATACTTGCTCAGGTAAATACTTTTAACTTATTTTCCCTATACGGGCTTGGGATACGATATTATAATAATACCGCTTGGGCGGGTATGTAGTTGTTTAAATCGTATTGTGATTAATATATTTACATAACCCGTTTTAATCTGTTTTATTTGGTATATGGCCCTTGGGGGGGTTAATGACCATGTCCCGGATATCCTTGGCATCATTCATTGAAATGGCCACGACTTAAGCACGGGGTGTAGGCATACACCTGATAGTTGCATATGTAAAAATTGGTAACCCACTTTAAGGAATTAACCTTGTGGGCATTATACCTGTGGCGTGTCAGTTAATCTTGTCCGACTCTTCTAACCGGCCCCGACGGACGACAAATAAGTAAAACTGTATACAAGATTATTTTTAAATAATTGTCCCAAGTTATAAAAGATATTTTGTGCCTTGTGCATTCAAATCAATTTTCTTAAACTCTTTTCAAAATGAGTCGGTTAATTGTATTTACCAATGTAAACTGACGTATTTTCTCAAAAAGGCTAAGTACAGGTACTAAACAGAATAGGCTGGCTACTCCTAGCATCACTAAAAAGTCTTGCAAGCTTAGATGTTATAATATGTTGAACAATGATCCTATTTATCTTTGATCCGCCTGTGGATCCTTTACAATCCGTTTGTAATACTTTGATATTACTTTTTATTTGGTTTGTAATGTGATTTATCTTTCGCTTCCGCTGTGCATTAAATTGTGTTGTTTGACTATGAGGATATCAACTACGTCACGATACTCCCCACCGGGCCCACCGGTAATACGTGGAAATATCGGGGTGTGACATGCAAACAGACTCCTACAGAATAAATTTCGGGACAAAATTTCCTAAAGGAGGGGAGACTATAAGATTTACAGGAATTCAACCGTTGCTCACTTTCGATCTTTTTCATAATTTATAAAATTTTATATTTTATTATAAAATACACAACCGTACGATCGAGCAAAACGATATTCACGACATATTCGGAATGAAATCCAAGTTTCATTGCTTTTATACCCTTCATATAGCTTAAATTACAAGTTAGAAGGGATAAAATTGGCAAAAAAAAATGCGATAATACAAGTCCAGGGGCTATATCTGCCGAAAATGGATATTTTATTTATCAGAAGGCCTTACGGACCATAAGACCTAAAGCAATACGGTCCGTGAGGGGTGCCTAGTAGCAGATTTTTGCTTGATCTCCAAGTTCTTGCAAACTATGCCACCTCTTGACACCTAGCACGAACTTGCCACCCTCCTTCTGCTTCAAACACCTCATGGGACACTTGCTAACATCTGGAGAAGTCCCATAACACTTGGCATGATCTTGTGATCGTGCTTCAAGTATAAATAGTCTCCTTTTTCATTGTTGTAACTTGCTCATTTCCTTCCTTTCTCTCTATACACTCATATCTGGAGCTTTGCTTCTCTTTATAGGCCTCCTACTGAGTTCTAAGCTTCCATAGAACACAAGTAAGTGCTTCAAGTATAAACAATTTGACTTTCTGTTTGACTTTCGGTTCTTACCATTTTGGTAAAGTCAAAGTTCAAATTGAACTTTGCAACGTGATCGTAATCACGAAGGTAATAATCCCTTGTGATTTCACCTTCTGATTACCACGTTTAGTAGGCGAAATGATGAGTCAAAGTTTTACGAATTAAAAGTCAAAAATGCATAAAAGTGCATTTTACAATCAAACTGTTTTCGAGTATTAATGCATAAATTTTTGACACCAATTCAGTTTTATAACATTATTAAACATGTTCCCAAAATGTCTAACTCGTCATTTCTAGTTTAGTGCTTTTTTTATTTAGTCGTAAGTCGAGTGGTTTGACTACCGCTTTGACTTTAGAATCTGACCCATTTGGTCAATCTTAGGATTCGACCAAGCGCATTTTTATGACCAGAGTAATATAGGGAATAACCCTCTGAGGTTATACCTTATGGTCATGTAGTTTGGTTAGTTATATGACGAGTCAATTTTATATACTTTTAAATTGCCGAAAACGCCCTTTAGGTGAATGAAATGGTTTAAAAGATATCGGACCATTATTTTGCCATCTAAACTAATGTTGCAACACAATCAAACTTGTTTTGACATGTTAGACTCGTTATATGACTTATTTAACCATCCGAACTCTTAGTTACACTTACGACCCGTTAAATTGGCGTCAACCACTTTAACAAGTCGTAACGTGTCAAAGCACTTGGGAATCCTTTCTAATCAGAATGTAAGGTTTTTCAAACCATATTATATGAGACCCAACTATCGAATGGTTTATAAACCTCATTCTATCTGATCTCCCCCTTTAAGTCTCGATACACTAATACATAGTTATCCGACACATTAGAAACCACTTGAACACTTGAGCTTTGTTTACACAAGACACATACGCAATCCCATGTGAGTATATAGTTCCCTCTTTTACGTTTTCCAAATGTTTTGGGGTGATTCATATGTGCCTACTATCACTTTTCCAAGTTTACAAAACACTAATACATATGGTTTATATATATAACAATATACATGACTACATGCTTATATTGTGCAATACTTGTTGATGCATTATCTATGACACAAGAACATACATTAAACATTGACAAGCCGAACGGTAATATATTATAGCTGTAGGTATAACAAACAATCCCGCTTCCTTCTTTTTCTAGGAAGAACCCATTGAGGGATAAGCGTTATAGGTTTAACAACCCAATCCCACTTCCGACATTATATGGAAGTACCTACTTGGGGATGATAGAACCCGTAAAACTTTGGACAAACCCTTCAGTGGTTTGCCCGAACGACTAAACATGATAATTGGTTTACTATACATGACAATTGGTTTACTATACATGATAATTAGTTTACGATACATGACAATTGGTTTACTATACATGACAATTGGTAATAATCCCTTGCGATTGCACCTTCTGATTACCACGTTTAATAGGCGAAATGATGAGTTAAAGTTTTACGAATTAAAAGTCATAAATGCACAAAAGTGCATTTTACGACGAAACTGTTTTCGGGTATTAACACTTAAAGTTTTGACACCAAATCAGTTTTATAACATTATTAGACATGTTCCCAACATGTCTAACTCGTCATTTCTAGTTTAGTGCTTTTTTATTTAGTCGTAAGTCAAGCGGTTTGACTACCGTTTTGACTTTTGAATCTGACCCGTTTGGTCAATCTTAGGATTCAACCAAGCGCATTTTTATGACCATAGTAATATAGGGAATAACCCTGTGAGGTTATAACTTATGGTCATGCACTTTGGTTAGTTATATGACGAGTCGATTTTATGTACTTTTAAATTGCCCAAAACACCCTTTTGGCGCATAAAATGGTTTTAATCATATAGGACCATTATTTTGACGTCTAAACTGATGTTGCAACATAATCAAACTTGTTTTAAGATGTTAGACTCGTCATAGGACTTATTTAACCATCCGAACTCTTAGTTACGCTTACGACACGTTAAAGTGGCGTAATCAACTTTAACAAGTTGTAACAGGTCAAAGCACTTAGGAATCCTTTCTAATCAGAATTTATGGTTTATCAAACCATATTATACGAGACCCAACTCTCGTTTGGTTTATTAACCTCATTCTATTCGATCTCCCGCTTTAAGTCTCGATACACTAACACATAGATATCCAACACATTAGGAACCTCTTGAACACTTGAGCTTTGTTTACACAAGACACATACGCAATCCCATATGAGTGTATAGTCCCCTCTTTTACGTTTTCCAAATGTTTTGGGATGATTCATATGTGCCTACTATCACTTTTCCAAGTTTACAAAACACTAATACATATAATTTATATATATAACAATATACATGACTACATGCTTATATTGTGCAATACTTGTTGATGCATTATCCATGACACGAGAACGTACATTAAACATTGACAAGCCGATCGGTAATATATTATAGCGCTATAGGTATAACAACCAATCCCGCTTTCGCCTTTTTCAAGGAAGAACCCACTAAGGGATAAGCGTTATAGGTTTAACAACCCAATCCGACTCCCAACATTATATGGAAGTACCTACTATGTTGGTGCATACGTCTGTCGACTTCGTCTTGTATCGAGTCTTGTATTGTAATAGTTAGATCAGGGCACGCAAAACGAGAAATGTGATGTATAGGTAATTCTGCACTGTCACACCCCGACCACGTAAAACAACAAAACGTGGTGGAAATGTCGGGGAGTGTTGTAACAGAATCATTGTTTCACAACCATGGAATAAAATTTTTTGTTTTATTGAATAAATGAACTCATTGTTTTAATTCAATCAAATAAGTACAACTATTATCTTTCAAGTTTTAAAGTCGCTAAGGCACGAGTCCATCCTAAGTGTAGCATGTATCAACAATCATCACAAAGCAGCACCTGAAACATGTGTAAAAATAAGTACGTCAGCATAAGAATGTCTGTGAGATACATAGGTTTTATTGATTTTAGGATTCATGACTTATAAGTTTAAAGAAAATGTTTTAAGAAAAGTAGTCATGATCCTTGAAAAAGGTTTTCTTTTATAAATCATTTGTAAGAAATCAGATGATATAAAATAATAATACATAGGAAATTGAATAAGTAAATAGAATAAGTTTGTATAAAAATAGATTGTTTGAAAAACAATATTTTGATAAAAAGATTCATAGTATATATAAAAATATACTTTGGTTTTAAGAAAAATTGAGTAAGTAATATATTAAAATATATTTCAATTCCAAAACCGTTAACCCATGTGTAGTAAATAACGCCACGGTATGTAATGCGATGAAAACACTTATATATAAGAAGTACCAGCGGCGTATCTACCATGTTTTCATCACATTACACTCGTCCCGTTATCTAAACACTAACCAAAAACCAGTCATTAAGTAAATAGTATATTAACCATACTTTAGTTGGTAAAATAAATAAGTTTTCAGTAGTATATCAAAAGTATACTTTGGATTTATAAATAACATATTAAACTATGATTTGGTTATGAAAATAACATATTAAACTATGCTTTGGATTTTGAGAATAACATATCAAACTATGTTTTAATGATTAACAAAATATATGTTGGTTTTTGTACAATATCCCATATGAGAGCATATCAAACTATACTTTTGGGAGTATAACTTAGTATACAAAAATAATGTGATTTAAGAATTCATTCAGACCTAGTGCATCAAAATACACCTTTGAGACTATAGAAATACCACAAAGGCAATCCCTATTTGGATGGAGCAGCAAATTGGTTTCAGACATTCCATGACAACAAGAATGGGGTGTCAAATCCTATAGCGCTATATCATACTACCAACCGGTCTGGTGAACAAAATAAATACTATTCCAAACATTTATTTTATAATCTTTGAAAAATTAGAGTTTAAATCATAAATAATCATTCAGTTTGTAAAAAGATAAGTACAAATATGTATAATCAATTATACTTTTGAAAACATGAAAATAACAGATAGTAACAGATAGGTACACATGCTTCACCCCAAAATAGTTTGAAAACAGTAAAAGAGGGGACTATGTACTCACTTGAGAGTGCTTAGAAGTCTTGAACAACTACCAAGCAAGCTAGAGGGAGCACGGAATCAAACAGCACCTAATATTGATAACTACATAAATAAACCGGACCTAAATCGGGAGATTGGATAGTATGAGGTCTCGTGAACCAAATGAGCGTGGGAACTCATCTGATATGGTCTAACAAGGCCTACGTACTAAAATGAAACCTATCCTAAGTGCTTTCGACCCATTATGATCCATTAAGGTAGCTTACGCTACGTTAACGCATCGCGCGCGGAATGCGCGTTCGAGACGTCTAACTAGCCCTATGACAAGTATTATATGCCAAAATATGTTTAAATATGTTACATAATCAGTTATGTGACAAAAATTTAGGTTACATATGCTTAATTATCAATTATGCATAAAAGGGGTATTTTGGTAATTTTCCTAAGGCATATAAACTACTTATCATACAACTACTTAAACTAGGTGAACATAAGGTATAACCTCAGAAGGTTATTCCCTAATCAACTATGGTCACTAAACATGTTTGGTCGGATCCTAATGATCGACCAAACGGGTCGTGTTCGAAAGTCTAAGCGGGTGTTTAGTCCGCTTGACTTACGACTCTACACAAGCACTAAACTAAAAGTGACGAGCTAAACATGTCGAAACATGTTTAACAAAGTTAGAAAACAGGTTTGGTATCAAAACAAACGGTTTTGATTCTATAAGTAGCTTGGTTAAAAAATACACGAGAATACGTATTTTGACCGAAGCTACAACTCGTCACTAAGCCTAGATAACGTGTTAATCAGTAGGTATAGTCAATAGGGACTATAACCATCGTGATTACGCTCACGTTATGAAGTTCAAACGAACTTCGCGTTGACCATAAACTGGTCAATGCAGAAAGTCAAACACAGTTTAACTTTAACGCTAAAATGAACGAAAAACACGAAAGAATACTTACAGAAGGTCCCCGCAAGATTTGACCCGATTCGCTCTCAGGTAGGAAGCATATACTTCCACCTAGAAAGCTTTGAATCAGATCAAATGTGAGGAAAAGAGTGAAATGGGTTTCGGTATTAATAGGAAAACTAGAACCGTTAGGATCGTTTATCGGGAAACGAGCTTCGATCCTAGCCCTCCATGTGTTCCCCTTGTTTTGGAAAACCATTAGAGCCCCTAGAATGAGCCCATGGTGTCCAAAATACCATTTGCAAGAGGTAAAACCAGGTTCAACAGCTGTTAACAGGCTGTAAATTGATTTTTGCATATATGACATGCTCTCGCACCCCGCTTAAGATTCTATGGGGGCTTACGCAGGCCGCCTGAGGTCCCTGATCTGCACATAAGTTTCAGAAATTGCAGTTTTGGTCCCTGCATGCTTTTAAGGCCATTTTTGATGCGTTTAAGGCCCGTTAAGCCATTTTCAAGGCTCTACAACGATGGCTAAGTATAGGGAACATCAAACGTGCTAAAAAATATGTCGGATGTCGGTTCGTTTGGTCGTATGATCGCGTTATTTGCTTAATTACGACGGAAGTCGTAACGAACGCAAAAACGATCCCAATTAAGCGACGAATGAAATTTTATCATGCCAAACACTAAAATAAAATATTTTAATGCTTACATAAATTTTTGGATGCCCGGATGTATTCAGAACGCAAGATATGCGCGAAAATGCAAACTTGTGCACTTTTTGACGCTTTTAGTCCCTATTGATCAAGAAAGTTTCTTTCTGTGCACCAAACACCACAAAGCCTATTTCTAAGCTATATAAAGGATATTTAGGGCATATTTAACTTATGATCAAGTTCCGGAATGTTCGTTACTATACGAATCGGTATAGTTTCGCAATTTGACACAATTAGTCCCTGCGATCGAACAAACATGATTTCAACATACCAAACCATTCAAAACTTATTTCTAAGTTATGTAAAGGTTATTTAAGGTATGTTAAGCCTATTTCACTATTCCAGAGTGTTTGTTGCATTGAACTGGTTATATTTACGCATTAGTGCGCGTATAACCTTCCAGAAAGCGATTTAAGGCTTGAAATCGAACAAGAATTGATATCTGCAAACGATACACATATTTTTACAAATCCCAAGTATGAAATACAATATTTCATTGGTTTGGTATTTGTTTGATGTTGACAAAACTTCTTGTGGTTTCTGTGCACTGAATTCCATAATTATGTAGGCCTCCATAATTACGTAATTCCTTGGACAGTCCGCACAGTTCATTTCATAATGCGTAGGGGAAAAATCAATTGAATAAACATGAAGCGACTTGACTAGACCACCAAAGGATCTTTTTAACTAGATCAACGAACGACCCTTTTAACGAGATCAACACATGATCTTCTTAACTAGATCGTCGTACGATCTCCTTAAATAGACCATTTAAGGGATCTTTTCAATTATATCATCACATGATATTTCTATCCAGATTTTCAAATCAATATGTTTAACTAGACCACTACAAGGGGTCCAATATTGGAATAGTACTTTAAAACCCAAGGGACTTTAACTACAACGTAGAAGTCCATTAAGGATTTAAGATAGTACCTTTAAATATCCTACTATGAATCCCTCATATGAGATATGGAAGATTCTATGAGGATTTGGATGGATCACATCAAAACACAAAACACATAAGAAAACACATAAGCACATAATCACATAATTGATTAACTTGATTATTAATTTGTTATCTTTGGACACGGATATTTAAAGCATACCAGGAATCCAATTCGTGGATTTCATTTGGCACTTTAAACATAAGAATCTAACTATGGAGATAGAAAGATCTTTAATAGGAATTCAGATTTATCCTTGTTGAATCGTAATATACGTATTAAGGCATACGAATAATTCAATTAAGGGCTCCGATTTTAGCGATAATCATCCATAAAGATCTAATTGTGAAGATAAAAAGATCCTATATGGATTTTGGAATTTGTGTAACGAGAGGTGTTTAGTCCGCTTGACTTACGACTCTACACAAGCACTAAACTAAAAGTGACGAGCTAAACATGTCGAAACATGTTTAACAAAGTTAGAAAACAGGTTTGGTATCAAAACAAACGGTTTTGATACTATAAGTAGCTTGGTTACAAAATACGCGAGAATTCGTATTTTGACCGAAGCTACGACTCGTCACTAAGCCTAGATAACGTGTTAATCAGTAGGTATAGTCACTAGGGACTATAACCATCGTGATTACGGTCACGTTATGAAGTTCAAACGAACTTCGCGTTGACCATCAACTGGTCAATGCAGAAAGTCAAACACAGTTTAACTTTAACGCTAAAATGAACGAAAAACACGAAAGAATACTTACAGAAGGTCCCCGCAAGATTTGACCCGATTCGCTCTCAGGTAGGAAGCATATACTTCCACTTAGAAAGCTTTGAATCAGATCAAATGTGAGGAAAATAGTGAAATAGGGTTGGGTATTTATAGGAAAACTAGAACCATTAGGATCGTTTATCGGGAAACGAGCTTCGATCCTAGCCCTCCATGTGTGCCCCTTGTTTTGGAAAACCATTAATGCCCCTAGAATGAGCCCATGGTGTCCAAAATACCATTTGCAAGAGGTAAAACTAGGTGCAACAACTGTTAACAGGCTGTAAATTGATTTTTGCATATCTGACATGCTCTCGCACCCCGCATAAGATTCTATGGGGGCTTACGCAGGCCGCCTGAGGTCCCTGATCTGCACATAAGTTTCAGAAATTGCAGTTTTGGTCCCTGCATGCTTTTAAGGCCATTTTTGATGCGTTTAAGGCCCGTTAAGCCATTTTCAAGGCTCTACAATGATGCCTAAGTATAGGGACATGAAACATGCTTAAAAATATGTCGGATGTCGGTTCGTTTGCTCGTATGATCGCGTTATTTGCTTAATTATGACGGAAGTCGTAACGAACGCAAAAACGATCCAAATTAAGCGACGAATGAAATTTTATCATGCCAAACACTAAAATAAAATATTTTAATGCTTACATAAATTTTTGGATGTCCGGATGTATTCAGAACGTAAGATATGCGCGAAAATGCAAACTTATGCACTTTTTGACGCTTTTAGTCCCTATTGATCAAGAAAGTTTATTTCTGCGCACCAAACACCTCAAAGCCTATTTCTAAGCTATAAAGGATATTTAGGACATATTTAACTTATGATTAAGTTCCGGAATGTTTGTTACTATACGAATCGGTATAGTTTCGCAGTTTGACAAAATTAGTCCCTGCGTTCGAACAAACTTGATTTCAACATACCAAACCATTCAAAAATTATTTCTAATTTATGTAATGGTTATTTAAGGTATGTTAAGCCTATTTCACTATTCCAGAGTGTTCGTTGCATTAAACTGGTTATATTTACGCATCAGTGCGCGTATAACCTTCCAGAAAGCGATTTAAGGCTTGAAATCGAACAAGAATTGATATGTGCAAACGATACACATATTTTTACAAATCCCAAGTATGAAATACAATATTTCATTTGTTTGGTATTTGTTTGATGGTTGAAGTGACACAGGTGTCACACGCACAGAATTGTAATTCTGCACGGAACACCTAATTCCGCTTGATACTTAATATCGTGTGAACTAATTCCGCACGGAATTAAGTTCCGCTTATATCTTTCACGCGGAATTAGATGCCTATATCTACCTGTCTTGCCTGATTCATTTGTAACGAAATTAATTCCGACGGCGAAGCTCTGTCGAAGTGTCTACAGCTCTGTAAACGATCTAATGTCAATCAAAAGACAGTTTAAAGTGATTTCTTGTGTTTTCCAGCTGAAATAACATCAATACAACTGTTTCTGCCTTTTGTATTGGTGAGGCCCTCTTCTGATCGACTCGTTTGAGTCCCAAAACGATCCTACAAGTGGTATCAGAGCTCAGGAGGAAGAGTTCTTACCATTTCAGCTGCGATTTCTGATTTCTACACCTTCTTTTTTCATTTAAACTTGATTTCACGGTTAAAATGTCCTGACTTTCAAATACGTTGTGTGCAACAGTGTTTTAATAAACCCTTGAGAGTTTCAGACATAAATACGGCTTAAATCAGTTCGAAAACTTAATTTTGCTTGAAAGTCGATATAATTTCGTTCGAACACTGTTGTAATCCCGTTCGGAATTAGTCTTAATTTTGTTTGAATTTGTGATTCCGTGTGAAAGTCTCATACGAAATTAGATTCCGTTTCAAAGTTCACTAATCTCGTTTGAAAGCAATTCTGATTTCACACGGAATTAGATTCCGTTTGACTATTTCGAACGGAATTGCTAATTTCGTTTGAAGGAGATTCCGTTTCAGGGGTAATTCCGTGTGAAGGGGTAATTTCGTGTGAAGCTCCAGGTTAATTTCATTTGAGACTTAATTCCATGGGAAAAGTATTTGCGTGTGAGAAAGTTAATTTCGTTTGAACTTGACTGTTTGAGAATCTTTGAAAACCGAATCATGGACAACGAGTTTTGCAATGCCTTTGCTAGTCCAATGACAATTACTCAAAACACGATGCTTGAAAATGAAATTGGAACAACCCAAAAACCGCCTAAACTTTTGGACATTGATGATTTTAGTGGATAGGCTGATCGTCTTGGTAACTGGGTTGAAGCTTATCATTTGGATGCATGGGAACATATTGAAGTTGAATATAGTAGACCACTTGGGAACAATAATGTGAAAATACCAATTAGAGAATTGAGTGCTGAGGAGAAAAAGAAATACAAGGATGAGAAGTTGATGGTTAGTTTGTTGCAGCAGGCAATAAATGAAGACATCTTAATCTTACTTCAACACAATGGAAGTGCATGTTCGATGTGGAATGAACTTGAATCAAAATTTCTTGGAAGTGATGATATGCTAAAGAACAAAAAGTCGTTGATGAAAAAGGAATTCGATTTGTTTCGAGGTTTAAGAAATGAAAGTACCAAGCAGATCATTGAGAGATACTGCAATTTATTGAAAAACATGAACAGATTGAGTATCAAAAAGGATAAAGATGAGTTGATTGAAAAGTTAGCTGATGCGTTGCCACATGATGAGTGGGGCACGTATCTTATGATGTTGAGAAATAAACCGGGTTTTAATGTTCTAACGTTGAGTGATTTTATTAAACAGCTTGAAGCTCAAGAGATGGAGCAACGGAAGATAGCGAGAATGAAGAACTATGATAGAGAGCAAGACATTGGTTTGTACTACAAAAGTGGTGTTAGTAACAAAACCAATTTTTCGCCAAAAGTTGAAACGGCTTTTAATACAACGGGATCTTCTGAGAAGTCATCTCAAGGATCAAGTTGCAAAATGGGATTTACTTCATTTCCATCATTTGATCCACACTTTTTTACAACAAAGAGTGGAAAAGTACTTCAATGCAACATTGCATTAAATCTAGAAAATGATCAAAATTATTCAGAGGAAGTAGCTAAAAGCCATATGTCTTTGTTAGTAACTGGGCTTGAATCTTATGGTAATCTTGTTGCAGGGAGGATCGGGAATCCAATGCTTACAAAAGAAGATTACGATCAAGTTGATGCTGAAGAAATAGAGCTGATGGATATAAAGTGGTGCATGGCAAGCGTGTTGAGAAGAGCCAAAAAGTTTAAACAAATTACAGGAAGAGGTGATTTCCGTGATGCAAATGTTTCAACTTTAGGATTTGATAAATCTAAAGTCACTTGTTTTCGTTGCATGGAAAAGGGGCATTTCAAGAGGGAGTGCACAAATCGCGAAGCAAGTGGAGCTCAAAATCCTTTCAGAAACAACGACTACTATCGAAAGGCAATTTATCATCAAGTTGCTCAACAACCACATCAACAACAACCACAAACTGCACATGCTAGGAAAGAGATTGAAGATTCAAAGAGGGCTTGTTTGGTTGATAAGAATAGTGGAAGTTTGTCAAAGGATTTCAGTTGGGATAAATATATTCCAGCTGATAGCAAAGCTTGTTTGATAAATCAAGATGATGAGAGATTACCAGAAGGTTTTAACTGGGAAAAATTTAGCTAGGATAAGTTTTGTCCAGACAAAGAGATGTTAAAAGCTAAAGTTGTTGTTGCTCAAGTTATCAATGACTATACTGATGACTATTGGGCAGAAAAAGTGAGAAAACGTTTGTATGGTGAAGCTGAGAAAAAGAAGGAAATTATAGAAGAAGTTCAAGTGAGAGTCGTCAAAGAAATTCCAGAATTTGAAATTAAAGCAGATGCTGATGTAGTCAAGGTTTCTGAAAAGTGTATGAATTGTGACTCTCTGATAAAGCAAAATAATGAATTGCTCCACAACATAAACAGGCTGAAAGAATCATATGATGTCTTGAACAAAGAGATGAATAAATACAACAATTCAAGCAGTGAACAAGCTGTAGCAATGAATACACTGAAAGGAGCATACATGAGGAAGCTTGACAATGTCAACTACTACACGGAAAAGTGTGCTGAGCTTGAGTTGAAACTGGAAACTCAGAGAATTGAAACTGAAAGAGTTAACAGTTTATTAAAAAGTTACTCATGTTCTACTTTTGTGGTTGACAGGATTTATCCGATTGTGGAGAAATTGAAGACGTTTGAAGAAGAGAAAACCTCTGAAGAAAAGAAGTCTGATGCAGAAAAAGATGATGAAGTGAAGAGATCTGGTAAGAAACCAAGTGTTGTCTATAACAAATGTCCACCCCCTGTCGAAAATGGACATTCTCCTCGAAATCCAAATTCTGAAAGAGTCAAAAAGGCAACGAACTTACAGTGGGATTCTGAGTCGTCAGATAATTTGCTAGAAAGTATAGATGTCACTTTCACGTCGTCCTATACTGATCATGAGTCCGAGTTAATAAAAAAGGTGGTCGATAAGGTGTTGGATAAGGATGAAATAGAGGAGTCAATGTCGGAGTCAAAATCAGAGTCAAAGTTAAAGTCCGACATTTCAAGTCAAAAAGTCAAACAGGGAAAACGGGTGTATAATAAAGAGTTTTTGTTATCAAAATCTAATTTGAATGACGAACCAATCAAAGTAGCATATACTTTGATAGATTCTGACAAATTATATTCTGATGAGGCTTTTCCAATAAGAGGTGTTAAACCGGAAATGATAAAAAAAGGTTTTCAAACTAACAAAAATTGATATTTCTGAAATAAAAGATGTAAATCTTTCTGAAAAACCAAGTCCTTACACCTTAAGAGTTCAACAAAGGATAAACAAGAAAATGGGTTACAATTATGGTTTAGATTCTCGAAAGAAACCAAACCATAATAGTAATTTTAAAAAGAAAGGTTTAGGTTTTATTCCACCGAAAAACTATAAAAATGAGAAAATTTATAAACCAAAAACAGTTTTTGTTTCAGGAACAAGTGCTAAGAAAGAACAGAAGAGTTCATTCTGGAAGCAGACGAACAAAGAATTCCTTGCGAAGAAGCAAGAAGAGATGAAGAAAAGTATTGCTCAGAAGAAGACAGAGACGAGAACCTGTTTTCAATGTAAAAAAGTTGGTCATATTGCCAGAAATTGTTCAAAGGCGATACAGAAACAGGGAGTCTCTGGTAAACTGAAAGAAAAAATTGTTGAAAAACCGAACTTACAACCAAAAAATTTACAGGTTTTGAAAATTCAAAATTTGAGGTTGGTGAATGTTCAAGGAATGTTTTGAAAAGAAAAGAAAATCTAAAAAATCAAAAATGGGTGGTTAAGGGTTCAGGAAACAGTTCTGGTGATGAATCTGATTCCACAAAATCAGAGGAGCCACATGTTGAAGAAAAAGTTGAGAAATCAGTTCCGACTGTGGATAATGAAAACTTTTCACCACTAAAGGCTGAAAATTTTAAGAAGAAAGTTGGGAAAGTTGAAATTTCAAATCAATTTTATTCTTAAAAGAATAAGTTTGATGTTGACACGGCTTTTGTAGGATCGTGATCTGACCCGAATGAGTCGTTCAGAGGAGTTTTACTCTGTTTCAGGTGCGGAAAACAAGAAACAAAGCTAGAAACAGCTGATTCTTCACTTAAACCGTGATCTGACCCGGCAACACTTCGGCGTGGAATACAAGGCAACCGATACTGATTTCGCTCAACATACCCCTATATATAGTTGCCTGATTTCGCTCCAAACACCACAGGACACTACGAGCGAAATCAAGACTATGATTTCGGGCGAAATCATCAGCTATGCACCTAGCAGCGAAATCAGCTTCCAATACACACACACTCTCCTATTTTCTCGTAAAACGTGCCCTAATCTATACAATTCAATCTAAGACTCGATACAAGACGAATTCGACAGATGTATGCACCAACTGTGACAACCCGTAATTTCAAGTTTTCTCTATGTATTGATTTCTTTTCACATTACATGTTATGTTGTAACTTCGAATGCGCTACAAGTTTAGTTAAGGTGTTTATGTTGTGACCATGTGAAACTTATTTGGCTACACTCGTGAACCATTAAATATTCGTATGTGTGTGTTGGTTAATTATATCGAAATCGTTAACGGTTAGATGTGTTGGCTAGTTATTTTAGGAACTTGTACTAACTCTGCTGGGCCGCAAACTTATTTGACACGCACACACGCACACTTTTGGCGACATGGACCCCTCCCATGTTGGCCCACACGTTGGATTGGGCCTGAATCAAAACCCCAACCCATGCATATTACGAATACATATGAGGGGGGGGCATCATATTACGTTGTTTGAAAACAAGTTGCAAACCCTAGCACCCCATCCTTCCCTCCAGTCGATAGTAGTAATCTGTTCGGAGTTCATTCCTCTCGAAGCTTTCTCGCACGCTCACTACTCTCCGGTTAGTTACTGAATCAAATTTAGAGATGATACTCTTGTTAATTTTGGTTGCGTAATACTTGCTAGGGTTGTCATGCTATGAATACAAAAATAAATCGCGACACAGAATCTTGGTTGTATGTTAACATGTGTGCTGGCAAACCGATTTGAGTTAGTGATTAGTCATTTGTAATGTATTGAGGATATTACTGATTGGTGTATAATTAGTGAGTATAGCTTTATAATAATCTTGTTCGGCCCAAAATCACGATGGCTAGGGTCTGCAAGTGGGCCACAAAATAGTAAAAGCATGATTCAGTGATTAACAATATTTAGTAGTATGGTTGGTATTTGACTTGTGTGGCAATGTGTTTACTAGTTGGTTAACTGTTAAAATGCAAATGCATGAGGAAAAGCATGTTGAAGTTATTTGGCTTGATTTTTAATGATTATGTTGGATAGGATATACATGTGCTAGTGATCTAAATTAAATGTTTCAGTACCTTGATTAGAGTATGGCATGTGATCTGATCAAGTTGTCAGCCACTATTTTGTGAGGTCCAATAAGGATTTAGGAGGCATATAGTTGTTACCCAAGTTGCACGTAAAGGTCACACACATGTGAACATTAATGATGATAATGAAATTTGTGAGTTTAGTTGTTAGAAACATGTGCATGAGCCGTGATTTACTGATAATGGATTTATCATGATTATTTGATAAAATAGAAAGTTAAACACTCATGAAATTAACAACCTATGGACAAATCGGTAAGTGACTGTGACCGAGTTGTTTGTTCTATGTGTAATCGGATCTGTATCATTAAAGTGTATATTGATTAATGGTTAAACTAATGTTAGGATTTCCATATTATGTAATGTAATTGAAGCAATGATCTGATGGGAAGGAAATTGCTAGTAATGTCCATCGGCAGCCCGTAATGGTATATTGCAGTTGCATGATTTCTAGTGTAATGTGCGAATGATTTGTTAAATGGTAACTGGTAATTTAGTGACGAGTAGGGTAGTGGAAATTTAGGAAAAGTGCTATGATCATGGCTGCTTAGTTGGAACAGTTACAAGAAAAATAAAGTGGGAATTAGATACTATAGAACGGCAGTTACACATGTGGCTCGAAGGTGGACTAGTCAAACACACAAGTGAGTCGCACATCTGATTGGGTTTTAACTGATTGTTGGGCCGCATACAGGATTCGTGGAATGCACACCGAACTGGGCCGCACCGATGTTATGCACTCGCACACTTAGAACCCATCCGCACACCTTAAATTGGACCCTTAAAATTTATTGGGCTGCATACCATAGCAGATAACGTGTTAGGATGTGAAACTGTTACTTGGACTATGAACTCGTGTGAGGAATGCGTATGATGGCACGAATGCCAACATTGTGCTATGTGATGATTATTTACATTTCGTGCAAGTTCTTGGATGCTACGGACTGACATGAATTTTATAAGACATGAGATTGTAATGTAAACTTGTATGAGAATCGGATACCTGCTCTGTGATTTCATGATGATAATTGGTTGCTACGTTGTATGAATTACCATTAGGACTCGTATGATATCTGTGTCTCTTGTACATTACCTGTATAGTATGTGTGAGGAATACGTGATTTAACTGAATACGAAATTAATTGTCTTTTTGTAACCACGGTAGGGTTTGATTGACCAACTGGAAACGGGTAAAGTAAAGTGTTAAATACCGAGCAATCTAAGGTGAGTTCACTACATTCGAGCATGCGTCCCAGTGGATGGGGACAGTCAGTGGTTTGGGTAAAAACGGGTATATTGGTTAATATTCTCACCTATCATCTTTTGTAAGTCCCTCATCGGGTATTGGTTAGTAGCGCTACTTAGGTTTGGCACCCTCACCCCGTGCCTGTAGAGGACGGAGGTGAACTAATGACCCAGTCTGGCCCAGTACTAGATAGGAGTACGTGGGAAGGGCAGTCCGTGAGCCGTCCGTGTTTGGAAATGAGATATTAACAATATTACTTGCAGTGGTTATTGAACGGTTTTACATACAACGGGTAACAAATGTTTTCTAAAACTGTGAACTCGCCAGCTTTGTCTGATACACGTGTTACATGCTCGCAGGTCGTTAGGTAGCTTGGAGTTGGAAAGCTTGCTATCTGGGAGTGCTGGAGTGGTCATGGATCGAGGCACTTGGATTAAATTACATTTGATACATTGGTTTAAGCGTTATTACGAAACAATTGCTAAACAACTTAGTACATGCTTCCGCTACACCATTTTTGAGAATTAATATTATGTTGACAACTTATTTTGGTAAATTAATGTCATGACTTATTCAAATGTTTATTATTGGTTCAATGTGATTGGTGGCTCGAACTCTGATGCATAACACGCCTCGCGGGGTTTCCGCAGGTGAAATTTTGGGGGTGTTACAGTTGGTATCAGAGCCACTGGTTATAGTGAACTAGGTTTTAAAACGTTTTATAAAACCAGACTATAACCGAACAACTTCGAAAATCGATCATGACACTCAGCTCCAGATTGCAAGGTTCGCTTCTCTCTCACCTTATACATTACTTGTTTAACAGTCACACACCCACAACGTATGAACGGAAACAATTAACACCATAGTGACTTGATAGCGTAACCCCACACATCGACTCATGCGAGTCATAGACCTGTGATATCATCTGTTGTGTTGTTTTAACGGGGGAAACTTTGAGCGCGGGCTAAGAAGCACTGAGATAAGCATGCAAATTGCCTTATTATTATGGGTGCACACTTAATAATAACGCGGGGTGCATGCAAGTCCCAGTGAGACTTATCGAGCGTGAGGAGGGTTCTGCCCTACTATGTGTGAACTTGGTAGTACGTAAATATCAGTATGATACTTGACACCCATCTCGTTTTGACCCCTAAGGCGGTTTATTCCCAACTATAGAAACATGAGTGGACGAGGACACGGACGTGGCAACATCACCATGACTCAGGCTGAGTTGACCGACCTAACCAACACCCGCGTGGCTGAGGCTTTAGCAGCCTATCAAGCTGGTACGGAATGTACCAAGCATCCTAACCCCCATATTGTGTACACGGCTTTTCACTTCTATTATTTGATTAATGTGACACACAACAGCCTATAGGAGGCATAGCAGTGAGTGACTCTTACATGAACACAAACTTTTAGAAACACGAACTTTTCACTTCTCATCAAACAATTACGAACCTCGACGTTAACAAACATTGCCTGAACACTCATCAGATCGCCTAGCAAACTGTGTAGAATGCTAGGTGCTTGTGCGAACGTCCCTGAGTTGGATGTGGTAGCGTCGAATGAATGGTTATTACCTTCCTCACTTATCTTCATTTGTTTGGACCCAACATACTAACGCTCTAAACCTCGGAGTGCGATCACTTTTGCAACACTCTTGAAACACACTGGGAATAATTCGAATCGCTTGCTGGAATGATGGACAGAAGGATGAGTGTAGTATCCTACCGACTTCAGTAGTTGGACGACCCCGATTACCAGCAACGAACACCAGCGAACTGACTTCAATCTAAGTTTTTAACACTGGACAGCGACTCGTGGGGGTCAACTGATACAAACCAACCCGAACTTTAGCAGCGATAACAGATTTTAGTGTGGAATGGGTAACTTCCAGCACCACGAGTAGCACCTTGGAACTCGGCACGAAGTGTGAAAAGAGGAACATTGTGGTGAAAGAACGTGGCGATCGACTTCAGGCGCCAACCTTAGAACAACAGTATTCGTGACAACCAGATACTTGTAATAGTAGCCTACTGTATAGAAATGAAGGTGCTTTCGGCATGTATTGGACGTTGATGATTCAAAAACGACCACAACCACGAGAGCGACGTCAATACGGGAGAAACCCGCGTGACTGTAACAAATGCACCGGCAGTGGTGCTCACGGAAAGAAAATGAGAATTGATGTGAGCATCGATAAGACAATAACGTCATGGTGGTTTGGATGGGTAGTAATCGCTTCGCCCTAATACTATTTAACCCTGATGATTCGCAAAACCAAACATGTTATGGAACCGGCTGATGGCGAGTCAACTGCGACCGCACATGTTAGTTGGGACGCAAACTCGACCCTACGAGAGACAGGCATTCGACACCGGTCTCACTTCTACCATCCTTGGTGATTACGATGCAGTAGTCAGTAATGATTCATTAACTAGACAAATCACTCAGACGCACCCTGTGAGAAGAAATTTAGCGTCACTTTATGCATTGAAGTACCAGAGTGGTGAGAAGGTTAGCATCATGAAAGTAACGACAGACCCGAAAGCGTCTATGACAGGATGATCTCGCTGTAGCAGCAACTAATTCTAGTGATCAGACTAAGGGCGATAGGATCGAGGATCTATCAATTGTTGTGACTAATCTCAATGTACAACTTGAAGGACTTTTAGACATATCACCACAACTATTAGTCAGAAACTCGTTGATCTCACGATCAGATGGAAGCTCAAGGGAAGAATGTTCCTACAACGGCATATCAAACGCAGTACGACCATTGCGACTTTGTATTCCATGACCTTTGAGTTAATGAATCGACCGTGTTTATTGAGGACATTTTGGAATCATTTCCAGGAGAAAGGAGCACCCTGGGCGGCATTTGTATCTTATCTTAGAGCTTCCGAGTGAGGAGCCAATACCCGCGAAGTCACGGTAAGTGTAACTTTTGGATTCGAGAGGTACATTTTTGGTCATGTGATCAACGAAGTGGGATGTACGTTGATCTCGCCAAGAACCATTTTGTTTGAAACTGATCGACACCAAAGACTCCTTGGGGATACAGCAATTCCTTGGTGTCGCTAGGTACTATCACCGATTCATCGTGGGGTTTTTTTTCGAAGACTGCGCAGCTTTAACCTCTTCAGCAACGGGGTGCTCTGAATTCATGGGAGACGAAACAGTGGAACGACCTTTCAGCTTTTGAAACCCAACTCCGCAATGCACGGAGCATCGCTTTTATCCGAGGAAACTGGTGATCTAGTAGCATCCCATGATGGTTCGAAACAGTGTCCCAGTTGCACGCTGACGCAACATGAGAGGGTGATGACTTACGTAGTGGATCTACGAAGAGGATTGCACGAGTCACAATCTGCAGTGGAAACAGTGATCTTTGGATTTAAGTGGGTGGCATACCTGAATGGTACCAAATGCACTACCTAGACCGATCACAAGGGCCTCCCGTGTCCCCTTGTTCTGAAAGAACTAAACATGTGATGGCATCACCGGATGGAGCTATCGAGTGATTATGACCATGGAACCTAAACGTGTATTGACCTCGCAACACACCATCGACTCTAATCTATCTGATCAGATTCGCAGTGTTCAAACTGAAGCACTAAAGGAAGAGAATTTTCCCAGTTGGGTCCATGCGGGGCATGAAGAAGCAACCTTTGGCAAGTTGGACGACACTCGCTACCTCATGGAACGAATGCGGGTTTCATTATACGGCAACTGTTGGGAATTTGTGCTGAGCAAAGCACACGGGCCTCAATATTTTAGTCATCTGGATTTTGATGGGAGACCTTAGGATTTATAAATCTTGTACTGGTAATCGGGCATGAGGGCTCACCTATCTAGGTATAGGAATAGTGTTTAACTTGTGGGAAGGTCAAGGAGTAGCATTAGCAACCAGAAACATCCACATGGAAACGAGAACAGACTGCCATGGATTTTGTCACTGTACTATCTAAAACTTGAAACGGGGACAATATCACTTGGATGATCATCGAATGTCTTTCGTCACCAGCATACTTTCTTGCAAGCAAGGAGTCTGGCGAGCCTTCACAACTTGTACATATTCCTTTGGGAGAGGCGGCTATCTAAGCACGAGGCGCCGACTCCTGTATCTCTGACTTTTGGGCTATACCGGATTTATGACAGGCAGCACACAAATCCTGTGGCTCACATCTAGGCGAGAGCGCTGTTTATCACCGCAGGGCAAACAGACAGAGTAAGCAAACCATCCTGGCACTCGAAGATATGCCACGAGCATGCGTGTGATTGACTTTAGTAATAGTTAGCAGTCACCGTAGTAGTATGTAGACAGCTCTGTTGAGACATTGTGTGGACAATAATGTAATCCATGTTGGGTTAATGTGAGTGTCTGACCAAACACAGATCCAGAATTTGTACTCGAACCGCTTGAGAAGATTGTTTCGATCGGAAGTCGCTTGGCGACAACGTGTGACCGTCAGGAAGGCTAATAAACTTGGGGAGCGCTGGAAGTTCGCTGTAGGCGATCGTATCGTGTTGGAAGTCTCACCCTGGGAGGGTGTGGAATGCTTGGGAAGCATGGCGAACTTAACCGACGTCACGTTGAATCATTCAACAGTCTAGGACGAATTGGATAATGTACACGATGTCGTTTAGGTCTCAAACCTAAAGAAGCGTCTGTCCAACGCAACAGTTGTGATACCCTTGTTGAGGAACCCACTGTTAACGCAGTCAACTTCCAGTCGTGAGAGTTCGTTGGGACTCAAGGCATGGACTGGAGTGCAGGAAGGAACGCAACCCGGTAAAACTTTAGCATTCTCACTGGTTCAGGCGGTTGAATCAACTTTTGCTGGCATTGGTAAATTTCGGGACGAAATTTCCTTTCAAGTTGGGGATGATGTAGCACCCCTGGGAAAAATCCACAGTCCTCCTGTTCTAGCACCGCGCTGCTTTGGATCGCTTACCAAATTTCGGGACGAAATTTCCTTTAAGTTGGGGATGATGTGACAACCCGTAATTTCAAGTTTTCTCTATGTATTGATTTCTTTTCACATTACATGTTATGTTGTAACTTCGAATGCGCTACAAGTTTAGTTAAGGTGTTTATGTTGTGACCATGTGAAACTTATTTGGCTACACTCGTGAACCATTAAATATTCGTATGTGTGTGTTGGTTAATTATATCGAAATCGTTAACGGTTAGATGTGTTGGCTAGTTATTTTAGGAACTTGTACTAACTCTGCTGGGCCGCAAACTTATTTGACACGCACACACGCACACTTTTGGCGACATGGACCCCTCCCATGTTGGCCCACACGTTGGATTGGGCCTGAATCAAAACCCCAACCCATGCATATTACGAATACATATGAGGGGGGGGGCATCATATTACGTTGTTTGAAAACAAGTTGCAAACCCTAGCACCCCATCCTTCCCTCCAGTCGATAGTAGTAATCTGTTCGGAGTTCATTCCTCTCGAAGCTTTCTCGCACGCTCACTACTCTCCGGTTAGTTACTGAATCAAATTTAGAGATGATACTCTTGTTAATTTTGGTTGCGTAATACTTGCTAGGGTTGTCATGCTATGAATACAAAAATAAATCGCGACACAGAATCTTGGTTGTATGTTAACATGTGTGCTGGCAAACCGATTTGAGTTAGTGATTAGTCATTTGTAATGTATTGAGGATATTACTGATTGGTGTATAATTAGTGAGTATAGCTTTATAATAATCTTGTTCGGCCCAAAATCACGATGGCTAGGGTCTGCAAGTGGGCCACAAAATAGTAAAAGCATGATTCAGTGATTAACAATATTTAGTAGTATGGTTGGTATTTGACTTGTGTGGCAATGTGTTTACTAGTTGGTTAACTGTTAAAATGCAAATGCATGAGGAAAAGCATGTTGAAGTTATTTGGCTTGATTTTTAATGATTATGTTGGATAGGATATACATGTGCTAGTGATCTAAATTAAATGTTTCAGTACCTTGATTAGAGTATGGCATGTGATCTGATCAAGTTGTCAGCCACTATTTTGTGAGGTCCAATAAGGATTTAGGAGGCATATAGTTGTTACCCAAGTTGCACGTAAAGGTCACACACATGTGAACATTAATGATGATAATGAAATTTGTGAGTTTAGTTGTTAGAAACATGTGCATGAGCCGTGATTTACTGATAATGGATTTATCATGATTATTTGATAAAATAGAAAGTTAAACACTCATGAAATTAACAACCTATGGACAAATCGGTAAGTGACTGTGACCGAGTTGTTTGTTCTATGTGTAATCGGATCTGTATCATTAAAGTGTATATTGATTAATGGTTAAACTAATGTTAGGATTTCCATATTATGTAATGTAATTGAAGCAATGATCTGATGGGAAGGAAATTGCTAGTAATGTCCATCGGCAGCCCGTAATGGTATATTGCAGTTGCATGATTTCTAGTGTAATGTGCGAATGATTTGTTAAATGGTAACTGGTAATTTAGTGACGAGTAGGGTAGTGGAAATTTAGGAAAAGTGCTATGATCATGGCTGCTTAGTTGGAACAGTTACAAGAAAAATAAAGTGGGAATTAGATACTATAGAACGGCAGTTACACATGTGGCTCGAAGGTGGACTAGTCAAACACACAAGTGAGTCGCACATCTGATTGGGTTTTAACTGATTGTTGGGCCGCATACAGGATTCGTGGAATGCACACCGAACTGGGCCGCACCGATGTTATGCACTCGCACACTTAGAACCCATCCGCACACCTTAAATTGGACCCTTAAAATTTATTGGGCTGCATACCATAGCAGATAACGTGTTAGGATGTGAAACTGTTACTTGGACTATGAACTCGTGTGAGGAATGCGTATGATGGCACGAATGCCAACATTGTGCTATGTGATGATTATTTACATTTCGTGCAAGTTCTTGGATGCTACGGACTGACATGAATTTTATAAGACATGAGATTGTAATGTAAACTTGTATGAGAATCGGATACCTGCTCTGTGATTTCATGATGATAATTGGTTGCTACGTTGTATGAATTACCATTAGGACTCGTATGATATCTGTGTCTCTTGTACATTACCTGTATAGTATGTGTGAGGAATACGTGATTTAACTGAATACGAAATTAATTGTCTTTTTGTAACCACGGTAGGGTTTGATTGACCAACTGGAAACGGGTAAAGTAAAGTGTTAAATACCGAGCAATCTAAGGTGAGTTCACTACATTCGAGCATGCGTCCCAGTGGATGGGGACAGTCAGTGGTTTGGGTAAAAACGGGTATATTGGTTAATATTCTCACCTATCATCTTTTGTAAGTCCCTCATCGGGTATTGGTTAGTAGCGCTACTTAGGTTTGGCACCCTCACCCCGTGCCTGTAGAGGACGGAGGTGAACTAATGACCCAGTCTGGCCCAGTACTAGATAGGAGTACGTGGGAAGGGCAGTCCGTGAGCCGTCCGTGTTTGGAAATGAGATATTAACAATATTACTTGCAGTGGTTATTGAACGGTTTTACATACAACGGGTAACAAATGTTTTCTAAAACTGTGAACTCGCCAGCTTTGTCTGATACACGTGTTACATGCTCGCAGGTCGTTAGGTAGCTTGGAGTTGGAAAGCTTGCTATCTGGGAGTGCTGGAGTGGTCATGGATCGAGGCACTTGGATTAAATTACATTTGATACATTGGTTTAAGCGTTATTACGAAACAATTGCTAAACAACTTAGTACATGCTTCCGCTACACCATTTTTGAGAATTAATATTATGTTGACAACTTATTTTGGTAAATTAATGTCATGACTTATTCAAATGTTTATTATTGGTTCAATGTGATTGGTGGCTCGAACTCTGATGCATAACACGCCTCGCGGGGTTTCCGCAGGTGAAATTTTGGGGGTGTTACACCAACAGACTCCCCCTCAGATGTTGACGAGTCGCACGTGTCGTGTCTTTACGAACTTCAATCTTGTTCAGTCTCTGGGCTTCACTCTCTTTAACAGCATCAACAGACTCCCCCTAACAATGTGCTGGCATTCCTTTGTTCTTCAGCAACATCTGCTTCAGGATTGTTGTCTGACTTTCACAGGTACACGATCGTTGCTTGGCTTTAGCTTTGACCACTGAATCGAAACCTGGCTCAAGCTCTATTCACAGAGTCTTCAAGTATCGAAATCTGACTCTTTAACACATAAAATTCTCAGTATCGATCATCTTGGCTCTTCATGTCCAAGATCGTCACTTGGCTCTCGTTTAGCTCAGGACTTAGAATCGAATAGCCTGACTCATCTTAACCTGCATAAGCTCTACCTCAAAGTAAGTTTTACACATTTAACAATTTGAATATAAACTTATGCACTAACAATAACTCCCTCTCACAAAAACTTCCTCTTTGATGAACCAATTGGTGGATTGATATAAAAACATATTTTCACATTCAAAAACACACTCCTCCTCACAACAATGTCATCATGTTTAGCAATTTGAGACTTTGAAAATCAGCTTTCCAACATCAGTTGTTGAAAATCTTTTTGACTTCTTCAAAAGTTTATGCTAAAACACACACAAAATCTTTTGGGATTTTCTGAAAGAAAATAACTGACACCAATTGTAAAATCTACAGAATGCAGAAAAGAAATATTTACAAACAATATTTTTGTGAGTTTGCGTAAGAGGATCATATCAGTTTTTGAGACATTTCACCAACACCATTAAGCTGCATTACATTTTAAGTTCTAAACAATTCACCTAGATTGTCAGTATATTTGTCCACTTAAATTTTCACACAAACTTCAACTGATCCGAGATACGATGTTAATGTTTTAAACACTTGAACTTATCCGTGTGTCCCACCACTTAAATATACTCCTGTATCCAGATCCCAATATTCAGTCTTACAGGTGAGTATACCACAGATGATATCTGTCAGGGGTTAGGTGCGAAACCGTGAGAGCTCAGGTCAGAACTTCCGTTCAGCAAAGAGATGACGGCTCGACTTTTGGTGTGTCCCCTTTAGAGGATCTTTTGATTACAACAGCAGTGACTATCAATTTTATTGTTTCATCGACATGCTGAGGGCGTTGCTTTTTCAAGCTTTAGCGAAAAGCATTATCCGGGGACTAGGTCAGTACTTCCATACAGCAGAAGTCCCGGGATAATACCCCAAATATCACTAAGCATAAAGACCTAGTATCTGAGAATAATGGACCTTTCAAACAAGATTTCAGGGGTTACCTATATATCCAAGAAGTTGTAATCCCACAGAACAAGCAAGTTTGAAATTTTAGGTTTTTATCTCGTCACAATTTACTAAATGTGCAAAAATCTACTGGCATATCCACAGTGAGATTGTTTATCCCATTTTAACATTTCATATCTTTAGCATGTTGTGACAGTCTACTGATGTACTATCATTTCCTCTTTTCTCAACAAAACTCATTTTTGGTTTTATCATGTTTATGTCTTTTTCAAATTTTCTAATGTTTTTGGATTTTCTGAAATTTTCTACTCCCCCTAAAATGCAAACACATTAAAGGAAAATTGAAAACAAACTAAGCTCTTGACCCAAATACTAAAACTATACAGAAACTTGACAACTGACATCAAATTGCATCAATTCGCCATACACTAAGGCATAAACAATCCGAGCTCCCCTTTTCAACAAACTATTTTCTCATTTAGATTTCAAAACACTTAAGTTTGTTTTAATTAAAATGATTTTTTCGGAAAATGAGTTTGTTTTTTACCAATTCTAGGATCGACAAGAATAGATTTGGGGATATGGTTCATCATCTCTGTCGTTTACCCATATGTAGTAAATCAAGTACAACTTAATGTCCCTGATTTACTGTTTAGCACTCAAGCAACCTCTGTACCAATTGTACATATATCCAAAACAATACCACTTGTAGGAATGTCATGTCTACATATACCATATTACCAACTTGAAGATGCCGATTCCTGCTTCGCACTTACCAACCTGGAAGCTCCGGCGTAGTCCTTTAACCTGTAAAAATTCAAACATTTTTCAAATTCATTCAACTCTCATAAAAACATGAATGATGCCGATTCCTGATCCACGATATAAACTTGGGATCTCCGGCAAAGTCCTAAGACTTCAAGGGAAACAAACTTCTATCCAAGTCTTCTCAGACTTGATGGTTTTCAATTCTTGCGTAGTAGGGTTGTAAGTTGCCTTTTTAGTTGCATAAAAATCTTTAACCCCCTTTGCTTTCCCATTTAACATTTTCCCAAAAAATTTCTTCACATTCCCATTGAATGTTTTCTCGACATCAAACTTAGTTTTCTCGGTGTAAAACTGATTCGAGATTTCAACCTTACCCACTTTTTGTTTAACTTCTTCAAATTTCAGTGATGGAAACTCATCATTATTCACTGAATTTATCACCTCAACCTGTGGCTCTTCTGGCTTTGTGGAACCAGATTCATCGCCGACTTTCTCATCAACCTTTTTAACAACCCACACTTGGTTGTCTTTTTCTTTCTTTTTGTAAAAATTCTTTTTAGAACACTCACCAATTTCATAAGTTGAATTTTCAAAAATTTAAATTTCTCAATTGGTGGTTCAACATCAACAACTTTTTCTTTCAATTTCTTAGAAACTCCCTGTTTTGTTTTGGCGTTTTTCAGACAGTTCCATGCAATGTGACCAGCTTCATTGCACTTGTAACAGGTTCGAGTTTCCTTTGGATGAAACACTCCAGTTTCATTCTTTCTTTTCTCAGCAAGAAACTCCTGCTTTGATTGTCTCTAGAACGGTTTCTTCTGTTCCTCTTCAGCACTTCCACCTGAAACAAATTCTGTTTTTGTTTTAGAATTTTTCACATTTTTATGATTTTCTGGTGGAATAAAACCAAGACCTTTCTTTTTGTAGCTACGATTTTGGTTTGGTTTCTTTTGAAAACCAGGACCAGAATTGTAACCTTTTTTCTTGTTTAAACGTTGTTGAACTCTTGAAGTGTATCTTTTAGGTTTTCCAGTAAGATTTAAATCTTTTATTTCAGAAATATTAATTTCTGTCATTTTGAAAACCTTTCTGATCATGTCAAAACAAACACTTCTTATTGGAAACTCTTTGTCAGAGTATAATTTGTCAGAATCATTTAAAATGTATGCTACTTCAAATGTTTCGTCATCCAAATTTGCTTTTGATAACAAAAATTCTTTACTATAAGAACGTTTAACCGACGACTTTGGACCATTGACTGATGAACTTGACCCTCCAGACTCAGACTTTGACTCGGACTCCTCATCAGTATCTAACACCTGATCGACCACCTTTTTGATTAACTCAGACTCATGATCAGTGTCAGACGAGGTGAAGGTGACATCAATGTTTTCTGGTAATTCATCAGTTGTGTCGGTTTTTAGCTTTATGTTGACTGCTTTTTCAAGTTGCTCCTCATTCGGTTTCCTAGGAGAATACCCTTCCCAAATTGGAGGCGGACACTTGTTATAGCTAACAGTCGATTTCTTACCAGTATCATTCTTCCTTGGCTTGTCATCTTGAAAAGCTTCCATACCTGCAACAGTTGGGTAAATACGATCAATGAGATAATCAGAACTAGAATAACTCTGCAATAATCTTCTGATTCACTCATTCTCAATCTTTTCGGTTTCCAACTCTTGCTTCCACTTAGCACTCTCTTCAATGTAGAAATTGATAGCTTTCTGCTTAGACATCACTACAGCATTCATCATCGTTAGTGCTTGTTCTCTCTCAGAATTTGTCTTTTGAAGACCAATTACTGTTTTGTTCAAGACATCATAAGATTCTTTCACATAGTTGAGGTTGAACAGCAACTGCTCTTTCTTTTTCTCATACTCAGCAATCATATCATCTTTTGTTGCACATTCCTTGCATGCTTCCAAACACTTCGTGCAAGGCTTGATGACTTCAACAATCTTTTCAACTTCGATTGTTTTTACTACTTCAACCACTTTTTCTTCTTCTTTCACCTTTTCTTCTACCTTCACTTGCTCAATCTCAACCATCTTCTCAGCAACACTTTCAACATTCTCATTCCGAACAACATCTTCAGTT
Organism: Helianthus annuus; assembly: GCF_002127325.2. Lineage (NCBI taxonomy): Eukaryota > Viridiplantae > Streptophyta > Magnoliopsida > Asterales > Asteraceae > Helianthus > Helianthus annuus. The sequence continues at coordinate 15,743,591 of NC_035437.2, read as the reverse complement.
TTCATTTGTTGTTGTTCTTTTGCAGCTCGTTTTTCTTTTAGCTTCTCCATGCGATCTGTAAAATAGAAATGAAAACTTTCAGGAGAAAGATGAGATTTAGCAACATTGATATGTTTCTCTTCCTCATCGTCACTACTATCATCAACTAGTGACTGATCAAACTGTACAGATTTTTCAGAACTAGCATCTGATAAACCAGAATCTGATGGTGTTTGATCAAAGACAACTTCTTTTTCTGAACTAACATCGTTTTGTACACTCTCATCTGAACTCTATGAGTTTTCATCAGCACTTTCAGAACTTTCATCAGATGCAACAGACTCTTCCTCCACACTCTTCACAGTCTCACCAATAAACTTCATCCACGTGGTAAACATGTCTGGTTCTCTAACAATCTTAGCGATGAAAGCTTTGAATTCTCCTTTTTCATCAACAAACATATCCCAGCTGAAACCCTCAGGTAGCCTTTCATCATCTTGATCGACTATACATGCTTTGCTTTCAGGTGATATGTAATTGTTCCAGTTGAAATCCACCAAACACGCTCTCTTTGAATCCTCAATTTTTCTACCATGAGCCACCTGTGGTTCTTGCTGTTGACCAACCTATTGATAAATGGCTTTCCGGTAATAGTCATCTTTTCCAAACGGATTCTGAGCACCACTAGCTTCCATATTCATGCACTCTCACTTGAAATGGCCTTTCTCCCTGCATCGAAAACAAGTAACTTTAGATTTATCAAAACCTAAAGTAGATACATGAGCATCGAGAAAGTTATTTCTCCCAGTAATAAGCTTGAACTTTTCAGCTCGTCTGAGAACACTCGCGAGACACCATTTGATATCCATCAGTTCCATCTCTTCGGCGTCTATTTGATCATAATCTTCCTTTGTGAGCATAGGATTTCCGATTCGACCAGCAACTAGACCTTCATATGAGAGAAGCACAGAACCAAGTAAAGCCATGTGGTCTTTAGCAGTTTCTTCCGAAAAATTTTGACCTTCTGGAAGATTTTAAAGGAATGTTACATTGGATCACATAACCATTTCCTGTCTTTGTGCTCTAAGAATGAAAACTTGTATTTGACTCTTTAGGATTGACACTTGGAAATGATGAGAATCCACTGCTGCTGTTGTTTGAACTCTGATCAACCTTTTCTGTTGAATCCCCAGCACTAAATGCAGTTTGGATTTTCGGGCTTCTCTCAGCTTCTGGAACCGGAACACTACCTTTGTAGTACATTTTTACGTCCTGTTGACCACTTGGACTGTTCATCCTAGCGATCTTCTGCTGTTCCAAATCCTGACTCTCGATTTTTCAATAAACTGAGAAATTGTTAGCCCATCGTAAACACCCGTATTCTTCAAAATCATCAAATACGTTCCCCACTCTTTCTGCGGTAACGCATCAGCCAGCTTCTCTACCCACTCTTCACGATCTTTTGTAATACTCAGCATCGACATGGATCGCACTAAGTGGCAGTAACGTTCAATCAGCTTCTTCGTATCCTCTCCCGGTAAACTACTGAACAGATCAAACTCTTTCTTGAGCAATGCCTTCTTGCTCTTAATCATATTCTCACTACCTTCAAACTTGACACGAAGAGCATCCCAGATTGACTTTGAAGTCTTGTCATGCTGTAGCAGAATAAAGATGTCTTCTTTGATGGCTTGTTGAAGCAGACTGATCATCATTTTTTCGGCTTTGTACATGTTCCGTTCTTGATCAGTAAACTCTGATAAATCTTTGATAACCTGCAAATCTGTTCGAGGCAACACATATTTCTTCAGAATACATTCCCATGACCTAAGATGATTTGCCTGAACCCAATTTTCGAATCTGTCTTTCCACCCGTAGTATTCTTCGATACTCATCAATTTCGGGGGCTTTTGGGTAGTTCATGTCTCATTTTCCAAGTTCATAGTTTGTGCAATGACAGTTGGAGCAGACGGTGTAGCAAACGTGTTGTAGAACTCGTTATCCATTTTTCAGTACACGTATTTCAAAAAACTGTAGCTTTGGAGCGAAATCTGATATTTGAGTACTTGGAGCGAAATTACACAGTTCACATGAGCGAAATTACTGATATTGCAGATAGGAGCGAAATCTGAATGATGTCTGGAGCGAAATACCAAACAATGGTCACCCTGGAGCGAAATCACAAGATTATCAGAAGCAAAATCAGGAGTGCACAGGAGCGAAATCTGATGTTTTCCAAGCTGGAGCGAAATCAGATAGTTACTCAGGAGCGAAACCTCAACCTATGTATCCCCGGAGCGAAATCACAATCAATTTTGGAGCGAAATCCCAAAATTGGTGTCCCTGTAGCGAAATTAGGTTAAACTTTGGAACGAAATCCCTTGATTTGCAATCTGGAGCGGAGAGTTTCCTTTCGAGCGAAATCAAATCGCAGGTCCATTTTGTTCAATTTTAGTCCGATTTTAGGTCTCAAACTTTCAGGGATTTATCTATGTCCAATTATCTATAATCTGTGAAATTTTGAGCAGGTTTTGTCCGTTAAAACTCGTTCTGGTGAAGAAAGAATGTGTAGAAGTGAGAAAACTTGACGAATTCCAGCTAATCTTTGCAGAACTCCTCCTCCTGAGCTCTGATACCACTTGTAGGATCGTTATCTGACCCGAACGAGTCGTTCAGAGGAGTTTTACTCTGTTTCAGGTGCGGAAAACAAGAAACAAAGCTAGAAACAGCTGATTCTTCACTTAAACTACTGATTGTATTGATTGGAACACAAATACACTCAGTCTTCACACCGGCAGCACTTCAGTGCGGAATACAAGGCAACCGATACTGATTTCGCTCAACATACCCCAATATATAGTTGCCTGATTTCGCTCCAAACACCACAGGACACTAGGAGCGAAATCAAGACTATGATTTCAGGCGAAATCATCAGCTATGCACCTAGGAGCGAAATCAGCTTCCAATACACAAACACTCTCCTATTTTCTCGTAAAACGTGCCCTAATCTATAGAATTCAATCTAAGACTTGATACAAGACGAAGTCGACAGATGTATGCACCAACAGCTTTCAACGGAAATGTGAAACACATTTTTCGAAAAATGGTCAATGGTAAAGCCAAAGGTGTCAAAGAATTTTATGCTTCCAAAAAGAGTGTTCATAGGTCTGTTGAAAGTAACAGTGAAGAAGAAGTTGTTTCACCCAAGGATGGTCAGGCTTGGGTGGATATATTTTTCAAAGAATAAAAACCTGACTTGCCGGAGCTCCCAAGTTGGTAATCGTGGAGCATGAATCGGCATCTTTATCAAAAATTTTTAAATGGTTAAGTGTGACTTGCCGGAACTCCCAGGTTAGTAGTGTGGAATAGGAATCGGCATTCTGAGATTTCAACCTACAAGTGGTAAGTGTTGGTAAGCAATCCGACATGTGGTTGAAAGAGAAGTTTTACATGCAAGAAGTTGGTAGTTATTTCTACAAGTGGTTAATCAAGGTCATTAAGTTGAACTTGATTTAACTATCATTCAAAAGATTGGAAAACAATGTGATGATCTTGACCCCATTTTTACAAGTGGTAAAATCAACAGAACTTATTTTCCAGAAAAACCATTTTGATTAAAACAAACTTAAGTGTTTTGAGATCTAAATGGGAAAATAGTTTGTTGTGAGGGGGAGTTCTCATTGTTTACGCCAAGAGGATGGAGAAATGAAGCAATTCACACAGTTGTCACTTTGCTTGTACAGTTTGTTTTCAATTTTCTTTAGATGTTTTTGAATTTTAGGGGGAGTGATAATTTCAGAAAATCCAAAAACATTAGAAAATTTGAAAAAGTAAAAAACATGACAAAATCAAAAATGAGTTTTTGCTGAGAAAAGAGGAAATGATAGTACATCAGTGGACTATCACAACACACTAAAGAAATGGAATGATTAATGTGATAAATAATCTCACTGCGGATGTGTCAGTAGGTTTTTGCACATTTAGTAGATTGTGATGAGATATAAATCTAAATATCAAACTTGCTTATATCGTGGGGAACATTTCTTGGATATATGGGTAATCCCCGAAATCTTGTTTGAAGGGTCCCTCTTTCTGAGATACTAGGTCTTTATGCTTAGTGATATCTGGGGTATTATCCCGGGACTTCTGATTTTGCGGAAGCAATGGCCTAGTCCCCGTATAATACTTTCTGCTTGCTTGAATCATAGCGCAGCCCTCAGCATAAAAATGATGAAACATTGAAAAATGCTAATCATGTGCTGTTGAAGAAAAGATCCTCTAAAGGGGACACACCAAAAGTCGAGCCGTCATCTCTCTGCTAAACGGAAGTTCTGACCTGAGCTCTCATGGTTTCCCATCTAACCCCTTACAGATATCATCTAGGTATACTCACCTGTAAGACTGAATATTGGGATCTGGATACGGGAGTATATTCAAGTGGTGGGACACGCGAATAAGTATAAGTGATTAAAACACTAATCTCGTATCTCGAAACAGATGAAATTTGTATGAAAATTTAAGTGGATCAGTATACTGATAATCTAGGTGAATTGTTTAGAACTTAAAATGTTTAAAGCTTAACAGTGTTGGTGATTTGTCTCAATAACTGATATGATACTCTTACACAAACTCACAAAAATATATTGTTGTAAATATTTCTTTTCTGCATTTACGTTCATTCAAAATCCAAAAAGATTTTCAGAGTGTTTTAGCATAAATTTTGAAAAATCCAAAAAGATTTTCGACAACTGTTGAAGAAAAGCTGATTTTCAAAATTCCAAGTGCTAAACTTGATGAACAGGTTTGGGAGAGTGTGCATAAAAGAATATTTTTCCTACAAGTGGGTCATCATAGATTAAATCATTTTGAATGATCCTTGCAAATGGTTTCTAAATTTTAATCTTTAAACTTTGAGAAACTTATGTGTATGGTAGAGATTGTGCAGGAAAAGCCAGGTTCCGATACCTGAGCAGATTGTTAGCCAGGTTACGATTTTAGAACCTGAAGATGGTGAATTCCAGACTGCAATCTCAGCAGATTGAGAGGGGGAGTCTGAAGACATCGAGAGGGAGTTTGAAGGTGTAGAAAGCCAGATTGAGATTCTGAAGATGGAAGAAAGAAGATAAAGAGATTGATTGAGGATGCTTACAATGGAGAATCTTTGGACAAGAGCGAGCAGACTGATAAAGACTGAAGGTTTGACAACCGAAGACTCGACACTGAAGACTCGTCAACATCCGAGGGGGAGTCTGTTGGTGCATACGTCTGTCGGCTTTGTCTTGTATCGAGTCTTGTATTGTAATAGTTAGATCAGGGCACGCAAAACGAGAAATGTGATGTATAGGTAATTCCGCACGGAATTGTAATTCCACACGGAACACCTAATTCCGCTTGATACTTAATATCGTGTGAACTACTTCCGCACGGAATTAAGTTCTGCTTGTATATTTCACGCGGAATTAGATGCCTATATATACCTGTCTTGCCTGATTCATTTGTAACGAGATTAGTTCTGACGGTGAAGCTCTGTCGAAGTGTCTACAACTCTGTAAACGATCTAATATCAATCAAAAGACAGTTTAAAGTGATTTCTTCTGTTTTCCAGCTGAAATAACATCAGTACAACTGTTTCACCTTTTGTATTGGTGAGGCACTCTTCTGATCGACTCGTTTGGGTCCCAAAACGATCCTACATACTAGGGGATGATAGAACCCGTGAAACTTTGGACAAGCCCTTCAGTGGTTTGATCGAACGACTAAATATGACAATTGGTTTACTATACATGACAATTGGTTTACACATACATGACAATTGGTTACTCATACATGACAATTGGTTTCTATAAATGATGATTGGTTTACACATACATGACAATTGGTTACTCATACATGACAATTGATTTCTACACATGAAGATTGTTTTATACTAAACATGACAATGGGTTTTCAAGTATATATATATATATAAACCATACAAATTTACAAGAAAACATTTTGATTACTTATCCGATTTCATAAAGAAACATTTTGTCGAGTCTCATAGCTACAAGTTTTCCTTTTAAACATACCAACTTTCGTAGTTGGTAAAACATGTTGCAATACCAAACACTTTTGTTACAAGTTGATTCCAAAGATCTTATCCATCGACTCTCGTAGTCGGACAAGGCATTCCAATACAAATACAAAGCCATGAACTTGACCACAAAACCTATGTACTCGCCAACATTCATTTGTTGACTTTATTTTCACATATCTAGATGCATATGTCTGTAGCCTTCATCGAGTATTGAGTCTTATATAAATTATGTTTTGAACTTGTTTATTTGTTTTGTAATGTATGCCTTCGTACGAAGGGTAGTATGTTAGGCTAGTTGGTTCGAAGGGAGCTCATGCCCTGGCTTTGTATGAAGCCACACAAGCTCCGTACGAAGGCACTTGTTGCCTATATATAGGGGCAGTGGGTTCTCACCAATTGTAACTTTTGACATTCTGATCCGAAGTGCTGCCAAATTTCACCTGACTCTGTATTTTGCTAAATCATCAATGAGAACATACATTAACGGTGTATGCTTGATCTTTATGTCTACTACACGCATGGATTCCGCACTTAGCCTGTAGGTTTATCGAAACCGGTCAGAGCGCATTAGTCAAAGAGCGATCACGGTCCTCACAAGTGTATCAGAGCTTGGAGGCTGGATTCGTGACAAAGGATCATCATCTACCGGAGATTGCTACTGATTTGAGCCGATTCAAATCAGAATTCTTCTTTCTTCTACTACTTCTCACTTCTTTTTGAGTTTTTGAGAATTTTGAGTCATTGGACATCAAATAAAGCTGAATCCACGGACAGATTCAACTGAATTTGACATTCTGTGCGAAAAACATCATTAATCAATCCTCTAGAGTTTCAGACTTAAAATCAACCTAAAAATCATGAAGAACATAACAAATGTTCTTGCAACTTAGCTGGTTCGAAGGGACTGTGATAGCCTCGTACAAAGACAAGCTGTCTCGTACGAACGCATAGGATCTTGGCTTCAATTTAAGGCCTTTGTTGTGTTGAAGGAGTGTGATATATTGGTTGTTTATACTAATCACAGAAAGGGTTGATATCACTTTGATTTTCTTGATTTTTACATTCTCTTTCAAAGTGTCCTTTTTGTTTGCATCTGAAACTAGTGACCTTTGACTTGTCAAAACCCAACTTAGTATCCGATACAAATAAACATTGTCTCCCTGTAATTTCAACAAATCTCTGTGCTCGTCTCAGAATGCTTGCCTTGTTCCACATTATATCCATCAGTTCTAACTTTTCTGGATCTATCTGATCATAGTCCTCTTTTGTCATATTACATTTTCTGATTTTTCCAGCAATTAGACTGTCATATGACTCAAGAACTGATGCTAGAAACACCATCTGTTGTTTCACTGTGGATGCATTCAAACCTTTAGCATTTTGCAAATTTACCGAAACATTGCATTGTAGCACATAAGAATTAATATTGCTTTTGGTTCGAATCTGAATTTGAGCCTAGTGATGATTTGAACTAGGAGTAGACGTATTTGAATCACAGCTTGAGAATGTTGTAAACCCACTGCTGTTTCAAATATTTGAAGAAAAACTAGAAAACCCCGTAGAGCTATCTACACTGTATGCGGTCTGTATTTTTGGACTCTCAATGTCCGATGAACTACTGCCCTTATAATACAAACCCACATCTTGCTATATATTCTACATTTTTGTTGTTTTTCTTAGCTCTAACTCGTGTGCTTCAAGTTTTTGGATTAACTTGTTTAAGCTCATGGTCTCGTACACTAGACTATTTTTCATGATCATTACATATGTAAACCGATAGTTCTCGTTTGGAAGTGCATCTATGAGCTTATCCACCAACTCTTTTCGATCCTTTTCAATCCCAAATCTTCTTAATTCTTTTACTAAGTAACAAAATCTCTCAATAATCTGTTTTATTGATTGACCCTTCAAACTTGCAAACTTTTCAAATTCTTTTTTCATTAATGCTCTCTTGCTCTTCATCATCTGTTCATTTCCTTCATATTTATGTTTCAAAGCATTCCAGATCGAGTAAGTAGTTCCATTGTGTTGTAAAAGAGAAAGAATATTGTCTTTCACTGATTGCTGTAAAAAGTTTATCATTTTCTTTTTATTTGTGAATTTTATTTTTTCATCTTCATCGTATTGCATCAGTCTTTTCTTTTAATCATCATTTTCTAGTGGTTCAACATATTCAATTAAGACAGAATATCAACTTTCCACATGATATGCTTGAATCCAGTTTTCAAACCGTTCTTCCCACATTTAAATTAGTCTATGAACATCATCCTCGGTGGTTTTTCTTGCGTTCCAAGTTCAGTTTCTAACTTTAAACTCTGAACCACCCAGTCAGGTGTTGTTGCAAATGCATTATAAATTCCGAATCTATCTTCAACACTTGAATTATATGAAAGGACCTGAAAAGTCAACAAATGGTCAAACAAGTTTTTCAAACAAATGGAACCAATCCCTTTCATGCGAGAGGGAATGCCTCTCGTGCGGAATGGTCAAATTTTAACAAGCTAATGAAATCCCAAGCCTGTCGTGCGAAAGGTTCATTCTCGTGCAAGAGGGAAATTTTCAAGTAATAACAATTTGTTCCTTTCATGCGAAAGGAATGTTCATTTTCTGCCAAAGGATAAGTTCTCTTGGACGACAGGCTCCTGTTGCTCGAAAATCAAGTTGCGTTTTTTTGACATTTTCAAGATTTTTCATAGATTTAGATTGAACTAAGATCTGATCTTTTCAAGGGTTGATTAGTATATGATTTTGTCCATGGATTCTAGGTCAATTTTATATTTTAAGTAGAAAGTTAGAAGTAGAAGTGAAATGATGTGAATTGGATGAAATCGACTTTAAATCTGCTCAATTCAGGTGATATCTTGTGCTTTTCGACAATGAAACTGGCTTCCAAGCTCTGACACCACTTGTGAGGACCGTTTCGGTTCTTCCAATGCTCCAGCCGGTTAGATATTCAACATATCATGTGCGGAATCCATATATGATTATGACAAACACAAGAACTATCTAATTAAACTGGTTTCTATTGAATATTTGATAGTACAAAACCATGAAACCAAACGGACAGAGTTTCCCTCTGAAACACACAAAGTTCCAAATGACAAGACCTAAGACTCCTATTTATAGGCCTGACCTGTTGCACGAGACCATCAGGGATTACAGGACTCTCTCGTGCGAGAGACACTTTGGACGATAGACCCACTCGCATAAAAGGTGTCCCTTTCATGTGAAAGGCTCTAAACGATACAAACCCGACTATTCGACACAAAATCCTAAACATTTAACTATGACACGTCACATTGACGGAGGCAATACACATAACGCACTCACATGAGCTCTCCCCTAAATGTTTGCTTGGAAACTCTAGGTGTCATGGTCAAAATTTCCTTCTATTTTCTCTTCCATCACTACGTCGTCGTTCTCATTCTGTGTTTTTGTGGATGTGAAGACATTGAGCGGACGTGGCAGAGGCGGTATAAACATGACCCAGGACCAGCTGACGGCCCTGTTTAATGCACGGGTAGCTGAAGCTATGGCAGCTCACCCAGGAGGTATAACCCCTGAACTCGTGCTTGAAACATAAGAGAAGATCATCCAAATCAGAAACCGAATGGCAGCAGCTCGTGACCGTCAGAAAAGCTACACTGATAAACGTAGGAAACCGTTGGAATTCCAAGTTGGTGGCAGAGTCTTGTTAAAAGTCTGACCTTGGAAAGGTGTTGTTCGTTTCGGTAAACGGGGAAAGCTCAATCTACGTTATGTCGGACCATTTGAAATCGCGGAAAGAATTAGCAGAGTGGCTTATAGACTCAGTTTATCTATAGAACTCAGTGGTGTGCACAAAGTCTTTCATGTATCTAATCTAAAGAAGTGCCTATCTGATGTGACACCCTGCGAAAACACTTAACTGTAACACCCTAGTTACTAATTAACGATTTTGTATGTAATCACCAACAATTAGTTGTGTAACTAAGACAACACATATTACAAAAATTCGAGTTTATTAAAACTTTTACAAATTATAATTTATTCTACATAACGTGACCGAAATTTGTTGTTTAAAATTTACAACGTGGCAAAATGCGGAAGCATGTAACTATATCGTGTTCGGTCCTGCGTTGAGCTTGATCGTCTTCCGGCATCCAAAAAGTACCTACATTTCATAAAAACATGAAATGATTTAGTCATACGGGATTTAATATGTATCTAAACGAGTCCCGGAAACAAAACTGATCAAAAATACATTTTTGTTCAGGGTCCACCGTAAATTACGGTGGCTACCGTAATTTACGGTAACCCCTGAATGTTTATTCCTCCACCGTAATTCAGGAGGATCATGGCGTAAAGTTATATGGCCTACCGTAAATTACGGTAACTACCGTAATTTACGGTGGCCTCTGCAGAATTCTCCAAGTTTGCCGTTTTCTAAAACGGCAACGTTCATAACGTTTAATCCGTTTGTCCGTTTGACCTACCGTTTCTTCCTACGTACTTGTAACTTGATCCTCCATCATTTGGAGTTAAAATCCAGCATCCGGATTATCAAAAATTAAGACTTTTAACTCTTCGGCTTATTACCCTTTTTACCAACTTTTGACCCGTTTGTGATTTCGTCTAACAACCTGTCTGCGGTCCCTATTTCCTTTGTAAACATAACATTGTGATTGTTTCCTATTGTACAAGGCTCAAATCATGGGTTATTACACATTCTAAACCCGTTTATGCTCAAGTGCTTATTTTGACCCGTTAAGGACATTTATGTCCTTTTAAGCCTAATTTCGCTCATTTCTTCTATGCCTCATAATCCCGCCCTTTTACTTTGATTAGTTTTCCCACCACAACTATGAATGTGGTGAGTATAATGTAATAGACTATCTATCCCGAGTCTTACCCCTCAAATATGCTATTTTGCAACAAGACGTATTTTAAGGTATTTAACCCTTGATAGTTTATACCTACTATTTTCATACGCGTCTAAGGATTACAAGATCTTAATATAAGTTCCTAAACAACCTTTATGGGTTGTTTGCCTCATTTATCCTTCGAGGGCATTTTAGTCAACATTAGCCCCTCATTTACTACGAAGGGCTTTCGCCACATATAAAGCCATAAAGTATATTATCCACAACTATAATTACGCGTACCTGGCTCGGGTCAATTTATTGACCCGTTTCGATACCTTGCCTCTATAATATGCTAATTCGTAGCATTTTAAATCCATAAACCATTATTATCCTGTAAGCATAAGACTAGACGCATACTTATTAGTCGTCATTGGTCAAATGGCACTACAAGTCACCCTTTGACCCGTTTGGTCTAAACGACCAAACATTTTGCATTTGAATTTAGAATGGTATATATTTACATATATATACCATTTCGTTATTTAACCCATTTCGACTTACGCCGTAGGGTATCTTATTACTTTTACTTATATTTGTCGGCACATGACTAAATTACCATTTTATCCCTTTCCTTATCATGAGTTACCCCATACGGTAACATTTTCAGATTCATTGTATGCTTATCATTTACGGCGATATTACCATTTTCCAATGTTTACCCTTCATCATGGTTTTTACCAAATATTGCATGTGCCCCGACTCGTATCAATTGCGTCGGGAATCCATATTTCCCAATATTGTTTTTATCGAATTAAAAGAAAGCTTATAGAATAACTAATTATTCTACGAAAGGTGTAAGTTACACTTACCTCGTATCCAAGCTACACTTTTCTTTTCCTTCTTGATTCGGTTGACCCGCTTTCTCCCCAAGCTCCACCTAGCTTGTTAAGCGCCAACTATTATTCATCATTCACAAGGTGGTTAGTTTAATCATGACTTAGTACGATTATTCCACCTTACAAATTTCATATCAAAATTTAGCCAAAACATCACAATTAAGTGTTTTAACTACAAAATTTCTAGTTTCGAGCCTTCTTTGAGGCATTTCATCAAACACTTTGAGGGCAGAATTTTACATGTTTATTTATCAAGTCTCTAGCTTATCTCTTAGCCCTAATTTCACATAAATCAATCATCTTACAAAGTTGTTAACTTCCATAATTTCTGAAATCACTTCAAATTGTCACATTATACTAGATCAACACTCTATTTCCTAGTGTTCATCAAATTTCACATAAACCATCAATCACCTACAATGGTGTTCATAGGTTTCACTACAATTTCACATGATTTTCAACTTGTATTTGTCTAGGGTTTCTCCCTAGACACTATAGTTGTTCCTAGATCATCATATGACATACATGCAACTATAATTTCAGATTTTCCCAATTACATGAGAATTTCAAGTTGAGAGTTTTTATGAAATTTTACATACCTTGTGATCCTCTTGTGATGAGGATCAGTAATCTATGCTCCATTTTCGATTTGAACTTGGTTTGATCCTTCAATTTTGTTGATTTGTTGAAGTTAGGGTTTGAGCTCCCATGGAGCTTTCCTCTAGTCGCATACGTATGTGTGTGTATTGATTTCTATTATTTATTTTTTTATAAGTGTTTTAATAAAACACTATTCTAATTGCCCATGTTTAGTCCCTCAAGTTTAGAGATTCATATATGAAACCATAACTCATAGTTTATTATTTAATTACCCTTTACTAACTAGGTTAATTTTACCTAGTTAACTTGGTGGGTTCCGGGAGTTATAATCCGTAGTGTTTTAAATCCCGTTAACTCGGGCTCTTATAAACTCAATTCCTTAAAACTTTGTTTCACTTGTATTTAATATTAGGATTTCTTATTAAATCCCAAATATTTACCGGGTTATTTTTACTACTAGCGATACTTTACCCGTCTTTTAGTACTAACGTGGGTTAATTACCAAACCCGTTTTCGGGGTGTTACATTAACCGCACTAGCTTCTTCAGTGAGTGACTGGTGACTGTATGATAAATTACGAGAACAAATTTCTTTCTACTTGGGGATGATGTGATAACCTGTAACTTTGAGGTAAAAAACCCGTTTGTTTCAATTTTATAAATCAAATCATATACTTATAGTTTATCCATATCGCGTTGAACCGACCCAAACTGTTTGAACCATAGTGCATGTCTCGCTTGTCGGTTTAACCCACTCGCTTAGCTCGGAACTCACGAGGTCTGAACCGAACATTATACAGGTATATTAGTTGACTAATTGTTTAGTTATATTTATAATTAGTTGATTATAATTGTTTGATAATCTAATAGATTATGGGTGTATAAGTGTTATAAAAAAAATAAGGTTTATACTAAACAACATTTCACTGCCACACTCCCCTTTGTGTTTTTTTATAACTTTGGCAGCCCACACCCCTCTCGGTTATTCGTGCAGCCCAACTCAACCTCCATCCCACCTCTTGGAAATTATCGGCCCAACCCCAAAGCAAGCCCAAGCCGCCCCCTTGAGTCCTCGTCCCAACCCCAACACACAAGTCCATGTCCTCAATAGTTGTACATATGCATGTTTGTGTGTGAGGGTATCGGTATTCAAAAAAAGAACAAAAAACCCTACCTTCCTCTCTACTCTAGGTGGTAGCAGACGACACCCCCCCCCACATCGTGACCTATGTCACACCCCCAAAAATACCATAAGCGGAAACCCCCGCGAGGTGTGTGACATACCAGGATTTAGCCACTAATCACATTGAACCATAAAGAAAATAGAACCTTCCCATTTAAATAAAATAGTATCACTCAAACACCAGTTTAGAAAATCAAACATGTTCAGCGAAAGCATAATAATTTGTTTAATAAGTTTAAATGAAAATGTTTTCAAACAATGCAACAGCGAGAAGCATTTCAAAATGTCACAACCCATGACCACTCCAGCTTCCCAGACAGCAAGTTCCATGACAGTGTACCTAAGGACCTGCAAGCATGCAGAAAAGTGCATCAGACAACGCTGGTGAGCTCACAGTTTGTTTAACCGTTTGTTACCAAGTATTGACTTATTTTATGTTGATAATAACTCGATACCGCATACGGCTCCTTTTTGCCCTTCTCCAATGCTCTATCAAACGTTGGTCATGATTTTAAAGTTATTAGTTCACGCTCGTCCTATCCAGGTACGTCGTGAGGGTGCCAAACCTAATAGCGCTATCAACTAATAACCCTGTTGCCCTACAAGCAACTAACCCGGTAGTATGATGGGACTTAAGTGATAGAAAGTGAGTGGATTATCCAACATCAACAGTTACTGAAAACCGCCTCATATCCCCTACAAGGATATGGGTTTGTGAAAACTGCCTCACATCCCCTACAAGGATATTGGTTTGTGAAAACTGCCTCACATCCCCTACAAGGATGTGGGTTTATGAAAATCCATTTATATGTTTGTCTGTTTGATTGTCCCCACCGGACGCATGCTTGTTTTGAGAGAAGTGAACTCACCTTAGTTTTGCTCGGTATGTTAAGTTACCCGTTCCAAGTTGGTCAACCAAACCCTACCGTGGTTACGAATAGAAATCAGTTTCACAATCAATTAAATCACGTATTTTCACAGATTGTATTTACCACAAGGATCACCGTATGACACAACAAATACTCGAATCCCATACAAGTCCACACTTCACGTGTATGTTACATAACAGCACTTAACAGTTAAGTCTGCTACTCATAAAAACCAAATCATGTTTCCTCAGTCATAATCCACATTATTAGCAGACAGCAAAGTGAAGTTCATCAACATAGTCATTCATCATCACACTCAACATAAACCTCTGTTCTGTTTGTTTACTCTATTGCAGCATCCTCACGAAGACCCTTCTTGGCGAAGAATCCCCCTTGGCGAAGAATCAGACTTCATCAAGTAATGATTGCGGCAAACCTTGGTTGTTCGTCAAAGCCCATCGACGAAGGATCAAGTCCTTCGTCAAGTTGAGTTCTTCGTTGGGGATCTTTCTTCGCTGTTCCTTAACAGATCTTCGTGATTTCCTGCAAACCCTAACCATGGCGGTTTCATAATATCACATAATCACCATTACAAACATGATCGGTTAATACTGAAATTCCTTCTAACCACACAACATCCTCCATGGATTCCACATATAGTTAATCATACCCGTAACATGATCTGGTAGCATTAAACCTTGATTGTCTACTATAACGCTCATAAACTATCAGTGATATAATACGAGATCAAGACTTTTCACTATAAACAATCCAACACAAAAAGCATCACATATATATTGAGCATCAAATAAAAACATATTCACAGAATAACCAAATAAATGAGAGTTACAACCGAGACCATGGTAGGCATAATAGGCACTAACCTAGAGATGTGGAGTGAATGAGTTGAAGGGAATAAAGCTTCGAATGGTGAGGATTGCCGTCAGTTTCAGGGAACAGGGAGAGAGAACCTTAGGGTTGTTGTGTTTACAGTTATTGATTATGAGAGGTTATAGAATTAAAATGGTATGGGCCACAAGTGAACCTGGGTCGAGGGCCCCCTTTTTGGCGAAGTATCTCTTGGCGAAGGACCTTCTTCGCCGTGTTGAGAGTGTGACGAAAAGTCAACCTTCGTCGGAGGCTGGTTGTGACGAAGAGTCAACCTTCTTCGAGTGTGTTTCTCAATCGGAGTAAAACATAAATATGTAAAGACTAAACATTTCACACTACTTAAGTTTCCATGTAACATTCAAACATAACAATACTTTAACATTCCAACACAATGCACACAAAACGAATTATGAAAGCAGAGTTGTGAAACAAGTAATGTGTAGGGGTAAGACCTTGAAATCTCGGGTTGTTCCCGCTTTCGTGAGACGAAGTGTGCCGATTTCGTGAGACGATGGACGATTACCCAAATAGTATCGTTCCCGCTTTGAGTTCTAGGTAGACCGGTGACAAAATCCATGGCGATTTATTCCCATTTCCACATGGGTATTTCTAGTTGCTGAAGCAATCCAGACGGTTTCTGGAATTCCACTTTGACCTTTGAACAAGTCAAGAATTTACTCACATACGTCGCTATGTGGGCTTTCATTTTTGGCCACCAGTATAAGAATCGTAGATCCTGATACATCTTATCCGAACCCGGATGAACAGAGTATCGAGACTTGTGCGCTTCATCCATCACAAGCTCTCTAAGATTTCCAAACAAAGGAATCCGTATTCGTTCCATGAAATAGTAAATGCCGTCAGATCTCTCTACGAGTCATTTCTCCATGCCCCGCAAATACTCAGCTTCAATGTTTTCCCCTTTCAACGCTTCAGCTTGAGCAGAGCGGGTCTTGTCAGGTAAATTAAAATGGATGGTGAGCTGCAAGGCGCGGACACGTTTGGGTTTCGTTTCCTTTCGACTAAGGGCATCAGCTACAACGTTAGCCTTACCTGGATGATACTTGATTGCACAGTCATAGTCATATAAGAGTTCTACCCAGCGACGCTGTCGCGCATTTAATTCCTTCTGGTCAAAGATATGCTGAAGGCTCTTGTGGTCGGTTTAAATAGTGCATTTAGTACCATACAAGTAATGCCTCCAGATTTTGAGCGCAAACACCACGACCCCCAACTCTAAGTCCTGAGTCGTGTAATTCTTTTCATGGACCTTCAACTGTCGAGAGGCGTAAGCTATCACTTTCTCACGTTGCATTAGCACGCAACTGAGACCCTGAATGGAAGCATCACAATACACTACGAAATCTTCGGTACCCCTAGGTAAGGACAGAATCAGTGCACTGTAGAGTTTTTGCTTCAGAAGCTGGAAGGCGTCTTCCTGTTTCGTCCCCCATGAATAAACTACACCTTTCTGTGTCAAAGCAGTGAGAGGTTGAGCAATCTTTGAAAACCCCTTAATGAATCTACGATAGTACCCAGTGAGACCCAGGAATTGTCGCACCTCTGAAGGACTCTTTGGCGCTGCCCAATTCCTGATAGAGTCGATTTTTGCGGGATCCACATATATTCCCAGCTCGTTGACTATGTGACCAAGGAAGTGTACTTCTCGAATCCAGAAGTCACACTTAGAAAATTTCGCGTAAAGCTGCTCCTTCCTAAGGAGCTCTAAGATAAGACGCAAGTGTCGTTCGTTGTCTTCCTTGTTCTTTGAATAGATCAGAATGTCATTGATAAACACGATGACAAAATCGTCAAGGTATGGTTTACATACGTGGTTCATGACCCTGAACAGATAACGATTCCCCACTAGGGAGAGGTATACGCACAATTTTCTCCTTGCAAAGTATATTGGCTCGGTGTTTTGACAACCAATCCATACCAACAACTATATCAAAGCTACCAAGAGTGATGGGAAGAAGGTCAATGTCAAACACTTGACCTAGAAGATCGATTTTACACCCTAAACGTACATGTGAGGCTTCTACCGGCTTACCATCAGTTAGTTCCACCATGTGTTTGATTTTGAGTGGTGTTGGAGTTAACCCTAACTGACGACTGAACCCCAAAGACACATAACTCCAGTCGGCACCAGAGTCGAATAATACAGTAGCGAAAATACCGTTGATAGAGAACGTACCAGTCACAACATTGCCATCGTTCCTTGCATCCCCTGCTCCAATCGTAAACGCTCTCCCACAAGGCGCCATTCCCACTGTTATTCCCATTGTTATTGTTTCCCACATTGTTGTTGTTCTAACGATTGTTGTTCCCACCATTATTGTTGTTAGTGTTCTGATTCAGTTGTGGGCAATCCTTCTTGAAATGCCCTTCATTGCCACATTGATAACATCCCTTCTGATTACCCCGATTCTGCTGGGATTGTTGCCTCTGTTGCTGTTGCCGAGGTTGTTGCTGTTGTTGCTTGGGGTATGGAGCTCTACAATCCTTCGCCATGTGACCCACCTTGTCACACCTTTGACATGCTCGGTTACACGAGCTATAGTGGTGAAAACCGCACTTGTTGCACTTCCGTTGCTTCCCCACATAAGAACCCGAAGTTTGACTGTTGTTCTGATTCTGGTTGACAGAAGATGACTGGCTGAAGCTGCGGGTGTTGTTGTTGTCAGGCTTCTTCTGCGACTGATTCGATTTGGTCGCCTTATCTGCGTCATTCCACTTACGCTTGTTGTCGGTGGTGGGGGTAGCAGTAGTAGCAGCAACGTGTTGTGGCAACGAGCCACGCTCCACCTCTTGATCAGTGATCTTATGAGCCAGTCTGATGATTCGTGGTAGGTTGTCGAGATTTGCTGCAGTGACTAATCCCTTAACTTGTGGAGCCAATCTCTTAATGTAGAGTTCGATCCTGCGGGGTGGTGGTCAGGATAGGTTAGGACACGTGTTTGCCAGCTCGTGAGACCGTTTCGTATAAGCCTCGATCTCGGATCCCTCCATCTGCAAGTTATAGTACTCGTTTTCCAACTTTTGAATTTCATCCTGAGGGCAGTACGCTTCTCGAATCAGCTCTTTGAAAACATCCCAAGTAGTCGCGTTTGCCATTGAGCTGAAATCATCCCAAGTAGTCGCGTTTGCCATTTCAATGCCCAGCATCTGCACCTGAGCATTCCACCAAGTCAAAGCACCATCCTCCAAGGTGCCAGAAGCCAACTTCACCCTGTCCCCAGCTGGACAGTTACACATAGCAAAGATGGACTCGGCTTTCTAGAACCAACGGAGCAGTCCCACGGGACCTTCAGCTCCACTGAAAGTTTGAGGCTTGCAATCCATGAACGTTCTGAACATTGATGCATGTGAAGTGCGATATATTTTAGATGTATATTTTAAGCCCTTTTTACACTTTTTAGCCAAGTTTTAAATTTATAAAACACGATATTTACTAACACTAAACACACATATGGGCAAGTGCACCCATCGTGGACGTAGTATAGTGTTGGTAAGATACCGAGGTCGTCCAAGAACACAAGAGCTTTTAGTACTGGTTTATCCTCAACGTCTAATCAAATCAAAAAGTTAGAAAAAGGTTTTTAAACTATGAAAATAAAACTAACTAAAATGCTGAAAAATAAAACAAAAATAAAAACAGATAGACAAGATGAATCTCTTGGATTCGACTCGTGTCTAGTGTAACTTTTGATTATTTTCGTACTTTTGCACTTATTTAAGAGATTATCTTAGTTATTGTAGTAGGCCCCTCTTTTGAAGGCGACGTTACCCTCAACCCAGTAGTTTGAGTCAGCAAGGATACAATCCTAAAGGGTCGGATTATTGAAAGATAATTAATTAAGTTATTAATGCATAATGTGGTAGGCCCCTCTTTTGAAGGCGACGTTACCCTCAGCTAAGTAGTCTGAGTCAGCAAGGATACAGTCCTAAGTAGCTCGGTTAAAGTTTTAATAGTAGTTTAACTTATGAGGGGATTAAAGAGTTTGGACCCCCGCCATCCAATACCTTTGGGTATTGAAAGAGGTCCTACTAAATTTGATCCAGGTCCTTTGCAGGATCTATACACTGAACAATGGCAAGACTCTTACCAAACCGTTCCCTTAACCCTCGACAAGGTAGCCAACATACCTCCATATAGACCGTGGAGATATGAATGGTGAAAATCTTTTATTTTATATAGACAGTAAAATAATGCCAAGACACCACGAACAAACAATAAGGAAGAATCACCTTCAACATAAGAAACTAGTAATTAAAGTCATTAATACAAAACCAATTAAAAAGTGCAAAAGATTAATAATAAAAAGTATTACTGTAACACCCCCAAAATACCACTTGCGGAAAC
Source organism: Helianthus annuus (assembly GCF_002127325.2). Taxonomy (NCBI): domain Eukaryota; kingdom Viridiplantae; phylum Streptophyta; class Magnoliopsida; order Asterales; family Asteraceae; genus Helianthus; species Helianthus annuus. The sequence goes on along the minus strand of NC_035437.2, from coordinate 15,723,888 downwards.
CCCGCGGGGCGTGTTACACATCAGAGTCTGAGCCACCAATCACATTGAACCAATGATAAATATTTAAATAAAACATGTCATTAATTGCCAAGATTAAATGTCAAACATGATATCAATTCACAAAGAGTTATATAGCGGAAGCATATGATAAGTCGTTTAGCAATTGTTTCATAATAAAACTCAAAACCAATGTATCAACTATAAGTAATCCAATAGCTTCGATCCATGACCACTCCAGCACTCCCAGATAGCAAGACCATGTCCCAAGGTTAACGACCTACAAGCATGCAAACAAGTGTGTCAGACTACGCTGGTGAGTTCAAGGTTTTGTTAACGTGTTGAGTTACTAGATGTATGTTAATGCGATTCAATGTTGCGTTACGATGTTGCTCATGTTAGATACCCTAGGGAGTGTGCCCATGTGTATCCGGGGAGTGGGTACCCCTTAACGACCGATTGGCTATGTTGCCTTCGTTAGATACCCTAGGGAGTGTGCCCATATGTATCCGAGGAGTGTGCCTCTAACAACCATAGCCATACCCAGATAATTAGTTCACGCCCGTCCTTACGGCCCGGTGTGAGGTTTCCCACCTAATAGCGCTATCAACTAATTACCCCATTGCCCTCCAGGCAATAACCAAAACCGATTAAGTTGTTTACCCAATGTTTCCCTTCCAAATGTTTACCAGTTGTCCCAAACCACCGGGACGCATGCTTGAGAAAATGCAATGAACTCACCTTGGTTTGCTCGGCAGATTATACCAAAGTTACTTGAATTAAAAGTGGTCAATCACGTCCTAACAGGATTACCATTCAAGTCAGGTTTGGTTTAAGTAAGGCACGTATGGTTACACAGAGTTAGCACGTTACGAACACGGATAGATCATGGCAACACTTAACAGTCAAACATTGTGCGAATAAGATAAACCCAATGGTAATCGGCCCAACATGTTGTGCGTTCCAACAACATGTTGTGCTATCCAATAATCTGGCCCAATAAACATAAGCATTCCAACAACCTTCCCGGCCCAATAAGATTAAACGACTTGTGCGATTTATAAGCCTTGTTCGGGTGACTTGGGCTTATTCGGCCCAACAACAAAACGATAATCATCTAACATAACTACGGCTCAATTAGATATCAATTATGGGGTTTGTGCGATCCGTTACAGGTTGTGCGACTAGAAGATTTGGGCTGCCCGGCCCAACAGTATAACCTAATATCTTGTGCGTGTTGGGTCCTTGTGCGATGGGCACTTGTGTGGCCGGCTTGTGCGATCAGACCAGATCGCGTATAGTTGGACCTTGTGCGACCGGACAGCTCGTGCGTATAAGCATGTGCGATCAGATCAGGTCCCAATTGACCTGATCTTGTGCGATCCATTAGATTATCCGGGACTTATGGCAAACGGTTACACATATTATTAGTTTCCAAGTTTTCATCAATCACTTAACACAATCAATTCACAGTTACATCGGTTTCCAAATCAAACCAATTAACATGTTTCTCATCATCCAACAAGCATATCATCGATCAAACTAGGGTTTCTATTACGAACTTCATATGAACCCTAACCGGTTTAATCATGATCAAGCATTAAAATCATTCACTCGGATCAACCCTATAACCTAAACATATCATCCGAATTCTTGTGTAACAAACCGGGAATATGACGTTCTAGTCGATTATCATTCATACAGATCCGATTACGATTCATTCAAATCTTAAATCACATAATTAATTCACACCACCCTACACTCGATGATAGTTCAATCCGATTATTATTACCACACACATATGAGCCGATTCATCTTAACATTAATAGCTATAACACAACATCATGCAACCCTATGATAATGATTTCTCAACATGAACGGATTGAATCAAACATATACACACACCTTCATCGGTCAAGCATAACATAAAATAACAACAAACACATAAAATACTAACCGGATTAGAGAATGATCCGAAACACTAAGAACTTCGATGATGTGTGCGGTTGCCTTCGAGTTCGTGAGAGAGAGAGAGAGAGAAGAGCTAGGGTTTTGTGAGTGTGTGGGTGTTTGTAACAAATGAGGAGGTTACCAATACTCTAGGTGCTAATCAACTAATAAGGGTTGGGCCAAACCCACACTTGGGGCTGCCGTATAGTCCGAATACAAGTGATGCGGCCCAAAGGCCTTATGCGTTCGAGTGTGCGTTGTGCGGTTGGTTCATGTTGTGCGTTTGGGCCAATATATACATACATACATTGCATTACATAAAACACAAAATCATAACGTTTAATAATCGTAATAGTTCACATAAGCACGTAACGTTACACAGAAGTAGGTTCGGATTACGAGTTGTCACAGTATCCCCAACTAAAAGAAATTTCGTCCCGAAATTTGGTACGCACTCACTAACGTAAGCTATATTGTTCACTAGTTTTCCTAGGGTGTCACATCATCCCCCACTTGAATGGGAATTTCGTCCCGAAATTCACTAGTTGCATCAACATTAGGTTTGCTAGGTTTCGCCTGGTCTTTGGGGAACAAATGTGGATACTTAAGTTTCATCTGGTCCTCGCGTTCCCATGTGAACTCTGGACCGCGTCTTGAGTTCCAACGAACTCTCACAATCGGTATACGGCTGTGTTTCCGAACTTTAACTTCCCGATCCATAATCTCAATTGGTTCTTCGACAAACTGCAATTTGTCATCTATCTTTAGCTCTTGAAATGGTACTACCAGTGTTTCATCAACCAAACACTTCTTTAGCTGTGATACGTGAAATACATCATGGACATTACCCAACTCAGCCGGTAATTCCAACCTGTAGGCCACCTTTCCAATCCGTTCTAAAATTTTGAATGGTCCTACATAACGAGGGTTTAGTTTGTCGCGTTTCCCAAAACGCACCACACCCTTCCAGGGTGAAACCTTTAACATAACGCGGTCATTAACTTCAAATTCCAGCGGTTTACTACGATTGTCAGCGTAGCTTTTCTCGCGATCGCGAGCTGCGGCCATACGGTTTCGGATCTGCACAATGCTCTCTGATGCCTCAAGAACAAACTCGGGGCCTGTGATCTGACTATCACCCACCTCATGCCAGCAGAGAGGTGAACGACACTTCCGTCCGTACAGTGCCTCGAACGGAGCTGCCTTAATACTTGTATGGTAGCTGTTGTTGTAGGAGAACTCTATCAACGGCAAGTGTTTCTCCCACCCTTTCCCAAAATCGAGTACGCATGCCCGAAGCATATCTTCAAGTGTTTGGATGGTGCGCTCGCTTTGACCATCCGTCTGCGGGTGATAAGCGGTACTCATGTCGAGTTGGGAAATGAACGATTTATGCATTGACTACCATAACTCTGAAGTGAAACGCGGATCTCGGTCTGAAATGATAGAAGTTGGCACTCCATGCCTAGAAACCACCTCCTTAAGATACACTGCTGCCAGCTGAGAAAATTTGTCTGTTTCCTTGATTGTCAGGAAATGTGCTGACTTCGTGAGGCGATCAACAATCACCCAAATAGTGTCATTCCCAGCCTGAGTTCTTGGTAGTCCTGTTACGAAATCCATGGCGATCTGTTCCCACTTCCATGTGGGTATCTCTAGCTGTTGAAGTAGACCCGAGGGCTTTTGATGTTCTGCTTTGACTTTAGCACAAGTCAAACATTTGCTGACGTAGGTTGCTATGTGAGCTTTCATGCTAGGCCACCAGTACGTAGTTTTTAAGTCATGGTACATCTTATCTGATCCAGGATGTACGGAGTAACGTGACTTATGTGCCTCTTCCATTACAAGTTCTCGTAAGTCGCCATAGAGTGGGACCCAAATGCGTCCAGTTACGTAGTAAGCACCGTCTCCCTTTCGTTCTAGTCGTTGCCTCGAGCCACGTAAGGCTTCAGCTTGAACGTTCTCTGGTTTCAACGCTTCTAACTGAGCGTCTCGTATCTGGGAAGGAAGATTGGACTGGATCGTGAGTTGCAATGCTCGCACACGCCTAGGTGCATTATCCTTTCTGCTGAGGGCGTCGGCTACAACGTTCGCCTTGCCCGGATGATACTTGATGGCACATTCATAATCGTTCAATAGTTCCACCCATCGTCGTTGTCGCATATTCAATTCTTTCTGGTCGAAGATGTGCTGAAGACTCCTATGGTCGGTGTAGATGGTGCATTTGGTACCGTACAGATAGTGCCTCCAGATCTTCAACGCAAATACCACCGCTCCTAACTCCAGGTCGTGTGTCGTGTAGTTCTTCTCGTGCACCTTCAGCTGACGAGAAGCATAAGCTATCACCTTCTCGCGTTGCATCAACACGCAACCGAGACCTTGAATCGAAGCATCACAATAAACCACAAAATCTTTGGTACCCTCTGGTAACGACAAGATCGGTGCACTGCAAAGTTTCTGCTTTAACAACTGGAAGGCCTCTTCCTGCTTCGTTCCCCAAGAGTATACCGTGTTCTTCTGTGTCAACGAGGTGAGAGGTTGAGCGATTTTCGAGAAGTCTCTAATAAACCTCCGATAATATCCTGCGAGACCAAGAAATTATCGCACCTCAGACGGAGTCTTCGGTGCCGCCCAATTCTTAACTGCATCCACCTTCGCAGGATCCACATGTATCCCTTTTTCGTTAACAACGTGCCCAAGGAAATGCACTTCTCGAATCGTCGCACTTAGAAAATTTCGCATACAGCTGTTCCCTTCTCAAAAGTTCCAAGATGAGACGTAGGTGACGCTCGTGATCCTCCTTGTTCTTTGAATAAACCAAGATGTCGTCAATAAACACTATAACAAACTCGTCGAGATATGGCTTGCATACGCGGTTCATGAGGTCCATGAAAACCGCTGGGGCATTCGTCAATCCAAACGGCATGACCAAAAACTCGTAGTGTCCGTAGCGCGTTCGAAAAGCCGTCTTGGGAACATCCTCTTCCCTAACCCTTACCTGGTGATAACCTGATCTTAAGTCGATCTTGGAATAGAAGCTTGACCCTTGCAGCTGGTCAAACAAGTCGTCGATGCGTGGTAGCGGATAGCGGTTCTTAATGGTCACCTTGTTGAGCTCTCGATAATCAATACACATACGGAATGACCCGTCTTTCTTCTTTACAAACAGAACTGGGGCTCCCCAAGGCGAAGAACTGGGTCGAATGAAACCCCTATCCAACAACTCCTGTAGTTGATTGGACAGCTCCTGTAACTCTCCAGGTGCTAACCGGTAAGGAGCTCGAGCAATTGGAGCCGCTCCCGGCGCAAGATCAATCTGAAATTCTACTTGACGGTGAGGAGGTAACCCTGGTAGCTCCTCTGGAAATACATCAGCGAATTCTCGCACCACTGGTAGATCCTCGATCTTCCTTTCTTCAGTCTGAGCGTTGGTAACTAACGCTAACAGTGCAGGATACCCCTTTTGTAGATACTGCTGTGCACGCATGGCCGTGATAATCCCAACCATCGTCCCACTACAATGCCCTTGAACTAATAGTGACTCCCCATCAGGGAGAGGAATACGCACAACTTTCTCCTTACACAAAATTTCCGCTTGGTGCTTAGACAACCAATCCATGCCTACCACTACGTCAAAACTACCGAGCGTAACGGGAAGGAGGTCAATGTCAAACACCTGACCCACGAGATCTAGTTTACATCCAAAAAGGACATTCGAGGCTTCTATCGTTTTACCATCTGCTAGTTCTACTACTTGTTTAACTTCTAAAGGTGTTGGGGTTATCCCTAATCGTTGACTAAACTCTAGGGACACATAAGTCCAATCGGCACCCGAATCAAATAATACAGAAGCAATACGATTGTTAACAGGAAACGTACCAGTTACAACGTTGCCGTCATTCCTGGCATCCCCTGCTCCCAGCTGGAACACTCTGCCGCGAGCACCATTTCCCCCATTGTTGCCGTTGTTGTTGTTTCCAGCATTGTTGTTATTCGGGCGGTTGTTGTCGTTAGCGTTCTGGTTTAACTGAGGGCAATTCCGCTTAAAGTGACCCTCGTCACCACACTGATAGCACCCCTTCCTGAAACCCTGGTTCTGCTGGGGGGGTTGTCCCTGTTGTCTCTGATTCTGCTGGTTTTGTTGCTGCTGGTGTTTAGGCTGTGGGGCCCTACAATCCCTGGCCTCATGGCCCGCCTTACCACACCTGTCACACATCCGACTACACGACCCGAAATGATGATAGCCACACTTGTTACATCGTGGCTTCTTCCCTGCATACGGACCCTGGCTGTGGCCACTTCCCTGGCCTTGATTGACAGAAGACGACTGGCTGATGCTGCGGTTGTTGTTGTTGTTGTCTGGCCTTTTCTGAGTCTGACCAGCACTGGGTGCTTTGTCGTAGTCACTCCACTTCCGTTTGTTATCATTAGCAGATGTAGTAGCAGTGGGTACCGCAGCAGCAGTGGCTGAAATGCGCGGGGGTAATGAATTGCTCTCGACCTCTTGGTCCACAATCTTATGAGTCAGACGAACAATCTGTGTCAAATCATTGAGATGGGCTGCAGTGACCAAACTCTTCACACGCGGAGGCAACCCTTTGATGAATAACTCAAGCCTCCGAGACATAGGCCGGGACAAGTTCGGGCACATGTCGGCCAGTTCATACGATCGCTTCACATACGCTTCGACTTCAGATCCAACCATCTTCAAGTCGTAGTACTCGTTTTCCAACTTCTGGACCTCATCCCGAGGACAGTACTCCTCCCTGATCAGTTCTTTAAAGTCTTCCCAGGTTGTGGCATTCGCTGCCTCAATGCCCAACAACTGTACCTGGGCGTTCCACCACGTTAGGGCACCATCCGCCAAGGTACCCGCAGGATATTTCACCCTGTCCCCAGCGGGACAGTTACAGATAGCAAATACAGACTCTGCTTTCTCGAACCATCTCAGAAGTCCCACAGCCCCTTCAGTCCCGGTGAAGGTCTGTGGCTTACAGTCCATAAACATTTTGAATGTGCACGCAGGCTGGTTGTTGTGGGGTTGCGCTTGCTGACCTAAATGACGGAAGGAAACACATTATAGAAGTGAAAAGATGTGTACGTGGTATAGAAGTAAAGAGTACTTGGTACATTCCGTACCAGCTTGATAGGCTGCTAAGGCCTCAGCCACACGGGTATTGATTAAGTCAGTCAACTCAGCCTGAGTCATGTTGATGTTGCCACGTCCGTGTCCTCGTCCACTCATGATTCTATATGTGGAGATGAACCGATTTAGAAATTCGAAACGAGATGGAAGTCAAGTATCATAATGATATCTATGTACATCTATGTTTACACATAGTAAGGCAGAACCCTTCTCACGCTCGATAAGCCTCACTGGGACTTGCATGCACCCCACGTTATTATTAAGTGTGCACCCATAATAATAAGGCAATTTGCATGCTTATCTCAGTGCCTCTTAGCTTGCGCTCAAAGTTTCCCCCGTTCAAACAACACAACAGATGGTATCACAGGTCTATGGTTCGCATGGGTCGAAGAGTAGTGTCACACTATCAAGTCACTATAGTGTCAAATGTTTCAGTCCATATACGTTCTGAGTGTGTGACTGCTAAGCAAGTAATGTATAAAGTGAGAGAGAGACGAACCTTGCAATCTGGAGCTGAGTGTCATGATCGATCTTCGAAGTTGTTTGGTTATAGTCTGGTTTTATAAAACGTAAAACCTAGTTCACTATAACCAGTGGCTCTGATACCAAACTGTAACACCCCCAAAATACCACCTGAGGAAACCCCGCGGGGCGTGTTACACATCAGAGTCTGAGCCACCAATCACATTGAACCAATGATAAATATTTAAATAAAACATGTCATTAATTGCCAAGATTAAATGTCAAACATGATATCAATTCACAAAGAGTTATATAGCGGAAGCATATGATAAGTCGTTTAGCAATTGTTTCATAATAAAACTCAAAACCAATGTATCAACTATAAGTAATCCAATAGCTTCGATCCATGACCACTCCAGCACTCCCAGATAGCAAGACCATGTCCCAAGGTTAACGACCTACAAGCATGCAAACAAGTGTGTCAGACTACGCTGGTGAGTTCAAGGTTTTGTTAACGTGTTGAGTTACCAGATGTATGTTAATGCGATTCAATGTTGCGTTACGATGTTGCTCATGTTAGATACCCTAGGGAGTGTGCCCATGTGTATCCGGGGAGTGGGTACCCCTTAACGACCGATTGCTATGTTGCCTTCGTTAGATACCCTAGGGAGTGTGCCCATATGTATCCGAGGAGTGTGCCTCTAACAACCAAAGCCATACCCAGATAATTAGTTCACGCCCGTCCTTACCGCCCGGTGTGAGGTTTCCCACCTAATAGCGCTATCAACTAATTACCCCATTGCCCTCCAGGCAATAACCAAAACCGATTAAGTTGTTTACCCAATGTTTCCCTTCCAAATGTTTACCAGTTGTCCCAAACCACCGGGACGCATGCTTGAGAAAATGCAATGAACTCACCTTGGTTTGCTCGGCAGATTATACCAAAGTTACTTGAATTAAAAGTGGTCAATCACGTCCTAACAGGATTACCATTCAAGTCAGGTTTGGTTTAAGTAAGGCACGTATGGTTACACAGAGTTAGCATGTTACGAACACGTATAGATCATGGCAACACTTAACAGTCAAACATTGTGCGAATAAGATAAACCCAATGGTAATCGGCCCAACATGTTGTGCGTTCCAACAACATGTTGTGCGATCCAATAATCTGGCCCAATAAACATAAGCATTCCAACAACCTTCCCGGCCCAATAAGATTAAACGACTTGTGCGATTTATCAGCCTTGTTCGGGTGACTTGGGCTTGTTCGGCCCAACAACAAAACGATAATCATCTAACATAACTACGGCTCAATTAGATATCAATTACGGGGTTTGTGCGATCCGTTACAGGTTGTGCGACTAGAAGATTTGGGCTGCCCGGCCCAACAGTATAACCTAACATCTTGTGCGTGTTGGGTCCTTGTGCGATGGGCACTTGTGTGGCCGGCTTGTGCGATCAGACCAGATCGCGTATAGTTGGACCTTGTGCGACCGGACAGCTCGTGCGTATAAGCATGTGCGATCAGATCAGGTCCCAATTGACCTGATCTTGTGCGATCCATTAGATTATCCGGGACTTATGGCAAACGGTTACACATATTATTAGTTTCCAAGTTTTCATCAATCACTTAACACAATCAATTCACAGTTACATCGGTTTCCAAATCAAACCAATTAACATGTTTCTCATCATCCAACAAGCATATCATCGATCAAACTAGGGTTTCTATTACGAACTTCATATGAACCCTAACCGGTTTAATCATGATCAAGCATTAAAATCATTCCCTCGGATCAACCCTATAACCTAAACATATCATCCGAATTCTTGTGTAACAAACCGGGAATATGACGTTCTAGTCGATTATCATTCATACAGATCCGATTACGATTCATTCAAATCTTAAATCACATAATTAATTCACACCACCCTACACTCGATGATAGTTCAATCCGATTATTATTACCACACACATATGAGCCGATTCATCTTAACATTAATAGCTATAACACAACATCATGCAACCCTATGATAATGATTTCTCAACATGAACGGATTGAATCAAACATATACACACACCTTCATCGATCAAGCATAACATCAAATAACAACAAACACATAAAATACTAACCGGATTAGAGAATGATCCGAAACACTAAGAACTTCGATGATGTGTGCGGTTGCCTTCGAGTTCGTGAGAGAGAGAGAGAAGAGCTAGGGTTTTGTGAGTGTGTGGGTGTTTGTAACAAATGAGGAGGTTACCAATACTCTAGGTGCTAATCAACTAATAAGGGTTGGGCCAAACCCACACTTGGGGCTGCCCTATAGTCCGAATACAAGTGATGCGGCCCAAAGGCCTTATGCGTTCGAGTGTGCGTTGTGCGGTTGGTTCATGTTGTGCGTTTGGGCCAATATATACATACATACATTGCATTACATAAAACACAAAATCATAACGTTTAATAATCGTAATAGTTCACATAAGCACGTAACGTTACACAGAAGTAGGTTCGGATTACGAGTTGTCACAGTATCCCCAACTAAAAGAAATTTCGTCCCGAAATTTGGTACGCACTCACTAACGTAAGCTATATTGTTCACTAGTTTTCCTGGGGTGTCACAATTACACTAAACACTTGTCTTCACCAAGTGATGTAAGAGACTTAGGCAAACATGGCCTTTAATTGTCAAGAACTCATACAATCAATCTTGGATCCCGAGACGACTCACACACTCTACGATGGACAAGGGATGATGGTGTTATGGTGGTGGTGGGTGGTGGGTGAAGTGTGAGAGAGGTGGTGTGCCAAGGGATGAGTTGCAAGAGCTCCAAAGACTCTTATTTATAGGATGAACAGAAGCTCGGGCACGGCCCCGTGTCCGCTGGGCACGGCCCCGTGTCCATCCGCGTCTCTCTATTCATTAATTGCAATTCGCAATTGCAATAAATGCGTCTGTAGGGAGTTGACCACGCCCCCGTGTCCGCTGGGCACGGCCCCGTGGTGGGCAACAGAAGCTTCTATGGCTTTTTCTTTTCTGCTGACCTTTGGGCACGGCCCCGTGCTCACTGAGCACGGGGCGTGTTCAGTCTTCTGTCTTCTTTGTTTTGGTTGGGGAGATGCTGTCAGGAGGTCGGGCATGCCACTTTTTTTCCTTTCTTGTATTTATGTTAGATTTAGCTGTCTTTTTGCTTCTTTTGTTATTTTGAGCTCATTTAATCCTGAAAATACAAAAGGAAGACAAAAGCACACTTTTTCTAACATTAGTACTAAAAAAAAAGGGTTAGTTTTATGCCACAATTGATGTAATTTATATGTTGCATTTTGTGCACATCAAATACCCCCACACTTGAATCTTTGCTTGTCCTCAAGCAAAACTCTTTATAATGTGGCTTACACACCCAAATGGAATGGGTAGAAGAGAAGTTTTAGGCTTGTCATAGAGTGTCGGGATTTCCAAGATTCTTTATTTAGGTTTTATTTTTATTTATTTACAATCATATTCGTCATGATTTATTAAAAACGTTTCATAAGATAAATTACTTATTAGGGCATAACATACCTTTTTAAAATTCCATTTATATAGAAGTTCACATACCTCACGGGGAATCACTCAACACTCGACCGAAGGTGTATTTTTTTAGTGAATCACTCGAGAGCGGCATGGAACTTACTCCTACCATAAGCTTGCCAAGCAATCAATCCTCCTCCTTTTTAACTATATACCCTTGTAGATATCAAGAGGACTTTTGGGTGAAGGGTTAGACTTGGGCTAAAGGTGGGTGGTTGGGTTAGTGGTTAGTAAAAGGGCGAAAAGCGTAACAATCGTCGGTTTTTGAAAGACTTTCTATTTTTTTCATTTTTATTTATTTTGATGAACCATTATTTCAAACAAAGTTATTTTTGATGAACTTGTTTGTTTATTTGGTTTCATCAAAATATAATTATATATATATATATATATATATATATATATATATATATATATATATATATTTAAGTGGGTAAAAAGGGTGATTGTTTTGGGTTAAGAAATGAAAAGGTTTAGGCTCAAAGGGGTTAACTAGGGGGATTTTGGGTAGGTGGTAAAAAAAATGAAAAATAATGGTGTAGAAAGAAAAAGGGTGAGTCCTAATGCCTCCATCATTTACTTACTCAGGTTTAAGTTGGTAAGGACAGGGAATGTATTGTCGTGGCAAGTTCTAGAGTCGTACGAACCAAGCGGCTATTCACACAAGAAACGAAAAATGAGCATTTAGTGTAAAGATATGTATTTGTATGCTCGATAAAGGCTCAAAACTCACTTTTGTGGGAAAGGGTTTTTATGTGATCAAGTATATATAATCAAATTTTAACTGAGTTTGTCATGCCGTTTCATAATTTTCTTATGTTGGTTCTTTTTATTACGACGCTATCGGTTGTAAACTTGTAAAAATATAACCTTGTTAGAACTTGAATTCCCAACTTAAACTTAGACAAGTAAAAAAATGAAAATTTTTGAGAAAAAAAAAATTGGGGGTGATTAGCGGTTCCAATAGAGTTTTGTGTAAGGCTTGTTATTAGGACTTGCATGATTCAAGGTTTTAGCATCCCCCACACTTAAATTACACATTGTCCTCAATGTGTCCCAAAAATAAGTTTTTAGGTTGATTGAATGTGTAAAATGGTGTTAAAAGGAAAGTTTTATGTTACTGGCATCCTGGACACGGCCCCGTAGTGACCGGGCACGGCCCCGTGTTCAGGTGCCAGTGACAAAAATTAATGAAAAGAAACAGAAGCCTGGACACGAGGGCGTGTTCAGCGAACACGGCCCGTGTCCAGTTACCTGAACTGGGCAATTTTCTGCAGAGTGTGCAGCACGGGGCCGTGTTCGGCGGACACGGCCCGTGCTGAACTTACTGTAATGAAGAAATTGTTGTCGGATGGCCCTGTTTTCGTGCATGGGGCGATGTTTCTCATTTCCCTTGTTATCCTTCACCATCACGAGTGTGTTTTATTCCTGCAAATTAAAATTAAACTAAAAGACTAAACTAAGGATAGTTCCGCGGAATGCCTCCGTGGTGCGCCACGTTTATAAGGGTCCTTGTCTAGACCCAAAGTGAGGTTATATGTTTTCCGAGCAGGATGTTTTGCATCCCATGTTGCACCGTCGGAGAGCCTCATCCAAACTTGAATCAATAACCTTCATGTAATTTACCGGGTCATCGTCCTCTACTCTCTTTCCAACCCCAAACTTCACTTCCTTATCCCCATACTTCAAAGTAAGTGTTCCGTCATTCATGTCTACCACTGCTTGTGCGGTGGCTAGAAATGGCCTCCCAAGTATGAGGGGGACTTCGCTATCTTCTTCCATATCTAGTATGACAAAGTCGGCCGAGTAGACGAAATTGTCGACTTTGACCAATAGATTTTCAGCGACACCTTGCGGGTATTTGACGGACCTATCGGCAAGTTGGTAGGGCTCGTTTTTCCTAGGCCGAGTCGTTTGAACATTGATGCGGGCATGAGGTTAATGCTAGCCCCAAGGTCGGCTAGTGCATTACGAATGGGGGATTCCCCGATCGAGCAAGGAATTGTGAAGCTTCCGGGATCAATTTTCTTTTGGGGGAGTTTGTTGAGTACGAGGGCGGAGCATTCTTCGCCTAGATTAACTAATTGCAATGATTCAATTTTCCTTTTATGAGTGAGGAAGTCCCTCATGAATTTTGAGTATTTAGGCATTTTAGTTAGGACTTCTATGAAAGGAATATTAACATGCAATTGTTTTAGTAGACTTTCGAATTTTGCAAATTGCTCATTGGTCTTTTGACGAATTAACCTACCGGGGTACGGAACCGGACGAGCATTGGTGGGCTCTTGAAGTAGAGGAGAAGCCTTATCTTGTTGGGGCGGTGTTGTGCTCTCCTCATTTGGTGGTGGCGGAGCTTCCGCGGGACCCACGGTACGGTTTCTTAATGTTATGAGATGAACTTGTGCTTTTGGGTTTGTTTCGGTATTACTTGGTAACGCGCCTTGTGGTCTCTCGGAGAAATTTTGAGCTAGTTGATTTATTTGTTTTTCAATGTTTTGTATACTAGCTTGTTGATTTCTAAAATTCGATTCCGATTGTTGAAATTGATCCGAGTTTTTCTTTTCAGTGTCAGAGATGAGGCGAGATATAGTATCTTCAAGCCTTTCTCGTCCACCTTGTTGTTGAGGGAATGTTTGTGACTCATTTCTTGGTTGTTGAAAGTTTGTTCGTTGGTTTAGACTTTGTTGGTTACTACTATTGCCGGGTTCTCTCCAACCAAGGTTAGGGTGGTTATGCCATCCTTAGTTGTAGGTACCCGTTGGAGGACCCGACGGCCTAGGTCTATTATCAATGTAGTTTACCGACTCTGTTTGATCATCTGTTTCTTTCATACAACTCCAATTTTCATGTGGTCCACCACACCCTTCGCAAGCCATTACCGAGACCGTTTTTGTCATTTCTAACTTTTTAATTTTTGAAGAAAGGGCCTCGATTTGGGCTTATAGAGAAGTGCTTTCATCAACCTTATGGGTGCCCGGGGCAATAGATTTATTGCCTCAGGGAGTGTGCCACTGAAAATTGGTTTGAACAATTTCCTCGATTTGATTGTATATTTCATGTGGGCAGCGATTACCTAAAAGTCCCCCGGAGCTAGAGTCAAGTGTTTGTCTCGTGTGTGGCAACAACCCATTATAGAAAGTGGACACTTGTTGCCATACCGCAAGACTGTGATGGGGACACTTGCGCAATAGTTCCTTGAACCTTTCCCAAGTTTCATATAAGGATTCCCCATCCTCTTATGAATATGTATTAATTTCAGTCATTAATTTAGTCGTTTTAGCGGGAGGGAAATACTTATATAGAAATTTTTGGGCTAGTTCATCCCAGGTGTTTACCGAACCAACTGGGAGGGCGTTGAGCCAAGCTTTTGCTCGATCTTTTAGTGAAAATGGAAACATTCGGAGGCGGATGGCGTCATTTGATGCTCCATTGATCTGAAAGGTATCACATATTTCTAAGAAACTAGTAATATGTAGATGGGGATCCTCGTCCGCAAGCCCATGGAAGGTTGCGGAGTTTTGAAGCATTTGTATCAAATGTGGCCGAAGTTCGAAGTTGTTGGCTTCAACATTCGGTGCATTGATAGCGGCGCCGAGATTACCCATGGTGGGTCGTAGGTAATCCATGAGGGTACGTTGGTCCGCCATTGGAAGTGGGTCCCCCGAAACTTTCCCTTGGTTTTTAGCTTTAAGCCTTTTTCTGAGAAAGCGTTCGGGTTCTTCTAGAGGTTCTTTTATGTCTTTATTAGAACTGGAGCTCATACACTACGTAGAAGGTTCAGATGTGGCGTCTGGTTCCAAGCCTGCAATAAAAACATATAAGAATGTTGGTCAGAAAGTTCACCACGGCCCCGTGCTCAGCGAACATGGCCCGTGGCCGGAGATACAGCGATTGTTTTCCAGATCCCTGTTATTGGAAAGTTGGACACGGCCCCGTGTTGCACCGACACGACCCGGTGCTCAGCCCTCTGTAACTCGGAAAATAAAAACTGCCAGTGACACTGCTGGGCACGGCCCGTGTCCGACCAGGCACTGCCCATGCTGAGCTCTGTAGAAGCTGAAAGATTAAGAAAATCCTAAAAAAAATAAAAAGAAAATAAAAGAAATGATTAGGCCGTTGATTCCTAACTTTCATAAAATCCTTGTGTCCCCGGCAACGGCGCCAAAAACTTGATGCGTGTGAAGTGCGATATATTTTAGATGCATATTTTAAGCCCTTTTTACACTTTTTAGCAAAGTTTTAAATTTATAAAACACGATATTGACTAACACTAAACACACATATGGGCAAGTGCACGTGTCGTGGACGTAGTATAGTGTTGGTAAGATACCGAGGTCGTCCAAGGACACAAGAGCTTTTAGTACCGGTTTATCCTCAACGTCTAATCAAATCAAAAAGTTAGAAAAAGGTTTTTAAACTATGAAAATAAAACTAACTAAAATGCTGAAAAATAAAATAAAAATAAAAACAGATAGAGAAGATGAATCACTTGGATCCGACTCGTGTGTAGTGTAACCTTTGATTATTTTCGCACTTTTGCACTTATTTAAGAGATTATCTTAGTTATTGTAGTAGGCCCCTCTTTTGAAGGCGACGTTACCCTCAACCCAGTAGTTTGAGTCAGCAAGGATACAATCCTAAAGGGTCGGATTATTGAAAGATAATCAATTAAGTTATTAATGCAATGTGGTAGGCCCCTCTTTTGAAGGCGACGTTACCCTCAGCTAAGTAGTCTGAGTCAGCAGGGATACAGTCCTAACTAGCTGGGTTAAAGTTTTAATAGTAGTTTAACATATGAGGGGATCAAAGAGTTTGGATCCCCTCATCCAATACCTTTGGGTATTGAAGGAGGTCCTACTAAATTTGATCCAGGTCCTTTGTAGGATCTATACACTGAACAATGGCAAGACTCTTACCAAACCGTTCCCTTAACCCCCGACCAGGTAGCCAACATACCTCCATATAGACCGTGGAGATATGAATGGTGAAAATCTTTTATTTTATATAGACAGTAAAATAATGCCAAGACACCACGGACAAACGATAAGGAAGAATCACCTTCAACATAAGAAACTAGTAATTAAAGTCATTAATACAAAACCAATTAAAAAGTGCAAAAGATTAAAAATAAAAAGTATTACACTAAACACTTGTCTTCACCAAGTGATGTAAGAGACTTTGGCAAACATGGCCTTTGATTGTCAAGAACTCTTACAATCAATCTTGGATCCCGTGACGACTCACACACTCTACGATGGACAATGGATGATGGTGGTGGATGATGGTGTTATGGTGGTGGTGGTGGGTGGTGGGTGAAGTGTGAGAGAGGTGGTGTGCCAAGGGATGAGTTGCAAGAGCTCCAAACACTCCTATTTATAGGCTGAACAGAAGCTCGGGTACGGCCCCGTGTCCGCTGGGCACGGCCCCGTGTCCATCCCCGTCTCTCTCTTTATTAATTGCAATTCGCAATTGCAATAAATGCGCCTACAGGGAGTTGACCACGCCCCCGTGTCAACTGGGCACGGCCCCGTGGTAGGCAACAGAAGCTTCTATGGCTTTGTCTTTTCTACGACTTCTAGGGATCGGAGTGTTGATGCATGGAATGTCTGTTGACTACATCTGCATTACGTCTTAGGTCAAGATAGGTCAACATAGGAGCTTAAAAGTCAAATTTAGGTTATTATGTAATAGTTTCGCTTATGTGTCATAAGTTATATAGTTCCGCTCATAGGGTATCAGGTGGTTCCGCTTTTATGTCATATAGGTAGTTCCGCTCATATGGCAGTCCATATGAGCGAAACCTGCTAGACTATAAATACCTAACAAGTTCATTGTTTGTGGTAACGAAACTCTGTCAAATTGTAATCAGAAAGCATCAATAGAGAAGAAATTAAAGAGGAAAAGCGGTGTAACTTCATGTGCATTGATTCCGCCTTTGTATGTGAAGATGAACGTTCTCAACTGACTGTTTAGGGTCGGAACACGGTCCAACAAGTGGTATCAGAGCTCAGGACGAGGAGTTCATACTACTACAGCTTGCTTCTACAGAATTATCTCATTTCTACTCACTTTCTCTTATACTTTTTCGAATTGAACTAGTTCCTACGGTTGAAATGGCCTGATTTTTTAGTATAACGTGCGAAACATACAATTAACAAACCCTAGAAAGTTTCAGGTTAAAACACGGCTTAAAAATGGTTAAAATCAGTTAAAAACTAGGTTCCGCTTATCCGGACATCGAAGGTTTCGCTCGTAATACATTGTTTCGCTCAAAAACAACCAGTGGTTTCGCTTATACGGACTATAGTTGTTTCGCTTTTACAGACAGTTCCGCTTGAACGAACATTGAGGTTTCGCTCAAACGGACAATTGACTTTCGCTTGAACGAACATTATAGTTCAGCTCGAACGGACATTGGGTAGTTTCGCTCGTACGAACCATATAGTTTCGCTCTTACTGACAAGCATAGTCTCGCTCATTCGATCAATTTGTTACTTTCGCTTAAACAGACAAGTGTGGTTTCGCTTATCTGTCAAAATAGTTGATAGTTTCGCTTATTTGTCACATTTTTCAAAAATTCGAAAATTTTTCTAAGTGTTGGCTGATTTTGTAGGTAGACTCAAGATGGATGATATATTCTTGAATCCGTTCAGCGACATGTACGCGTTCACGGGAAATTCCAGAAACGATGATACTTCATCAAGCAAAGACAATGAGAATCCGCCGAAAGAAAAGAAAAAGGAAGCTTGGGAATCGGAAAGTGCTTTTGGAACCTTCAATAAACCTCCAAAGCTAATGGCTATCGAGGAATACAGTCGGTGGTCAAGAAAGTTTGAAGATTGGTTAATGGCATTCGTGATGCGTGCTAGCGTGTATATATTTTAGATGTATATTTAAGCCCCTTTTTTACACTTTTAGCCAAGTTTTAAATTTATAAAACACGATATTTACTAACACTAAACACACATATGGGCAAGTGCACCCATCGTGGACGTAGTATAGTGTTGGTAAGATACCGAGGTCGTCCAAGCACACAAGAGCTTTTAATACCGGTTTATCCTCAACGTCTAATCAAATCAAAAAAAGTGAAAAATGTTTTAAACTAAGAAAAATAAAAACTAACTAAATGCTGAAAAATAAGATAAAATAAAAACAGATAGACAAGATGAATCACTTGGATCCGACTCGTGTGTTAGTATAACCTTTGATTATTTTCGCAGTTTTGCACTTGTTTAAGAGATTATCTTAGTTATTGTAGTAGGCCCCTCTTTTGAAGGCGACGTTACCCTCAACCCAGTAGTTTGAGTCAGCAAGGATACAATCCTAAAGGGTCGGATTATTGAAAGATAATGAATTAAGTTATTAATGCAAATTGTGGTAGGCCCCGCTTTTGGCGGTGACGTTACCCTCGGCTAAGTAGTCTGAGTCAGCAGGGATACAGTCCTAAATAGCCGGGTTATAGTATTAATAGTAGTTAACTTATGAGGGGGTCAAAGAGTTTGGATCCCCGCCATCCAATACCTATGGGCATTGAAGGAGATCCTACTAAATTTGACCCAGGTCCCAAGCAGGACCTCTAAACGCTGAACAAGGGCAAGACCCTTACCAAACCGTTCCCTTAACCCCCGACCAGGTAGCCAACATACCTCCATATAGACCGTGGAGATATGAATGGTGAAAATCTTTTATTTTATATAGACAGTAAAATAATGCCAAGACACCACGGACAAACGATAAGGAAAGATTACCTTCAACATAAGTAACTAGTTATTAAAGTCATTAATACAAAACCAAATAAAAAGTGCAAAAGATTAAAAATAAAAAGTATTATACTAAACACTTGTCTTCACCAAGTGATGTAAGAGACTTAGGCAAACATGGCCTTGATTGTCAAGAACTCTTACGATCAATCTTGGATCCCGAGACGACTCACACACTCTACGATGGACAATGGATGATGGTGGTGGATGATGGTGTTATGGTGGTGCTGGGTGGTGGATGGAGTGTGAGAGAGGTGGTGTGCCAAGGGATGAGATGGAATGAAACCAAGCACCCCTATTTATAGGCTGAACAGAAGGCTTGGCACGGCCCCGTGTCCGCTGAACACGCCCCCGTGCCCGTCTGACATTCTCTCTCTTCATTAATTGTAATTCGCAATTACAATTAATGCGCCTGCTGTACTTTCACCATGCCCCCGTGCCCGCTGGACACGGCCCCGTGGTGGGCAATGGAAGCTTCTACTGGTTTGTCTTTTCTGCTGCTTCTTGGGCACGGCCCCGTGTTCGCTGGACACGGGGCGTGTTCAGTCTTCTGTTTTCTCTTCTTTGCCTTGGGAGGTGCCGTTGAGGGTCCGGGTAGTCTACTTTTATTCCTTTTCTTGTATTTATGCTAGAATTAGTTGTCTTTTTGCTTCTTTTGTGATTTTGAGCTCATTTCATCCTGAAAATACAAAAGAAAGACAAAAACACTCTTTTTCCAACATTAGTACTTAAAAAGGGTTAGTTTTATGCCTTAATTGATGTGATTTATATGTTGCATTTTACACACATCAAATACCCCCACACTTGAACTTTTGCTTGTCCTCAAGCAAAACTCTTTAAATGTGGCTTACACTCCCAAATGGAATAGGTAGAAGAGAAAGTTTTTAGCTTGTCCTAGAGTGTCGGGAATCCAAGGTCTTTGTAAGTTTTATTTTTATTTATTTACAATCCTATTCGTTATGATTTATTTTGAACGTTTCATAAGATAAATTACTTATTCGGGCATAGCATGCCTTATTAAAATTCCATTTATATACAAGTTCACATACCTCACGGGAGATCACTCAACACTCGGCCGAAGGTGTAATTTTTAGTGAATCACTCGAGAGCGGCATGGAGCTTACGCCTTCCATAGGCTTGCCAAGCAATCAATCCTCCTCCTTTTTAACTTTTTACCTTTGTAAATATCAAGAGGACTTTTTGGGTGAAGGGTTAGGCTTGGGTTAAAGGTGGGTGGTTTGGGTTAGTTGTTAGTAAAAGGGCGAAAATCGTAAAAAGCGTCGGTTTTCGTGACATACCGTGTTTTTTAGTGACTTTTTATTTTGAAGTATTTCTCCAAACAAGCTTTTATATAGCTTTTGTTTGTTTTTTACTTCATCAAAAATTTTTTTTTTCATCACATAAAAAGGCGAGTTTACGAAAAACCGAGCTTGTTACTAAAATAAAGGGTGAAAAATGAAAAGGTTTTTTTTTGTGGGTAAAAAGGGTTTTGGGGTAATGAAATGAAAGGTTTAGGCTCAAAGGGGCTATCTAGCGGGATTTTGGGTAGGTGGTAAAAAAATTGAAAAATAATGGTTTAGAAAGAAAAATATGGTTAGTCCTAATGCCTCCATCACTTACTTACTTGGGTTTAAGTTGGTAAGGACCGGGAATGTATCGTCGTGGCAAGTTCTAGAGTTGTAAGAACCAAGCGGCTATTCACACAAGAAACGAAAAATGAGCATTTAGTCTAAATATGTATATCTTTATGCTCAATAAAGGCTCAAAACTCACTTTTTGTGGGAATGGGTTTTTAATGTGATCAAGTATATATAATCGAATTTTTAACTAGACTTGTTATGCCGTTTCGTAATTTTCTTATGTTGGTTCTTTGTTATCACGACGCTATCGGTTGTAATTTGTAAAAATATAACCTTTTTAGAACTTGTTATTCCCAACTTAAACTAATACAAATAAATGATAAAAAAATGAAAAAGTTTTTGAAAAAATTTGGGGTGTTTAGCGGTTCCAATAGAGTTTTGTGTAAGGCTTGTATTTAGGATTTGTAAAATTCAAGGTTTTAGCATCCCCCCCACACTTAAATTACACATTGTCCTCAATGTGTCCAAAAATAAGGTTTTTGGTTGATTAGAATGTGTAAAAGTAGGTTAAAAAGCAAAGATTTATGTTACTGGCATCCTGGACACGGCCCCGTGTCCATTGGACACGACCCCGTGGTGAACTGCCAGTAATGAAAACTTACAGAAGATGAACACGGGGGCGTGTCGGTTGGACACGGCCTCGTGTCTGGCAAATAATTGCAGGTCAGTAAACAAACAACAGGTCTGGGAGATGAACACGGGGGCGTGTCGGCTGGACACGTCCCCGTGTGGACAGTCTGTGAGCCTGAAAAACAAGTTTTGTCTCCCGGTTTCTCCATTTTGGGGCTGCAAGTGCTAATGTTTAGCACCCTAACCCTTGTATTGCACCTGTTTTAATCACTCAATACCAAACCAAACAAACATAAACCATCCTAAATTACCAACGTTAATTGTCTCCACGCATAAAGTAAAAATAAAACAAAGATAAAAGAAATAGTTAAAGAAAGTAAATTGTTCAACAAGCGGCACGCAGGCCGTAAATTGTTTGATAGAGAAGGGTACTTAAACCTGTGGGCTTATCACCAACCTGCCCCTTGTACCTTCAAGCCTCCTACTCCATGTCTTCATCGCTACCATCACCTCCACCCCCATGCCTCGCCATGTACTCCCGGATGCTACCGATATCATCTTGTATATCGTTAATGTTGCGCTCGATAGCTCCAACCCGGTGGTATGTGTTGTTGGCGAGATTGTAGGTGTTCCTGGTGCACATGAGGTTTTCCTGCAAAAGATCATGTAAACTTTGAAAGTTAGGAAAACCGCCTCCTTGAGAGGAGGATTGACCCGGATCGCCCTGGGGTTGGTACTGATAATGGGGAGGTGGTGCATGAAGAACTAGAGCCTCCTGCGGGTTCCATGCATAGCCTTGTGTCCTTTGAAAGCTCACCGTCCCGTCTTCTGCCTCATAAAGTAAGTTCATGGCTCGGCAAATGTGGTAGTCAACTCGTCCCGACCATGGACTCCTTTCAAAGGACCTTGGGATATTCGTGAAATGCTTGAAAAGACGGTACACCCATCCCCCGAAGAAGATAGGTGTAGGAGTGTGAGCAAGGCGATTTAGGTGCATGTTTCGTAACAGGAGATAAGGAACATCGAGAGGCTTCTGGTTGTGGATGCAGTGAAGGACAACCAAATCTTTCAACCCTACAACGCCACTACTGTCGTGACGCTGGTTCAGCGAGTAGGTGAGGAGCCTGTGAATGTAGCGGTAAAGCGGGTCCCTCAGTTTGGTACTCTTGGTGCTGCTAGGGTTGTAGATTCCTTCACCGATCTGAGCCCATGCGGCTTGACGTTCAGTTGCATCCAAGTCTCGTAACCCTCCAGTATTCTCTTCATTCCCCGATTCCTCTTCACTATATAACCCTATGATAGATCCAAACTGTGCCATGGAGGTTGTGAACGTGGTCCCTCCACATCGGAATGTGACCGCCTCATGGTCAAACGGTTCACACCTTGAGTTGAAAATGAAAGTACTGTAAAACTCCATTGTGCATTGATGCACCGACCTAAGCCGGGTGTTCAATGCAACTGCCAGTGGACCTCTCACGATGTTGTTGAATCGGTCAAGTTGATTCACCATGGTTAACAAGTCGGTACATGCCCGCCTAGGGTACTCCTCCGGTCTTGTTTGTAGTATCTCGTACCGTGCCCTAGCGTCAAGTTCGCTTGCGTTGAACCTCGTGAATTTTGACATCTGAAAGAATACATCAAAAGTTAGTACGAAACAAGGATAATTGTAATGAAACTGCAAACAGTGGGCTGGACACTGCCCCGTGTTCAGCGGGCACGGCCCCGTGTCCAGGCGTCTATAACCCAAAAAAAATTCATTTTTCGTCCCGGTTTCGAAAACCTGAAAATTTTTAGCCCAATAGTAGCGGTTTCCCCCGAAAAAGAAACCCTAAGTGTCGTTTTTCCCAAAACAAACCGTTTACCCTTTCAATTTCGTGTTTTTCTGTTCAAGAACAAGGGTTTGGGGTTTTAGTTGGAAATCAAACGAATCTATCAACAATACATGTTTATTTACTTCCTACTATACTAATCTAAACTACTACTAACAGATTTCATCAAAAATTTTGAGTTCGATCCGGATGAACATGAAGAACCCAGATTTTTCCCCAATTTTTGATGTTTTAACTACATGCAAGTAACTAATCTAACTACTAATGATGATAGAATCATACCTTGATGTTGTTAAATTTGGTAGTGACGTCGGAAAACTGCGGAAAATCGCCTGGAACCAGAGCGTTTTCGGCTATACGGGGCGTGTGGAATGATGTAACTGATAGGAAAAGAGGGTTTTATCCCGACAGTTGCCTCGACACGGCCCCGTGTCCAGCGGACGCGGCCCCGTGCCGAGCAAAGTTTTTGAAAAAAATTTTCTTTTTTTTTTTTTCGATGTGCTCGTGTGCATGCCCCTTATTTCCAAAAATGGCTAGAAGACTTACCGGTTTTGAAACGTACACTTACCTGTAACATGTCGGGTATGAGTTTATTCGTTAACCGTTTGAAGTGAGATCTCCTCTTCCTCATCCTCAATGGATCCTCGGTAGAGTTTTAGCCGTTGGCCATTGACTTTAAATGGTATCCCATTTCGAGTTTTAATTTCTACTGCACCGTGTGGAAAAACATGGGTGACGGAAAAAGGTCCTGACCACCTAGATTTTAGCTTACCAGGAAATAATCGAAGTCGTGAATTAAACAGTAGAACTTGATCTCCTACCCGAAATTCATTAGATCTAATATGTTTATCGTGTAAATTTTTCATTCTTTCTTTATAAATTTCGGAGTTAGAATATGCATAATTCCTTAGCTCGTCTAATTCATTTATTTGACAAAATCGATTTTTACCGGCATTTTCTAAATCTAAGTTCACGTTTTTTTATTGCCCAGTAGGCTTTGTGAGCTATTTCTACTAGCAAGTGACAACTTTTTCCATAGACAAGTTTATATGGGGTTGTGCCTATAGTGGTTTTATAAGCAGTTTGAAAAGCCCATAAAGCGTCGTCTAATTTGTCGGCCCATTCTTTTTTATTTATTCCTACGGTTTTTTCAAGTATTCGTTTTAAACCTCGATTAGTCACTTCGGCTTGCCCATTTGTTTGAGGGTGATATGCTGTTGAGACCCGGTGATAGACCCCATACCTTGTTAATATTTTTTCGAGTTGATGATTGCAAAAGTGGGTACCTCTATCACTTATTAAAGCCTTTGGTGTCCCGAAACGAGAAAACAGTTTTTTCAAAAATTTTACCACTACCCTTCCATCATTTGTTGGAAGAGCCTCGGCCTCCGCCCATTTAGACAAGTAATCGACTGCCACAAGTATATATTTGTTTCCCTTTGAAGGTGGGAAGGGTCCCATGAAATCGAGTCCCCACACGTCAAAGATTTCACAGACGAGAATGCCATTTTGAGGCATTTCGTTTTTGGAAGAAATATTACCTGATCTCTGGCAGGCATCACATGTCTTTACAAGGTTTTGTGCATCCTTGTAAATGGTTGGCCAGTAAATCCTGAATCAAATACCTTTCGTGCGGTACTTGCGGCACCATGATGTCCTCCGTATGGACCTTCATGACAATGACGGAGAATTCTTCGTGCTTCATTACCATGGACACACCTTCGGATGAGCTGGTCGGCACACATTTTGAAAAGATAGGGGTCTTCCCAAAAGTAATGCTTTACATCAGCAAAGAATTTCTTTCTTTGATGATGTGGCCATCCTTTGGTGACTATACCGCTAGCTAGGAAATTAGCGTAGTCGGCATACCATGGCTCTTGTCTACTTTCCATCATTTCCAAGGATTCAGTGGGAAATTTCTCGTTGATTCGCTCGTCTCTGATTGTCTTCAAAGCTGGGTCTTCTAAGCGTGAGAGATGATCTGCAGCAGTGTTTTCTGCTCCTCTTTTGTCCTTGATTTCGATGTCGAATTCTTGGAGGAGTAGAATCCATCTGATCAAACGGGGTTTTGCGTCTTGTTTCTTGAAGAGGTACCTGATGGCTGCATGGTCTGTATAGACTACTGTTTTAGAAAGAACAAGATAAGAACGGAATTTATCAAAAGCAAATACCACTACTAGTAATTCTTTTTCTGTAGTTGTATAATTTTCTTGTGCATCATTAAGAGTTTTACTAGCATAATAAATTGGGTGGAAATGCTTTTCTTTTCTTTGTCCCAAGACTGCTCCAACAGCAAAGTCACTTGCATCACACATGATTTCGAAAGGAAATTTCCAATCTGGCGCTATCATGATAGGTGCATTGACTAGCATTTCCTTGAGGGTTAGAAATGCTTGATTGCATTCCTTGTCAAAGATGAAGGGTGCATCTTCAAGTAATTTTGTTAGAGGCCTTGAAATTTTTGAAAAGTCCTTGAGAAACCTTCTATAAAATCCGGCATGTCCTAGGAAACTTCTGATTGCTCTTACGGAGGATGGAGGAGGTAATCGAGAAATAGTTTCTATTTTTGCTCGATCAACTTCCATTCCTTCGCTTGAGATTTTGTGACCGAGTACTATTCCCTCTGTTACCATGAAATGGCATTTTTCCCAGTTAAGGGCGAGGTTAGTTTCCTCACATCGGGATAGCATTCGTTCAAGATTATCGAGGCATTGGTCATATGAGTCTCCAAAGATGGAAAAGTCGTCCATGAAGACTTCCATTGTCTTTTCTATCATATCATGGAAAATGGCCACCATACAACGTTGGAATGTTGCAGGCGCATTACAAGACCGAATGGCATGCGTCGATATGCGAAGGTTCCGTAGGGACATGTGAAAGTTGTTTTCTCTTGGTCTTCTTGTGCTATCGGTATTTGAAAGTAACCTGAAAAACCATCTAAGAAACAATAAAATTTATGACCGGACAATCTTTCTAACATTTGATCAATGAAGGGTAAAGGAAAGTGGTCTTTCCTTGTTGCCTCATTTAATCGCCTATAATCTATACAAACTCTCCATCCTGTGACGGTTCTTGTTGGTATTAATTCATTTTTCTCATTAGTTATTACCGTCATACCTCCTTTCTTTGGGACTACTTGAACGGGACTTACCCACGGGCTATCGGAGATAGGGTAGATTAGTCCGGTGTCAAGTAGTTTGATGACTTCATTCTTAACCACTTCTTGAACATTGGGGTTCACTCTTCGTTGTGGTTGAATTACCGTTTTGTAGTCATCATTCATTAAAATTTTGTGCGTGCACATGGAAGGGCTTATTCCTTTAATATCTACAAGCTTCCAAGCGATCGCGTTTTTGTGTTTTTTAAGTAGGCTAATTAATTTCTCTTTTTCTACGTTACTTAATTTAGATGCAATAATCACCGGTAAACTACCATCTTTGCCTAGAAAAGCATATTCCAAACCTTTAGGAAGTTCTTTGAGCTCAAGGGGTGGGTCTTTAGAAGACACCTTATTTTGTGGCTCATCTAGATTAAGAACCTTAAAGGTTTGTTCTATGGCTATCTCTTCTTCGACAAAGTGGTCTTCTTCGTTAGTCGTATCGGGTGGTTCAGCTTCATCTTCAATTAGGGGGTCATTATTGCCAAAAGGATATTTCATTGAACGCTCAAGGTCTATGCTCCTTTTGAATGCCCCTAACTGAAGAGGTAGATTGTTGAATTTCCGGTTTTTCAAAGCTTTATGAGTTTGTACAAAAGGTTTTCCCAAGACTAGTGGGGCGTCATCGAGGATGACAAAGTCGGTTGGGATTATCAATTGATTTGTTTGAACCAAAACATCTTCAACTACACCGATTGATTTTATCACTTTTCGATCGGATAGAAAAATGGAATTTGAAGTGGAGTAAAATCACTAATACTTAATTTTTCAAAAATGTAGTTAGGCATCATGTTAACACAAAGATCTTTATCAATGGTGATATTACTAATAAATGAATTTTGAAAAAAACATGGAACCGGTGTAATGTTAATTTCAAAAGGGTCTTCTTTTATTAGCGAAGTTTGATCATTAGTTAACTTAACACTTACTAATTCTTTGATTTTAGCACTAGTGTTTAACTCTTTTAAAAACTTGGCATGAGGGGTTACTAAACAATGATTTTCGAAAGTAGGTGACAAGAGAATAATTTCTTCAAAATTAGACTCTTCATGAATTCTAACATTATCGGACTCACCTTTTTCATTGTTTAACTCATGTGTCGGTTTTTCACTTTCTTGTTCTTCCATTTTTACATTTTCAACTACCGCTACGTTATTATTACAACTTAATTCTTCTCTTGCGCGGGATTCCTCTTCCCTTGCGCGAGATTCTTTCATGTAACGTTCGATAGTTTTAATGTGTTCTAATATCCTATTGGTCACTTCGGTGAGAGAAAAAGAATTTGGATCCTCAAAGCTTGAATCCGGTTGTTCGATCCTTGGTTCCTCATAATACTCATATGAAGTAGATGGTTCACACCATTATTCTTCATTGTAAGTATATGATGGATAAGGGTCGAAACTTTGTTCTTCATAGTACTCATATGAGGTGGGTTGTTCATGCCATGGTTCCTCATAATAAGGATATGAAGGTGGTGGCTCATATCTTGAGTCTTCAAAGTATGAGTATGAAGGCTCATACCTTGGTTCCTCAAAATATGAGTATGAGGGAGGAGGTTCATACCTTTGGTCTTCATAGGATGTGTATGAAGTTGATGGCTCGTACCTGGGCTCCTCATAGTAGTCGTATGAAGTGGATGGTTGATATGAGTTATTTATATTGAACCGAGCGTGTGTTACGACATTAGTGCAATAATTACCCCTATAATCATCCTCATCGTAGGTGTAGTTGTAACCTCTTGAGTATTGATCCATAAGATCACTCAACAGACCACAACTGAGTCTCGGGACCAGAAAACAAAAATAAGACGGAAACAGAAGCTGGACACGGCCCCGTGTTCAGTGGACACGGCCCCGTGTTCAGGGGACTGTATCTGGGCGTTTTAATTAAAGTTACTGGTCACGTTGAGCACGGGGGCGTGTTCAGTGAGCACGGCCCCGTGTTAAGACTCTGTATCTGGGTATCTAAACTAAAAATATGCAGCACGGGGGCGTGTTCAGCGAGCACGGCCCCATGTTCAGGCTACTGTAAATGCAAACTAAACTAAAATGCAGGAAATGTGCGCGCGTTTTGAAAAGGTTTTGAAAAACTGATTAGGCCGTCGATTTTAAGCTTTCTTAAAATCCTTTGTGTCCCCGGCAACGGCGCCAAAAACTTGATGCGTGCTAGCGTGTATATATTTTAGATGTTATATTTAAGCCCCTTTTTTACACTTTTAGCTAAGTTAAATTTATAAAAACACGATATTTACTAACACTAAACACACATATGGGCAAGTGCACCCATCGTGGACGTAGTATAGTGTTTGGTAAGATACCGAGGTCGTCCCAAGGACACAAGAGCTTTTAATATCGGTTTTATCCTCAACGTCTAATCAAATAAAAAAAAAGTGAAAAAATGTTTTAAACTAAGAAAATAAAAAACTAACTAAATGCTGAAAAATAAGATAAATAAAAACAGATAGACAAGATGAATCACTTGGATCCGACCTCGTGTGTTAGTATAACCTTGATTATTTTCGCAGTTTTGCACTTGTTTAAGAGATTATCTTAGTTATTTGTAAGTAGGCCCCTCTTTTGAAGGCGACGTTACCCTCAACCCAGTAGTTTGAGTCAGCAAGGATACAATCCTAAAGGGTCGGATTATTGAAAGATAATGAATTAAGTTATTAATGCAAATTGTGGTAGGCCCCGCTTTTGGCGGTGACGTTACCCTCGGCTAAGTAGTCTGAGTCAGCAGGGATACAGTCCTAAATAGCCGGGTTATAGTATTAATAGTAGTTAACTTATGAGGGGTCAAAGAGTTTGGATCCCCGCCATCCAATACCTATGGGCATTGAAGGAGATCCTACTAAATTTGACCCAGGTCCCAAGCAGGACCTCTAAACGCTGAACAAGGGCAAGACCCTTACCAAACCGTTCCCTTAACCCCCGACCAGGTAGCCAACATACCTCCATATAGACCGTGGAGATATGAATGGTGAAAATCTTTTATTTTATATAGACAGTAAAATAATGCCAAGACACCACGGACAAACGATAAGGAAAGATCACCTTCAACATAAGTAACTAGTTATTAAAGTCATTAATACAAAACCAATAAAAAGTGCAAAAAGATTAAAAATAAAAA
This sequence comes from Helianthus annuus, assembly GCF_002127325.2. Classification (NCBI taxonomy): domain Eukaryota; kingdom Viridiplantae; phylum Streptophyta; class Magnoliopsida; order Asterales; family Asteraceae; genus Helianthus; species Helianthus annuus. The sequence continues at coordinate 15,694,675 of NC_035437.2, read as the reverse complement.
GTATTATACTAAACAACTTGTCTTCACACAAGTGATGTAAGAGACTTAGGCAAACATGGCCTTGATTGTCAAGAACTCTTACGATCAATCTTGGATCCCGAGACGACTCACACACTCTACGATGGACAATGGATGATGGTGGTGGGATGATGGTGTTATGGTGGTGGTGGGTGGTGGATGGAGTGTGAGAGAGGTGGTGTGCCAAGGGATGAGATGGAATGAAACCAAGCACCCCTATTTATAGGCTGAACAGAAGGCTGGGCACGCCCCGTGTCCGCTGGACACGCCCCCGTGCCCGTCTGACATTCTCTCTCTTCATTAATTGTAATTCGCATTTACAATTAATGCGCCTGCTGTACTTTCACCACGCCCCCGTGCCCGCTGGACACGGCCCGTGGTGGGCAATGGAAGCTTCTACTGGTTTGTCTTTTCTGCTGCTTCTTGGGCACGGCCCCGTGTTTGCTGGACACGGGGCGTGTTTCAGTCTCTGTTTTCTCTTCTTTGCCTTGGGAGGTGTCGTTGAGGGTCCGGGCAGTCTACTTTTATTCCTTTTCTTGATTTATGCTAGAATTAGTTTGTCTTTTTGCTTCTTTTGTGATTTTGAGCTCATTTCATCCTGAAAATACAAAAGAAAGACAAAAACACTCTTTTTCCAACATTAGTACTTAAAAAGGGTTAGTTTTATGCCTTAATTGATGTGATTTATTGTTGCATTTTACAC